>NW_004955505.1:4548250-4561318 GCF_000276665.1 Chinchilla lanigera | reverse complement strand
AACAGCCCTGCATGAGATGTTGTCGTGGGCTCTGGGCCTCCAGATGGATTCACGGCAGGCACTGGTATGAACTCTAGGTCTTCAGCTGGACTCATGTAGGACATTTTTGTGGGATCCAGGCCCTCAGCTAGATTCCTTGGTCTTAGTGTGTGGACAGATTTCCTGCACTCTTTTGTATATCGTTCTCTGGGTGACTATTTATAAATAATCATATAAAGTATATGTCCTATTTATATGTTGTTTCCCCTTGCAAATAAGCCCCAAACCAACATAGGAGCCTTCCAGAAGGTAATCGGATCACAAGGGATAGGGGCAGAGCCCTTACCTCATTAATCAGTGGATTAATCCACTGATGGATTCATAACTGACAGCCTTATTCAAAGGTGACAGGAACACAGGAGGGGAGGACTGGCTGGAGGAGACAGGTCCCTGGGGCGGGTCTGCAGGTTCTCTGTTCAAATGTATAGAGCAATGGTTTGGAAACTTTTTCTGTATGTAGCTAATTTTTTTTACTTTACATGCTACATGACTTCTATTGCATATGCTTCTGTGCTATCCCACAGGCCACAGCTTACCAAATTCTGGCTTACAGGATAAATTCTAAACTCTCAGGCATGGATTTATCTATATTCTTCTAAATTTGTCTTTTATGACTGAATCCTACTGCTCAGAACCCTCCACAACCCAATCATGGGGTTAAACATGTCTATACTCCATTCTAGTCATACTTTTTTACCTGTTTATTTCATTAACATCAAACTTCCTTTTTATCTCCACTATTATCACATAAAATACAACACAATGATAAACAGGAAAAAGCAGCTATGGTTGATTAATGGTCAACTCCTAACACCCAGCTGAACTGAATCAGCGTGGTGCTGGGTGTGGAAGGCCCACCTGAGGACTGTTGGAGAACAGGAGGGGAAGAGGGTGTGCTGTTGATTGTCCTGGAGAAGCCTGTCACACAGTTTTCTTGATATGAACTCTGACACCGGAGCTGTTCTCATCATCAGATGAGCTTGGGTCCTCATGATCACTGAGGATGGCTGCAGTTCTCTTCAAGGGAGCTCTGATCCTTACCTTGAGCGATGCTTCCTGGCCCTGGTGCAGATCCCTCAGCCTGCTGGCACAGAGCCTTCGTCCCGCTGGCTCAGACTTTCTAGCTTCTACCACTGATCTTTGGGCCCTCCCAGTGCAGATCCTTGACACAGACTTTCATGAGACATTGTCGTGGGCTGTAGGCCTCCAGCTAGACTCGTGGAGGATGCTGCCATGGGCTCTAGGTCTTCAGCTGCACTAATGCAGGACACTGCCATGGGACCCAGGCCCTCAGCCGGATTCTTTGGGTCTCTAGTGAGTGGACAGATCTCCTACATTCTTCTGTATTTGACTCTTTGGGTGACTATTATAAAATAATCCTATAAATTATGTGTCCCATATTAAATGTATTCCCTTGTAAACCCTGACTACAACTTCCCTTGTAAAGCAGCCTTTGAAAATATCTGTATTATTGAAAGGAATAGTTAATGCTTAAATTTTTTTTCTGAGTTTTTTTGACCAATTTTGCCTGCTTATATCTGGTAATCTGAACAATTACTTTGAAGACAACAATATGCAATATAACAACCATTGCTGATTTCCTATCATCTTGTTTTGAAATTGTGTATTTTTTTAATGGCTTTTTAAATTTTATTCTCTTTAAAAGAAAAAAACAGAAAATATCGTTAGGATTTACGTCTAGACGTCCCCCAAGAGCCTCACGCGCTCCCATGCAGTGCTTCTGGAAGGGACTGGATGGCCCAGGAGCTACAGCCGGCTTGCTGTCAGAAGTGGGGCCTGGCTCGAGGCAGCTCGCTGGGGGTGTGGCCCGGAAGGTCCTCCCCGCCTCTCCCATCCCCTGCGCTTTCTGGACACCTGGACGTGAGCTGCTCTCCTCTACTGGCCCTTCTAAGCCACTGACCATGCGAGGACAGAAACTTCTAGAGCACGAGCTAAATTAAACTGCTCCTCCTTGAAGCGGTGGAGGTCAGGCATCTGGTCCCAGCAACAAAGGCAGTGACTAAGACAATCTGTACGACTTTATAAATTACAAGAGGTTCCAAACTTTTTGTCAATTATACCTCAATAATGCTTGCGGAGGAGGAGTTGCTCTCAAAAATAATGGAGATTTTGGTGGTAAAAAAAAATAAGAGAGGGCTGGCAGCTCTCTATGAATGACGAGATGGGCCAGCAGTGAATAATCAGATGAAGCCAAGTAAAGAACAGTGAAGACAAGTCTCAAAGACGACTCTGAAAACTACAAGTCAGCCATTATGCATGTTTAAAGAGTAAGGGAAACCACTGCTTTTTTTTTGAGACAGGGTTTGCTATGCAGTACCGGCTGGCCTTAACTTGCTTATGTGCCCAACCTGGTCTCAAACTCATAAGGATCCTTCTGCCTCAGCCTCCCAAGTGTGGGATTGTAGGCATGCACCAACATGCCTGGCTTAGGAAACCATTCTCTTTTTTTTTGGTACTGGGAATCAAACTCAGGATGTGCTTGCCAGGCAAGAACTGTGCCACTGAGTTATATCCCTGGTCCAGGAAGCCATTCTTAAAGGAAGCTCCAATTACATTACCTCAAATATAAAATATCAGTAAGGACATTCATTATTTTTTTTAAAAAGCAAAAATACCTTTTGGACTTAAGTGCTATAAGCAAAATTAAAAACTGACTAGAGAAGCTCAACAGCATGAGCAAAAGAAAGGATTAACACACTTACAGTGATAAAGATTATGCCACACAAATACCAGAGGAAAAGAGAAACACAAAACAAGTGTCCAAAGCTTCAAGGCACTGTGGAACACAATTAAGCAGACTAGTGTATGTGTCACAGGAGTTCCACAAGGGAGAAAGGAATAGGAAAAATGGTCAAAGAGCTGATCACTGAAGACTCCCCAAGTCTGACAGAAACAGTCTTCCGAGGAGCGCGAAGATGCTAAGTGGGACACACACAGAGCGAGCCAAATGCACGTACACTGTAAAAATGCTGAAAGACTGAAACACACGTCACCCCAGCGAGCCGGGGAGCCCCACAGAATCGACAGCTGCAGGTCATTACTGCTCATCAGAAACAATGCAGGCCACAGCAGAAGCAAAGTGTTGAAAAAGTTTGTCAGCAAAAATCCCAGCAAAAGTATCTTTCAAAAATGAAGACAAAATAAAGGTATTTTCAGACATAGCAGGGCTCAAAGTTTTACCACTTGGCGCTCTCTCTTTCTCTCTCTCTCTCTCTCTCTCTCTCTCTCTCTCTCTCTCTCTCTCTCTCTCTCTCTCTCTCACATATACACACACACACACACACACACGGAAAACCACCAATAAATGTAATTAAATAATTATAAAAAATAACATGACCAATATTTCTCTGACCAACTTCTCGTAACTGTTCTAAAAAACAACTGCATAAAACAGTGTTATGCTTGTATTGATGGGTCTATAATTTATAGAAATGCAATGTATTTGACATTAATGACACCAAAGAGGTAGACAAGGTTGTACTGGAACAAATAGATGACACTACGTAGTGACTTGAATCCACTGGAAAAAAAAGAACCAGAAATGGTAACTAATAAGGTTAATATTGAAAACTATAAACACATACTTGGTTGCATTTCTCTTTTCAGTTTTAACACACACCATTACAAACAATAATTATAAAAATATTTGCTGAATTTGTAACATATAAATGTAGTATGTCTAATAATGCAAAAACAGGAGTTATAAAGTAGTAACATTTCTCTATCTCACTAAAATTAAGTTAACATTAATCTGAAGTATATTCTGAGATAAATACATGTTAAGCCACTAAGAAATGTAAAAATAATGATAAACATAGAGCAACCATTAAGAAAATTTTAAAATACAGTGAAAAAATCATTAAAGCAGTTAAATTATGACATTAAAAAAATATTTACTTAATGTTTAGGAGCAGTACAGGTATAAGAAAGAAAACAAAAACACATGAGAGATAAAAAATATAAAACAGCAGACTAAATATATATATTGGAAATAACAACTGTGAATATATTTAAACAAACTGTAGGGAATCTCCAATTGGATTAAAAACATCTCACTATATGCTGTGAAAACACAAAGGTATATCATGCAAAGAGAGGATACTAATATCAGACAAAATAGTAAAACAAAAAGTCATAAAGATAAGGAGGTTGGTAAAAATATCAATCCAGCAGATAGAACTACTGAAACTACCTACAGAGTGCCAAAATATCTGAAGCAAAATAAACAGAAATTAAAGGAAAAACAGACAATTCAATGCCAGCAGCCAGAAACTTCAATGCCTCACTTTCAATAAGGGATAGAACCTCAGTAGAAGAGCCAAGCACATGCAAGACTTAGTATTATAAACCAACTGGACCTAGCAGTTTGGAACACAGCACCCAACAGCAGCAAAAGACACACTACTCTCAAGTGCACATGGACGTTCCCTAGGACGGATCATAGTGGGAGGCAATAAAACAAGTATCATCATCTTTAAAAGGAGTTAAATTACTCCTTTATGTCCTCCACTCACAAAGGGGTTAAATTTGAAAGAATTTTGAGAAATCTACAAATATGTGGGAATTAAACAATACACCCCTAAGTACCTGGCAGGTCCATGATAAAACACAGGGAAATTTTAAAGTATTTTGAGAAGACTAAAACGAACATGTACCAAAATTTATGGAACTTACCTAGATCAGTGCTTAGAAATTTATAGCTGTAGATGTTTACATTAGAAATATCTCAAATCTAGCTGGATGTGGTAGTGCACACCTGTAATCCCAGCACTCAGGAGGCTAAAGCAGGAGGACTGCTGCAAGTTCAAGGCCAGCCTGAACTGCATAGTGAAACCCTGTCTCAAAAACACCAAAAAAGGGCTGGGGATGTAGCTCAGTGGCAAAAGCACTTGCCTGGCAAGCACAAGGTCATGAGTTCAATTCCCAGTACCAAAAAACAACAACAACAACAACAAAAAAAAAAAAACAACCAAAAAAAGAAGAAATATCTCAAATCAAAAACCTAAACTTCCACCTTAAAACACTAGAAAAGAACAACAGACTAAACCCAAAGCAAGCAGACAGGGGAAAATAAAGATCAGAGTGGAAACTAAGGAGACAGAAACCAGAAAAAAGAAAGTTGGTTGTTGGAAAAGTTCAACAAAATTGCCAAATATTTAGCTCAACCGAGAAAGAGACAGACAGACAGACAGATTACTACAGGGACAAAACAAGGGTAGTTACTATTACTACTGGCCCTCTAGAAACAAAACGAAAATACATGGAAATACTATAAATGACCATATGTCAATAGTTTAGATAACTTAGATGAAGTGGACAAATTCCAGAAAGACACAAACTAATGAAATCAATTAAAACAGAAATGGAGAATATAAACAGACTAACAAATAGAGAGATTGTGTTGGTAATTTGAAAGCTATCCACAGAGGAAAAAACCAGGCCAGGCTTCACTGCTGAAGTTTACCATGCATTCAAAAAATACCAACCTTTCACAAGCTCTTTGAAAGAATAAAGAAAGGCCAAATCATTCCCAAATCACTACGAGACCAGCATTACTCTGACACCAAAATCAACCAAAGACATCACAGGAAAAAAAAATTAGAGATCAATAGTTCTTATGAACACAGACAACAAAACACTTTTAAAAAGTAACATATTTAAGGGTAAAACTCATTTGTGAGGCACTTACTTAGCATACACGAGGTGCTCAGTTTGATCCCCAGCACCACAAAAACAAAAAAGCAAATTTAGGCTAAAAATATATAAAATGGATTATACTCTATGCCTAAGTGAGGTTTATATATGAGAAATATAAGATTGACTGAACATCTAAAAATAAACAGAATAAAGGAAAAAACCTCAATAAAGGACAAAAATCTCAAGAGATTCAGGGGGAAAAAAACCACTAGACATTTCCACTCGTAGAAAATGAAAATATGCCCACCCAATAACTCGCATACAAACATTCATACTAGCTCACAGTATTTACAGCATCCCAAAAGTGGAAATAATTCTAATGAATAACTGATATAAGAAATGTGATATACCTTGCCTTGGTTACTTTTCTCACTGCTGGGACAAAATACCCAATGTTCAAAGTTAAGGGAGGAAAGGTTTATTTAGTTCACAGTTTGTGGAGGTTTCAGTCCATAATTGGTTGGTACCAAGGCAGGGTGGCACATGGCAGAGGACAACAGTTCATGGTGGCAGAAGACAACAAAATCAACAACAAAGAAAGACAAGCCTCTTTCTGTCCCTTATATTGTATGCAAGCTATCTGCCCTAGGATGGGTATAGCACTCACACCCTCAATCCCAGCATTGGACCATGAATCAACCTCTGAAAAAGCCTAGGACTGCATGAGGCTTTGGGGGTACATCTAGACACAAACCATAACATCACCCCTGGTACCCCAAGGACTCATGTACATTTTTTTATGAAAAAGGCATTTAGTCTATCTCTAAGAGTTGTCAGAGTCCTAACAGTGTCAGCATTGCTGGAAAGCACAAATCAAAAGTCTCCTTTCAGATTTAAGGCGAACTCCTAGCTGTGAGCCCCTATACAAATGAAAACAAAGTTAAACACTTCCAACATTCAAAGGCACAAGACAGATATTTCCATTCCCCTGTTACAGACAGGGGATACAAAAGAATGGGACCAAAGCAAGTCCAAAATTCAACAGGGCAAACATTAAACCCTATAGTTCCATGTGCAGTATCTGTGGCAATCTGTGGCAAGATGTGAACTCCAAAGGGCTTGGGTGGCTCTGCTCCTATAGGACTTTCAGTGGTCATAGTTCCCATGGCTTCTCTCTTGGGTCTGCTCTGTTCCCTCCTTGTAGTTTTCCTCAGGAGATCCATGTTGCTGGTTTCTCCAAGCTTCTGGGGTTTCCACTGCTCTTTTGGCTTCACACTCACAGCTTCACACACTTCCCTCTCAGAGGCACACTGCCTGGCCTTTCAGGCCTTCTTCTGAAATCTGGGTGGAAGCCTTCCTGACCCCACAACTCCTGCATTCTGCATGTGCCTAAAACCAGTGCTACATGGATGACACCAAGGTCTGCTGCCAGCTGGAGCAGAAGCCAGACTTTCCTCTGTTTTGGGTGTAGGAGTCAAGTGCCTAGATCCCTAAGCACTCTGAATCTAATTCTGAGGAACAAATTGACCAGGCTGTCGTCATTCTAGAACATGGTGCTCTTGGGCTTTCTTCTCACACTAAAGTCTTTCACTTTTGCAATTTTGAGGCTGCAAAGGGTGGAGTCCTGCTGCTTCTTGTGATGCCTCCAGGCCATCTTTTCTATTCTTCTGTTGCTTCTCAGCAATCAAGATCTCCTCTGCTGTACCACAGCTTTACTTGAGCTTCCTTTCTGGCCAAACTCACAACATCTTAAATCATTCTGCTGGGTTCCCTGCTCTTGATCCTCAACATAGATCTGGCTAAAAGTCCCCAAAAGTAGCCATGCCACTGCCTCAACATTGACTGCCTTGAAATTTCTTCCACCAGATTAATTAGTCCACCACTCTTAATCTCAGTCTCAGGTAAAGTCTCTGGACAGGAGCAAAATTGAGACAAACTTTCTGCCAAGCCATAACACAGATCATCTGGAGTCCAACAGCCAATGCAGTCCTTCTTCTCAGCAGAAACCTCCCAAGCCTGGGCTTTACTGGCAGGATTTCTATCAGCCTTCTGGTCTTCTGAGCTCTAAGCCAAATTGTACATTCTGACCCAGATTCTCCCATACTATACAGCCTAAGGCATTCCAGCTCTACTCTTTCAGCTGATATCTCCAAACCTTTCCAAACTCTTCCCACAAGCCACTTCCAAAGGCTCCTGAGCCATGTGGTCAGGTATAGGCCCAGCAATGACTCCACATCTCTGGTATCAAATTCTGTCTTCCTTTTCTCATTGCTCAGACAAAATATCCAACATCCAAACTTAAGGGAGAAAATATTTATTTAGCTCACAGTTTGTGGATGTTTCAGTCCATAATTTGGTGGCACCAAGGCAGCGTGGCACATAGCAGAGGGGCAACAGTTCATGGTGGCAGAAGACAGCAAAAGCAACAACACAGAAAGACAAGCCTCTTTGTGTCCCTTATATTGTATGCAAGCTATCTGCCCTAAGGTGGGTATAGCACTCACACCCTTAATCCCAGCACTGGACCATGAATCAATCACAAACTCTAGATTCACCTACTCTGAAAAAGCCAAAGACTGCATAAGGTTTTGGAGGGACATCTAGACACAAACCATAACACACCTATAACAATGGAATATTATTCAGCAACACAAACACATAGGTATTGATGTATATTACTCTATGGGTCAGCCTTGAAAGCCTTATTCCAAGTGCCAGAAGCCTACAGAAAAGGGCCACACAGAACACTAACTGCATTTCTGTGATACATCCACAACAGGCAAATGTATGAAGAGTGACAGTGCATCAGGGGTGGTGAAATACAGAGTATGCTAATACATACATGGATTTTTTGGAAGGAAGGGTAATGAAAAGTTCTAAAATTGTAATAGTTACAGAATTCTGTGAACATAAAATCACTAAAGTATACACTTTAAATAAGTGAAATGCACAGTATACGAATTATATGTCAATAAAACTACTACAAAACTGTAAGGAAAAAGAGAAATTCACAATTTCACTCAAGTGATTTAACATTTTTCTTTAGTAATTATAGTGCCAAAAATTAATCTTATCAAAATTTATATATTTGTACTTCTAAAAAAACATACAATGTAACTTTATACTTTTTAAGTTGGTCAAGAGAAACTTCATTTTTTTCATACTATCTTAATTTCTTTTTAGAAAAGATACCTCAGGAGCAACTAAAATAAACAGACACTTCTCAGTAGTAGTACAAATGGCCACTAAATACATGAAAAAAGTTCCAACTTTCCTGACCATTACAGAAATGCAAATTAAAAAACACAGAGATTCCATCTTACTCCAGACAGAATGGCTATCATTAAGAAATCAACTAATAACAAATGCAGGTGAGGCTACAGGGGGAAAAGGAACCTTTATACACTGTTGGTACAAATGTAAACTAGTAGAACCACTATGGAAATCAGTGTGGAGATTCCTCAAAAACTAAAACCAGAAATTCCATTTGACCCAGCTATTTCTCTTCCTGGTATCATCTCAAAGAGTTAAAGACATCATATTGCAGCAATACACATACACCCATGTTTATAGCAGCACAATTCATGACAGCTAAATCTTTACATGATCTATATCCTCATCAACAGATGAGTGGATAAAGCATATGGGTAGTTCATACATTGGAGTACTATTCTGACATAAAGAAAGATAAATCTGAAGCATTCCTGGATAAATGGATGCAACTTGAGACAATATTAAGTAAAATCAGACATACAAGCTTAAACATTGCATGTGTTTTCTTATATAAGAAAAAATGTATACATGGAGAAAACAGAAGATTAATAGGAAGCAGGGAGATCTTTTTCAAATAGATAAGGGAATAAGAGAGAAGAGGAAGGGGAGGGAGGAAAACGGGGTTAAAAAAAAAGAATTGAAGATGAAAATAGAGCTTTTGCAATGGGAAGGGGACCAAGAGTTGGAGAGAGTGGGGAAGGGTAGGGAAAGAAAAATTAAGATGTGTTATGTACAAGTACCACTCGCCATGTATATCATTTATTGTAATCACTGTGTACTGCAGATGTGTAAGAATAAAAAATAAAAATAAATACCCAGGGAGTATTTAAGCATACAAAAAACAAAACAAGGGGAAGGGTACGATACAGTATATGTTTACATGTGGGAGCCCCAGGTTTGATTAGTACCACACGCAGACACACAGGGACAGGTGAATCACTGGGGCTTTCATTATTTTACTGGTAGCTCCTTTAACTACTATATACAGTATTTCTCTGTGCCTCCCTTTCTCAGATAGAATACAAGGTATAATTTCCAAATTGCATGGCTTTTTTTGTCATTTAAATAAGATTTGCACCAGCAAGCACAAACTATAGGCTATCTTTTTAAAATTTTCCACCAAAATTAACACAGTATCAATCTGGCAGGTAGGTATATTTTTAATATAAATGTCTAGTAAGACACTTTCGAGACACGTATTACCTGATCAATTCCCCTTCCTTTGCACTGAAGAATGATGACTTCCAGAAGTTTGGCTGCGTGACACTCAGCGTCTTCCCCTGCATCTCCGCACAGGACCTGCAGTGATCACAATGCGGTCAGCCCTGAGTGCACTGCACGGTGTTCGGTCACGGCCCCTGCCGTGGATTCCCACACAGACTCAGTCACGGGAATCGTGGCTTCAAGTTCACCTCGTCAACCCAGAGAAGAAAGGTTAAAGATAAGGCCCATGTATCCTTTACATATCTGCCATGTCTCCTCTAATTCCTTGGAAGATGGAATAACTCACTTGTTCGACTTTGAATTAAAGTAAAGCTACATGAGTTATAAAGTAGGCTATCTGAATTAACTGTCCAGGTAAATGAAGCTTCTCTTTAAAGGCAGCAAAACAATAAAATAAAAAGAAAGAATAGCCTTTATAAGCAGTCAAACTCCCTTTTCTGTTACTTCCCAATTCTTGTCCACATGTATCCACATTTTCATAATTATAATTTGACATTGCTTTTCAATTTCCCCACCTGGACTTCATAATTAAATATATTTTTCAAGGTTAGCATAACCAATAAGTACTATATAACAGAAGATGAATTACAACAGTTACTAGACTATTGTCTTAACATCAAATCCATATTTCTACTATTATAATAATTCTACAATGCACATGTTCATACAAAAAATTTGGAATACAGCTTGCTTATATATTAGAAATTAAGAAAATGGAAAATTAGCAAATTAAAGAATCCAAATACAAAAACTTAAGAACTACATAAACCCAAAGTAGAAAGAGCAGAAAGTTACAGACAAAAAGAGGTGACAGAGAAAACAAAAGCAGATTAATTTTTAAAAGACAATGAATCAGATAGCTTTTGCCAAAATTATTTTTAAATGCAAAGAAAGTAAAAATTTAAAATATTAGGAATGCAAGAGACTAATACAAATTAGAAATAAGAGAACACTACAGAGAACTCCATAACCTTTATACATTTTTAAACTTAAAACACTGGATAATTGCCTAGAAAAATATAGCTTAAGAAAACTTATATAGCTTAAGAAATATATAGCTTAAGAAATTACAAGCCAGGCATGGCACAACTATAATCCCAGACATCAGGAGGCTGAGGCAGGAGGATCACTGTGAGTTGGAGGCCAGCCTGGGCTACCTAGTGAACTCAAGGCCAGCCTACACTACATAGTGAGACCCTGTCTCAA
Organism: Chinchilla lanigera; assembly: GCF_000276665.1. Lineage (NCBI taxonomy): Eukaryota > Metazoa > Chordata > Mammalia > Rodentia > Chinchillidae > Chinchilla > Chinchilla lanigera. Next base: position 4,549,918 of record NW_004955505.1, on the reverse strand, counting down.
ACATCAAAAGAACAAACCAAAAACTCCAGATAAAGACAATGGACTGAACTTTCCCACTTTACTTTATTTCCTCCCTAAGGCCATTAAACTGACAGAAAGAAATTTTAAAGGTTCTCATCCACAAAGACAAAGAGCAATAAAAGTTTTACAAGTTGGAAAATAGTAAACTGAATCATAAGATAATCTGCCCTATTTACATAAATGTAAAATTCTACCTTTAGGATAGTGTATCAAGAAGAGTCTGAAATGTAAATAGGGTTGCAATCAGTAAAGTTCTGCCATTTGTCAGTTGTGTTTTAAGAAAAGCTGTTTAACCTCTACGTCTTCCTGACCCCGTCCATAAAACAAGGACAGTATCATGACCTACTCTGTGGGACTATGTGAGAGAGAAAGAGCAATTCACTCCCTTTTCCCAAAACTGCACCCACTTGAGGGCTTGTCTGATGAATTTTTGTTTGCCAGAACAGAAAGAAAAATGACCTATATCTTGTAATTAAAAGTGGGGAGCTCCGGAGCCAGCCTACTGTGTTCAGAACTGCCTCCAGGGCTAGGGATTTAGCTCAGCGGCAAAGCGCCTGCCTGGCAAGCGCAAGGTTATGAGTTCGGTTCCCGGTACCGGAGAAAAAAAAAAAAAAGAACTGCCTCCAACACACAGTAGTTACATGACTTAGAACAACTTCCTAAACTTCAGGCACAGTGAAGAAGTTATAACTCTGTTTTTTCATTGATAAAAATGTGACACCTCCCTCCTAAGATGAAATAAAATAATATACCTAGAAAGTGCTCAGGAAATACTTGGTCTGTTTTAAGAATTCAGCAAATATGAGCTAGCACTAAAACCAACAATGTGAAATGTATTTCAGCAACTTGATAAAGGCAAGGACCTGTCTTGTCTATGCCTTGCTTTCTTCCTTCCTCTCACTTTCTCTACAACTAGGGGGAAACTGGACACTGGGATATAACGGAAGAAGATGGGTTCTCACAGAGCTACATGCGTCCTTTTAACACCATTCAAACCCTTTAGCCTAGATGTGAAATTTACTTCCAAAATTTCACAGGTTTATAACTGAACTGGGTCCTGAGCCAGATATACTACTTCAGAGCTCTTACCAGACCCTAGAAATACAAGTCTTCTAGTAGAGTAAGGGCTGTACACTTGCTATTTTATTTCCTACTCTACAGCAAACTTTTTGGTTTTTTGGTTATTTGAGGTTTCTAAAATCTGCCTGCCTTGGAGCTGGGGATTTAGCTCAGCGGCACAGCACCTGCCTGGCAAGCGCAAGGTCGTGAATCCGATTCCCGGTACTGGAAAAAAAAAATCTGCCGGCCTTCTCTATGAACACCCAGTTTTAGATTATGTGTGTGTGTGTGTATGTGTGTGTGTGTATACATATATATATATTCACTAAGAGGAGAGAAAAACAGTCATCAAAGATCCCAAGGTGTAACGGGTAGTGGGGCAAATCTAACCTTTGGCAAAGATACACAGTGAACAATCATGTTTGGGTATAAATGTAACAGCCATGATAAGGATTACAAATTATCTTGTATGCACTAAATGGTGTTCTTTTCCAACGACAGTATCACAACTGTTTTGTCTTACACTTTTATGTTCAAATTACCTACAGCTCATGGATTCTAATATACACACTGACCCAGAAGAAAAAA
>NW_004955505.1:4438980-4547884 GCF_000276665.1 Chinchilla lanigera | reverse complement strand
CTTGCACTTGCCAGGCAGGCGCTTTTGCCGCTGAGCTAAATCCCCAGCCCCTGTACCATTTTTCTTTAAAGGATCTGAGCATCTAGGGCCCTGCAACCAGTTCCCATGGATGATACCAAGGCACAGCTATAAGGTATTTGAGAATTAAAACATATACAGATACTAAAGTGCTAAACATTTTTAGACACAACACATATCATGAAACTCTCCAATTACAACAATCACAAGCACATTCTGAAGATGTAAAGTCATAAATGTATGTTGATAAGTGTAACGCAGACTACAGTGAGAAAGAAGCTGAAACCCTCAAACACCAGCGAGAACACTGGGACAACTGACAAGAACACGCTTACCTTTCTACACATTGTGAAAAGGACTTCCAAATGCTTTGGATTTGAGAGTAAGGTATTTGTGTCTATTGTCACGTAATTATGCAGGAGAGGCATCATGTCTGGGGAGAAAATTCAAAATGCCAATGAGACTTACACAACAAGAGTAGAACCAAACTCTCCCCCGACCGAGACCCACATTTCTGCGGCCCCACACGTGTCCATTCCCTGGCAAACAGGGTGCTCGGTGTGAGCCCCTTACAAAGAGTGGGGGGCGGGACGATCACAGTGTCCACAGTGCACTGTAGGGACTGCTTCACACCTTTTTCTTCTTCTGCAGTGCACTTATCACCATCTGACACGCTGTAAATTTTCTTACTGCTCACCTGAGTGCTTCCTCCACCTCTTCCCACTGGAATATAAGCTTCAATAGGGCTACTGAAGCTCACTGTTGTACTGCTGAGCTTAGCATAGTGCTGAGAATATAGCTAGTGTTCAGGGCCAGGAAGATGGCTCAGCGGCACAGCGCCTGCCTGGCAAGCACAAGGTCCTGTGTTCGATTACCAGTACCAAAAAAAAAAAGACTATAGCTAGTATTCAGAAAATATTCCCCAGACATGGTGGCACATGCCTGCAATCCCAGCACTTGGGAGGCTGAAGCAGGACGATTGCCATGAGTTCAAGGCCAGTCTGGGCTACATAAGCAGGTTCAAGGCCACCCTGCACAAAATAGTGAGACATTGTCTCAAAAAAAAAAAAAATTATTGAATTAAATATGGATATACATTCTGGGGCAAACTAAAGACATAATAAACTGGGCATGGTGGCACAGGCCTCTAATCCCAGCCCTGAGGGAGGCTGAGACAGGAGGATTCCCAGTTCAAGCCCAACTTGGTGACTCAGCAAGACGCTGCCTCAAAATTTTACAAAGGGCTAGATGTGGCTTAGCACAAAGACCCTAGCTAGGTTTGATCCTCAATACTGAAAAAAAAAAAAAATAGAGCTTACCTCCACCAGCCATATACTCAAAGCTAAAAGACACTGCTATCATAGCTCCACCTTCAACAGGAACATGGGAACAACTGCTGACTAGTACTGGACTCTGCGTGTTTTTACTTCAAGTGGCAAATATGTAGATACAGAAAAGCAAATACGTTACAGGACCAAAACCATACCTGTGAAGTATTCAAAGCAATCTTGCTGGAACACTTCATATAAAATACCTAGGAGCTGCCACATTTGAGGGGAAATAGAGTGGCAGGTTAAACTGTACGCCAGCGAGAGAATTTCTTCATAGAATTCTAAAGGGAAGAAAACGTCCAGTCAGAATACAGGGAAACAGCAAAACTTGTACACAGTGCTCACACAGGGTCCATTCCACACATGTGGTGCCCTGCGTCTCGGGGCTGCACATGCCCATCCTCGGGGCTGCAGCCGCAGCTAAAGTCACCACCTGCTGTGCTCGCCAACACCTGCTGCCTGCTCAACAAGGCAATCAGCTGTTACAATTTCTTATAACCAAAATAATTTTTTCTATTTTATAACATGAAATATGGTGTTTTATATATATATATATTGCTGTTGTTGTTGTTGTTGTTTTTGGCTTTTTGAGACAGGGTCTCACTATGCAGTTCAGGCTGGCCTTGAGCTCACTTTGTAGCCCAGGCTGGTCTCAAACTCCCAACGATCCTCCTGCCTCAGCCTCCCACGTGCTGGGATTACAGGCATGCGCCACCACGCCCGGCTCTTTTGTCTTTTTTTTGATGGTTTATATTTATAAAGTTATATTAGAAAAGTCTATGACAAGGAATTGATGATCACACCTTACTCATGTAGAGGATTTTAAATTTACAAATGATTAGCAATGTTCTTTGGGGAGCTTAATTACACAGGGTTAAAATACCTACCCAGCTCATGTTATATTTTTACAAATAACTATATACTGTACAGTTTTTCAATTTATGAAACTTAAACATTTATGCCAGAATTCTCCAATTGACCCCAAAAGGGTTACACTCGCTGTAAAGCAGCACCCAAAGGAAATGTTCTCACATTCACACAGGGATTATGCTCATCAGCAGTCAGAAGTAAACTTATCAATGTATACAATCAGAAAACACAAACCTCAATACAAAAATTTCAAATAACTCCTACCATATTCCTGAGCAAAGTCTAACCTGAAAGGTTTTATTCTCTCATAAAAGGAACTAATACTTACCCTAAAAACATCAATATTTTTTGTATAACATTTAAAACAATGCACACAGAAGTTAGTAACACACATTACTTGCCTAATTGAAAGCAAAGTAAGACAAAAATTACAGGCTAGGAAACAATCATTTGTAGAACAACAAATTACCTGCATATAGGATCCCTGAAAGTTCTAGCATAGCATTAAAACAGATAAACAGGTCAACAGAATCGTACAGAGCACCAGAAACAAACCCACACATTCACAGTCAACCCATTGTCTGGGGAGACAGGACAACACAGGGAAGGGACATCTCTTCAACAGATGATGGTGGTAAAACGGACATCTATCTGTGTTCTGATGAGTGAGATTCATCTCACACCGTATAGAAAAATCAACTCAGACTGGCTTAAACAAATATTAGCACCTGAAACTGCAAGACTACTATAAGAAAATATAGGGGGGAAAACTCCAGGACACCGATCTGGGGAGTGTTTTTTGATACAACCCCAAAGAGATAGGAAACAAAACCAAAAAACAAACTAAGGGGATTATATCGACCTAAAAGGTTTCTGCACAGCAAAGGGAAGGAGACAGAAAAGACAACCTACAGGATGCAAGAAGATATTTACAATGGATATGATAAACAATTAATATTTAAAATACATCAAGAACTCTACAGCAAGAAAATAAACAATTTAAAAATGGGAACCAGGCACAGGGCATGCACCATAATCCCAGCTACTCAGCAGGCTGGGGCAGGATGACTGCTTGAGTCCGGGAGTTCAAGGCCAGGCTGCGCAACACTGAAAGACCCCCAGATATACACACAGATGGCTAGCAGGTGAATGCAAAACTGGTCAACATAAGCCAGGTTCAGTGGCACAATCAGCTACTTGGGAGGCTGAGGCAGAACTGCAACATTTGAGGCCAGCAAGGCAATTTAAAAGTAAAAATGTCTCAAAAAATTTAATAGTGGTCAACACGACCCAAATTAAAATCACAAGGAGACAGCACTCATACTTGTCAGGATGGCTATGATCAAAGAGACACAGAATAACTGTTCGAGAGGCCACAGAAAGGGAACTTCATACTGGGAAGTATACTCGTGCAGCCACCGCAGAAAACAACGCAGAGACTCCTCAAAAGTTCAATTAGAGAACTACCACATGATTCAACAATCTCACTACTGAATATTTATCCATAAAACCAAGATCTTGAAGAGCTGTCTGTACCCCAATGTTTGCTGCAGTACTATTCACAACAGCCAAGATACAGAAAAACCTAAGTGACTGAATAAAATGTGGCACATATTCAGAATGGAAACTCTGCCCTTAAAAAGGACATTCCATCATTATTACAACAGGGACAGACCTTGAGGTCACTGTGCTATGTGATGTAAGCCAGGAAAGCACCCACAAAGGTTCTTTGGTTATCATTACTGAAAGCCCATAGCTTACACTAGGGTTCACTGTGCTCTGCCCTCTCCGCCTGACAGGTGCAGTGACACGCAGCCATCACGACTACACCACACAGAACACTCTCGATGCCCCCAAATGCACCCTCTTCATCACCCCCAACCCTTGGAAAGCACCGATCTCTACTGACAAACTCTTTAAAAATTATTATACTTTTTTTAATTGACAAATAAAAATTGTATATATTTATGGTGTTTAACATGTTTTGAAATACATCCATTTTGTAGAATGGCCAAATCTAGCTAATTACCATATCCCTTATTTCATACGCCCGCTTTTGTTGTGCGAATACATGAAACACTCTGAGCAACTTTCAAGTACACAACACTCTGCTCCTAAGTCCAGCCACGCACCCTGACCAACACTCCCCGGCCCAGCCCCCAGCCCCCAGCCACACCACCCCAGTCTCTCAAACTCAGTTCTTTTAGGTTCCACATCAGTGAGAGTCTGTGCTATTTGTCTTTCTGTGCTGGCTTATTTCACTCAGCATAATGTCCTGCTGTTTCATCGATGTTGTTACAAACAAGGATTTCTTTTTTTTTTTTTCCACTAAGTATTTTCATTGTGGTACATACATTTCACTCAAATAATATTCAAATAGTTAGACCTGCCTGCTCAATTTTTACTAATGAAGTGACAACAGAAGACTGAAGACAAGTCACCTGCTCTTCTTACATCGCCCCATATAACTCGAATCTCTCGTGCGCCCAGGTGACGGGGCCGCCAACTTCAAATTGCTTGGGTGCTCTGCATACTCTCCACAATCCCCAGCCTCGTCAGGTTTGCCGTTAGTTACTGACTCCACTCAGAAGTCAGCTACAACAGGACAACAATTCCCACTTCTGGCAAGAAAAACGCCTGTCTTTAACCACTGTGCAATTTCAGATGAAAGCACAGTGAGCTCATCTAAACCTCATCCCAGTTCTTATCTCTAAAAACACAACCTCATTCTCTGTCCTACCAGAGAATGTTATACCAAAGTAAGTTCCCACCAGAAGAGAAGATTTTGAGGTAAAGAATTAAAACACAAAATAGAAAATAATAGCTGGGCTTGGTGGTGCACGCCTGCAGTCCCAGCACTTGAGACACTGAGACAGGAGGATTGCCACGAGTTCAAGGCCAGCCTCAGCTACGTAGTGAGTTCAAGGCCAGCCAGAACCACATAGCGAGGCTCTGTCTCAAAAAACAACAAAAAGAAAGAAAAGGGAAAGAAGGGCAAGGGCAAGGGCAAGGGCGGGAAGGGCAGGGAAGGGCAGGGAAGGGCAGGGAAGGGCAGGGAAGGGCAGGGAAGGGCAGGGAAGGGCAGGGAAGGGCAGGGAAGGGCAGGGCAGGGCAGGGAAGGGAAGGGAAGGGAAGGGAAGGGAAGGGAAGGGAAGGGAAGGGAAGGATTATTTTATAATCCTGAAGAGGGAAAATGACTCCAAACCTAGAAATAAGAAATGAAAAAAACTAAATCTAATCACATTCTCCATCCTTTAAGTTTCCAAGGCCAATAATTCTTAATTGGATGTATTACAGGTTTACCTCTGAATGAAAAAGCAGTATCTAACATTAGAAAGTATATCCAAAAATCTAACTGAAAAAGAATCCAAATTGCTCTTTCTCAAATTGTCCGTCTTGTTAAATATTGAGTTAAAATGCACTCTGATTTCATCAATTTAAAAATAAAACTCAGTTTACTTTTTTTAGTAAATCTCTGAAACTTACCAATTACATGTTTCTGTAAAACAAGATCAATAATCCGTAGACAGATATTCTCTAACTGCTGCGTAATCTAAATATAAATGACAAACATTTAGTTAAAAATTCATCACAACCCTCAAATTAATGTGTAAATTAATATTATTCCAATAAAATACCTAGTGGACATTTTTGAGGGGGGACTTGATAAGTTAATTTTAACCTTCATGTAAAAAACTAAACATGCAAAAATACAAGGAAATTCCAAAATGTAGACCAATGATAGGAACCGTGGTTAAATCCATAGTGAATTATTCAAACTATTGTGAATTAAATTAGTTCCTTATGACATAGCTCATACCAAAATAAGTTCCTACTAGATGAAAGATTTTGATGTAGAGAATTAAAACAGAAAATAGAAAAAAATACAAATATAAACCTGAAGTGACTCCAAACCTAGAAATCAGAAATGAAAAAAACTAAACAATCTGATAGTAAAAATTAGAACTTTCTGCACAAGATATGAGGAAGGCAAAGATAAATAAAAAGTCGAGTGAAATAGTACCAAGTGGTATCACAAAGGTCAAATTTCCCCATACATGAAACCAACAAAGGCAAAGGTTACAAAAACTAAGCATGAACAAGCCTTAAGCTGACAAAAAGATGCTCACTAATACATAAGATTACAAATCCACAGTGCAGTGTTACACTTCTAACCTCTCAGACTGGCAGCGATCAAAAAGACAGCTGACACAGAGGTGCACCGAAGCGTGGGGAGCAAGCCGGTACACACCGCATGGCGCAAGTGAGCAACCCCTTCAAGCCTGCTCATACCTAGTGCCTGTGACCAGCAAGCCCAACGTCTGACATCTATGCAAGCGACATGTCCAAGGGTACCCCCACACCAGTGTCTGTCTACAGCCAACTGTCCGCTTAAAGGGGCACTTAAAACACATCTATTAATGAGGAACTGAGTACATGAATTTGACATATCATGCAAGGAGTACTATGCAGCCACTAAAATACATTGTTTATTAACTGATACAGTGCAATCACCAAGATAAGTAAAAAAAAAAAATTAAGGATCACCAAAATTAAGTTAAAAATAGTAGCCCAAAACTACATACATAATGTTATCATTTTCATGAAAAACTACAAACACTAACTTTTGGAAAAATAAAAAACTTGATAAAAAGTGCTATTTTCTGAGGCTGTAAAATTAAATAACTATGGAGTGATATGGTAAAATTTCACTGAATATCTTTTCATACTTATTCAACATGTTTCTATGAAATATTTCTCAAATAAGTAAAAAAAATTCCAATACACCATGGACTATTTTTCATATAAATATCCAATTTCAATTTTGAAGTATATTCTAATACTCTTTTTGTAGTTTCTAATAAACTTTTTGTAGTTTTAAATTTTTAACTGACACAATTGTATGTATTTGTAGGGTATGGTTTCATAATTCAATACATGTTAAACCACTATGTTAAAGTTCAAATAACGCAAAATTTTCCAACTTAAAAAACCTGCCAATACCTTCATAACCATTAGATTAAAATGTATATGGTTTTTAAAAATGTGCACGTTTATCACCTACTTTACATTTCCAACTTTGCTTTTCACACATTAAGTATTTACACATGTATTCATATACACGTAGTTTCTCCTCTTAAGGAAATATTATTTTTGAAGTTTGCTTGTAATGAATGAAAGTTCCAAATGAAATGAGGCCTTCAGGAGCCAAAGATTTGTCTTTAATTTTCCACTGGGAAAATTACTTAGCTGATGGCTTTAAGTGTTTTCATCTTTGGGTAAGAAACCCACATTTGATTAGGGTGTCTCAATTTTAACCCATTCCTCCCTTGGTAATCACAGGAACTTCACAAGCTCCTTTAACATTTGCAATTCAAAATACATATCAAGAGTAAAAAATTAAAACAAAAAGATAAAATGCTATTATGTTTTTAAACTAATCCTGTAGCTCATTCTCCTAGTCACACCCCCAACACACACTAGGTAAAATGGACTAGATGATTCTTAAGGCTTCTTTAAATTTAAAATGTAAGTTCCAAATATGTAAGGTGAAAGAACTACTGTTAAGTATACTTGCTGTAATTAATTTGCAATGTCTCACTGTTAGAAGACCATAGAATTTCAACATGGAAGGATACAAAAATAAAATAATAAATAATAAAATAATTAATATGGGGGGATCACATTAATCCCTTTGGGTCAAAGAGAAGACTACTGAACCATCTGTACATACCAAGCATCTCCCATTGGTATCTGATAAACACAGGATATGTCAACAGCCATGTGGTTTAACAATTTATTTAAAGAACTTGCACCTGCTTCCTAAGACTTCACCATATAAAGCACTGCCAAGGGAATCAACTTGGGCTCACAGAAGTAGCGAACAATATCTAATTTAAGGTAAGGTCATGTGATACTTGGGAAGGAGAACTGTAGGTTGTAAGTAGACCAAGACTGATACAGTATCAGAATAAGTGGACCACAAACTCCAGTGTGCAACGTACTAGCTCTCTGCTCACGAACACATCTTCCAAACTGACCTGCACATTGTTCTCCACTTTTGCAAAAGGACACCACGGTACCTGTGCTCTCAGTGGCATTACTACGATAACATCAGCTAATGGTGTCAAGGTGCTGGATAAAGGTCAGTGTAAACTGCCGTCCAACACTACCCAGGAACTTGGTTTATGTAGCTCCTGCTCTTATTCCCTTTAGGTATTGTAGTACTGGTTACGTCAGAATGCTGTCCCTTTACTTATGTGGGACGGTTAAGCTGGACTGTCCACCCGCCCAGAGGTTAGTAAAGCCCACTTCAGGGTGTCCTGGGTGGGTCATGGCCCTGGGTCTGATTCCAAGTCTGATTCCGGCCCTTTCCTCTCTGGCACTGCTCCCCCTGCTGTCTGCTGCCCAGCTGCTGTGCACTAAGCATCTTCGGTCCTACTCCACACTCCTCCACCGCGATGCTCCTGCCTTGGAGCCAGCCATGGACTGCAAACCCGGAAACCACGGGCCAAATGAAACCCTCCGCCTTTAAGTCGTGCTGCCAGGGCTTTGGCCCGGCAACAGAAAAGCTGACTAACACAGCACCACTGTGACTCTGCCGAGACTAGACTGTGGGATTGTGTCTTATTCAACTTGATTGTCCCCTAAAACCTAGCCAGAAGACACGATGAACTGAACTCTGTTTAATACAAAGGGATAAACTATGTAAATCCACATATAATAGCTCCCTTCATTTCAATCAATTTAATGTTTCTTTAAAATTTGAGAGCAGCAGCCTGAGCTACATGGCGAGATCTTGTCTCAGAAAAACAACAAAAAACAGAAAAAGACGTTTGAGGGCCATTTTCACAGTCCCGCACCGTAAGTAAGTAGTAATTTAAAAGCTAAGACCTGGCAGGCAATGGTGGCGCATGCCTATAATCCTAGCCCTCGGGGACACTAAGGCAGGAGGGTCTCAATTCTGAGTCCTCAGGGGCAATTTAGCAACTCAGTGCAACTGTGTCTCAGAAAAGGACTGGAGATGCAGGTCAGTGTGAAGCCCCTGAGCTCAACCGTCAGGGGAGGGGGGTAGAAAAGCGGCAGCCAAGGCTTTGAAGTTTATGCCCACTGGTCACACGAAGTTCACTTAAAATTACTATTATGACATAATAAAACAAAGAAATCTCACCTCTTTATGATCCTCTACAACTGTTAAAATAGTATCAATAGTATGTAAAATTCCCATAGCCATCACTGTCTTGTCTTCAACTTCTTCATACTCATCACTCTGAAGAACTTTGCCAAATATCTCCGCCTATGAAAATCACATTAAAATATTTAACGATTTGTGCTGTTACACCCCTCCCATTATAAAAGTTAGTAAAAGGACACATCATACATCTAAATGTCAGCATGGCTCAACATGAAGTTCTTTACTTTGCTGAATGAATGCTGTTCTTACAATCACAGAACCTGTCAGGTCTTACACATAGCCATTTTCCCTCTTCTAATCACCAGGGTGGGACATATACTACCAACAACCATTCCTAGTCTGGTTGTCACTAAGTAAAAATCAAAACCTAAGAAAACGAAAATCGACACTCAAAAGAAAAATGTAATAGAAGGTTTAGAAGTTAAAGTTAAAGGTCACCTAGAACATGAAACAGAAAAGACCCAAAAGGGGGTCGGTGTGTGGAAACTGGACACTCAGTCCAGCTCTGACATTCCACACTGGGAAATGTAGAATGAGGGCGAAAGTGTGGAGAAATACATGAGCGAGGTAACACAAAAATTATCCTAAACTAAAGAAAATGAGATTGCAAATTCAAAGTCCAGAAAGAGAAAATTTAGAAGGCTCATATCAAGGCACACCATTATAAAATCTCAGATGTTACAATGAAAAGAGATTATCCTCATGTTATTACATGTAAGTCTAATTATGTACAGGAATATCACAGTTAATAAAACAAACTTTTCTGGTGTGGTTTTTTTGAGACAGGGTCTCACTATGTAGTTTAGGCTGGCCTTGAACTTATGGCAATCCTCCTGCCTCTGCCTCCTGAGTGCTGGGATTACAAGCATGTGCCACCATGCCTGGCTAGAGCAAACGTTTTTACATTAATATGTCAGTTACAAGTAAAACAGAATCCCAAACTTTATATAGATTATTCAAGCCCTCTATACCAAACATAAAACTCTGCCCAGCCTTCAGCTTAGTAAGACTTTGTCTCTGTAAAGTTTTAAAAGGGCTGGGGTTTAGCTAAGTGAGAGATCCCTTATCTAACATGCAGAGACCTGGATTCAATCCCCCAAACTGTAACAAAATAAAACAATTTATGTCAGTCTTACCAAGTGTTGGGTCATGTCGACTGCAATTGACGCTACCTCCTGACTGTACTCACATATCATCTTCTGGATGACATTAGTAACATCATCATTCTCTGTCTCTCTGACAATGTGCAACAGCTCCTGCATAATAGGCCTGACGTGCGGCTTCATATATTCCTTAGCTAATGCAATAAAACAAAATTACTGAAGAGTACCTACATACAGACAGTGGAAGAGAATGACCTCAGGCACAAGGCCAAGTGACACAGTTTAATACCCACACAGAACGCTAGCTGCTGACTCGCTCTGTGGTAAATAAGTAATAGTGTAGCTCTAAATAATGCCCACCACTGTACGGGCTTTCCCCAAGAGTAACCAGGATAAGCAGTTCTGCGCATGAAAGGACTATTCTGCGGCAAAAGCCACAGCCCCACCGAGAAATTTTAATTATACTTGCGCTCTTTCATCAGTCTGATTCGGAGACACGAATATTATATCAAATATAAACAATCAGATACCTAAAGACCACGTCCAACACGGATGGAGCCTATTCCCTGCCCTAATCCACCTCTACCCATCCTTCTCCCAGCACACCCTTGTATACACCTTTATACAATATCCAGTCCTCCTGCCGCAAGGTTCATGTTCTTCATAAAGCTGGATTTATCTGCAAAGATTTATCTGATCTTTGAACAGAACATTCTCCTAAGCAAACAAATGAATCATCTAGTTATTATTCTCTAGAAATACTGCTACTTTCAGAACTGGAAGAAGCTGAGCAACCTAGAGCTGAAAGGCATCTTGAAGCCATCTAGTCAACCCCTCCTAAATTTAAATACAGCCCATGCACTGGACCTGACCTAACAGGGCAAAGCAGCAGAGGCAAAGGTGGACTCTGAGCTCTGGATTCTAGCCAGCCCTCGTGCACACTACTCACTAACTTGTTTCCTAATCTCAATTTTTTTTTTTTTCTGGAAGCCACAATCAATAGAAACTCCAAAAAAGGGCAAGAATAAACCCTTGTAAAATTCTAAGGAGATAAAAGCCCACCTTCCTCAGGGAAGGAAGTGAATGAGTTAAGAAGACCATCCCAAAATACAAAGAATCCACTTCCTAAGCGGTGTTTTGGTTTTACCTTGTATCTGGTTAGAAATTAATGACTGGAGGGCAAGGGCAGCTTCGACTTTGACAGGCATCTCCTTATCTTCAATCAGGCTCTTCTTTGCCAGTTCTACTGCTGTTCTTAGGTTGAGCTCATTATGAAACTTCAAAGAACTAAATGCATGAAGCACCCAGCAGGACTATGAGAAGAAAGCAAGTAGGGAGCTACTGGGATTATGGCGTTCTGTAATAATGTCACACGTGCAAGAACTTTAGAAATATATATTTACGTCAGTAATTACCTTAAGATGAAGGCTCTAAGATACATGACAAATACATGGAAAACTTACTCTAGCTCGAAGATATCCCAGGTTAGACAGTAACAGAGGAAACACATGATTCTGTAGAAATAACTCAATTTGGTCCTTGAATAAACTCTTCTGTCAGGAAAGAGAAATTTCAGCTTATCGATGAGTTTTTCACTTGTAAGAATCAGTTCCTAATAAAGATTTCCATTCAATATACTTCTATTTACAATTCTTTCAAGTTGTTTGACTTACATATTGCATGTTTTAAAACCACACAGAAGTAATACCTTAGATCAATTTGATATAATTGATTTTTGTAGAAATAAGAACACTAATATCATTTGAATCCTTTTTATACAGTACTAGTTCCATATTGAAAAACTGACAGACCAAAGACAAATTTACTTTTCAATTAAAGAAACAGGGGTAAGAAAGTCAATAAATTACCCAGAGGTAGTCTCTAGCTTTCAATTATCCATAACTGTCATACTCTTATTTGCCTGTGCTTCACAGTATTATTAAATAAATTAAATTCTGATAATCTTAACCTTCAATAAAATCTCCGCCAAGGAACCAATCACATGCAGGGCTCCATCCTTCTTCCTCGGGTCAAAGTTCGGGTCGGTGAGGATCTGGTAACAGAATGCCATCATTTTTGGCAACACCTAAAGAAATGGAAGAATCCATTTTCAAAAATAAAGCCATTTTACTGTGTTTTATCAGGCAACCACAAGCTCAATAAGAAAGGTACAATTTATTAAGAAAAAAAGCAATATTTGTATGTCAGCTTTTTCCTTTACTAGGAAAAAATTCTTAAAATAACAGGTTATAACTAATAACAACATGATTTTTCAAATGCTAGGAATACAGAATGTCAAATCAACACAGGTCACCTTTTAGTTTGCATTTAAAGAGTGCCTGCGTACCTCTTTCCTTTTCTTTGCAGCAGTATATAGAAGAGTCTGGGCTGCTGTAGTGGGAGAGGCATAATCTTCAAAAATATCTAAGATTGCAAAAAGTTAAACCATGTTAGTAAAAATACAATTACCATACAGACTTTAAACCTGACTGACCATCAGTCATACTAAGAAACAAATCAGTCCACACAAAGCTGGTTTACAGTAAAGAACAGCTGCACCATCTCAGCAGTGTGCTCATGCAGACAAACTGCACAGGTGTCATTTCAAACACCCATGAAAAAGGACTTCCAGAAGGGCTTCAGAAAGGGGCAAGAGTGATGGGATAAGCATGTTCAAAGTAAAGGGAAGTACCTCAAAGGGGGATTCATGATAATGTGTCTTTTGCTGTAATAGATTTGTTTTAATTTAAACACTCACTGTATATTTTGATAAGGCTGCAAGCTAATGACTATTTTTTGAATATTCCCTCTGTGCCAGGCACTATGATTTTACAGTATGATTTTATACTCTGACTTTAGTTCCTATGTATTAAACCATTTAATCCTCCCAATACCACTACCATTGCCTGTTTTATAGCTAACACCCTACATCTTGAGACAGAGGTTATATAACTTGCCTAGAGCTACTCAAGTAAATGGCCACGCCGGCACTCATATCCAGGCTAACTTAACATCAAAGCCTGAACTCCTGTCAGTTTTTACCAAATCTAAAAGCAGTACTATTGGGGGAAATGGTGAAATTAGTCAAAGGGTATAACAGAAACAAAGAATAAATAAAACAGTACTTTTAATATTGTTAGCAATATATAATATACATGTTGTCTTCATATACATAATTGCAAATGACAAAAATATTAAAATACAGTAGTTATTCTTTCCTATAATTACTCATAAGCAAAATATACACATCGAACAATGCCTACTATGTTCTAGACCACAGAAGGAAATGATTAAGGAAAACACACACCAGTCTTGATTTATTTATATTCTCTTTTAAACAACAAATAAAATGTAAATTCCCACTGTTAACAATGAGTTTTTAATTACTCCATTTTTTAAAAATTGAGAGCCGAGGGTCAGGGATATAGCTCAGCATCACAAGCACCTGCCTGGCAAGTGCAAGGTCCTGAGTTCAATTCCTGGTACCAAAAAAAAATTGAGAGCCAAGTGTGGTGTTGCACACCTGTAACCCCAGCACTTGGGAGGCTGAGGCAGCAAGATCACTGTGACTTCATGGAATATACAGTGAGTTCAGGACCAGTCTGAACTACATAGTGAAACCCCGTCTCAAAAAAACAAAATAAATAAATATAAAAACTGAGACACTACATTATCAGTTATGATAAGTAAAACAGTGGGCATTCCCTAAACAAACACACAGGTACTAGAAGATAACAGCAACACAATGCCTTAAAGAAACTAAAAACCTGGCTCATCACTCTGCTCTGTCAAAGCAAACTAGGAAAACAGGCCTAAAGAAAGGAAAATAATAAATTCTGCAATAAGAAATGATCTTCAAAAGAAACAGGTGGAAAGGAGAGGAAGCAGATAGTAAACGTTGTTACTCATTTGCCCTTCCTGCACTTCCTGTCCGCAGAGAAGTGGCTCCTCACTCACTGAATCAGTTTACACAAAGCACTGGGACAAGTCCCACAGCCTGGCATCCACGCCACCAGACTTAACTCAGGCAGCTGGAGGCATCGGGCTTCCTGTCACCTGCCTTGGGCTCACCTTAGTTCTAGTGTCAGAGATCATTTACTTCAACATTTTTTGAAGGCGTAGTGGGGAGGAACGTGAAGGAAAAAGAATACAAAATACAGTAAAGAAAGTAAAGTTCCTGCCCTCTGACAGTAACTCTAGGAGGGCCAGCGGTACACAAATTAACCTTTTTCTACGACTGAGGCTAAAAGGAGATGATTCAAACAGGCCGTGCAGTAGCTCACAGCTCTAGGAAGCTGCAAGCTAACAGGACCCCAGAGCACACTGCGTGGCCACCGAGAGAGATCGAACTCCCTCGTGGGACAGTTCCTCCACAGGATAAGGAGGAAACCTAATTGGGTGCTGCTAAAAGACATAGACATCCAAAGGGTCTCCAGAGTTGAGAGCAACACGGTCCCCCACAGGACTCCCACGCACGAGGAGGGCCATCCCCGCAGTCTGCACCTCAGTGAAGGAACCAGTGGCTCCCAGCAGAGAGAGGAGCAGGCGGCTTTTCCTCCCCACACCCAAGAGCCCCAAGTTCTTTGGTTCAAAAGGACATCAAACCCATGAGTTTCAAGAGTTTGGAACTTTGGGAATTTAGTGAGGTAATAAAACTACCTTAAAATTATCAATTTAGTTATATGACTTCACATATCCAGGAATGAACAAAGAAAACAAATCATCTCAATTACCAAATTTCATCCTTATGTATTCATATGGGTCTTCTTGCCACAGCTCTTCATCTTCGTCTTTATAGCACATCACAGAAAAAATCACGTCTTCAGAGATATTCTAAGATGAGAAACAAAACACAGGGGTAGAGGCCACTGGGACTTGGGGACTACCACTAATGTACTGACGGACAGCCCTCATGCTGTGTTTTCCAAACAGGTATTTTAATGTTTCTTTCAAGCCTGCGTGCACCAAAGTGACAGCAGGAAAGCAAGACCCCTGACACACAACAGGAAGAGGCACGGGGCTCATAAGGTTGTTTCTGAGCAGCAAGTAACTAAAAGCACAGAGAAAGAGACCAATGTAAACACCATCCTTTGAAGCAATAACAGGAATAATAAAGTTTTACTAACAAATCAACTTTTTTTTTTCTTTTTTGTCTTTTTGAGACAGGGTCTCACTATGCAGCTCAGGCTGGCCTTGAGCTCACTTTGTAGCCCAGGCTGGTCTTGAACTTGCAACAATCCTCCTGCCTCAGCCTCCCAAGTGCTGGGATTACAGGCGTGCGCCACCGCACCCGGCTAACAAATCAACTTTAAACAGACATTGATTTCCTTAAAGAAGAAAATGTCAAGTCAGATTCCTTATTTTTGAAACTTTTAACATTTCCATGTTGGTTATAAAAGCCAATATATGACCAATATTAAAATTTAATTTTTCTTTTTCCGTTTTCAAAAAGCCTATTTCTTACTCTACCACAGTGAGTTTCAGGGTAAAGTCCTAGCCAGCCCCTCTGCACACTGCTGCCAATGCCCACGGCTTACATAAAAACAGGAGTATCTTTCATCACTTACTCAAATCAAATAATTCTAAGGGAAAAAAGGGCCAACCTAAGGGTCATTTTCTTAGTCCTGCATCACACCCACATAAAAATAAGGCCAAAGGTATCAAGTAGAGAAGAAATGCTATCACTACTCACTTTTACTTTATAAGAATACAGGAAATAAAATGAACTCAGTATTTTATTAATTGCATAGAAGGTATTACTATCCAATCAAAGTGAGCACTCAAATAGTTACTAAGATGTCCATAAAAACATAATAAAGAGATACTGTTTCTGGGGTTGGGGATGTAGCTCAGTGGCACAAGTGCCTGCCTGGCAAACATAAGGTCCAGAGTTCGATTTCCAGTCCAAAAAAAAAGATACTATATCTGTAAGATCTTTTTTTTTTTTTTTTTTTTAAGATCTTTAATAAGGTAACATTAAACAAACTCTACCCAGGGCACCAGAGACAAAGGGAAAGAATTTATTTTCTTGTTACAAAGCATCTTACAGAATTTAAGGACTCATAGTTTGGATGGGAAGATTCAGATCCTAATGTCTCTATTTATTACTGGCCCATAATTTTCCTCTCATATTTCTTTAAATAACAATACTGAATTCTATCTTCTTTTTGTTTTTTTTTTTCTGTCTTTTTGAGATAGGGTCTCACTATGCAGTTCAGACTGGCCTTGAGCTCACTTTGTAGCCCAGGCTGATTTCGAACTCCCAACAATCCTCCTGCCTCAGCCTCCTGAGTGCTGGGATTACAGGCATGTGCCACCACGCCTGGCCCCGAATTCTATCTTTAAAGTAAATAATGGGTATAAAAAAAAACTTTTCATTTCTACTATAGAATTTATCATCTAAAAAAGATATAAAAACTTCTTTGCTCACACCTACAGAAGAAAATGGTCTTGTATCAGATATCATTTTCTGCAAAATAGCACCTTAGTGAGGCCCTGATAACAATTTTCAAAATTCTTTTGAAATTCTTCATTTAATCCTAGCAACCTTTTGGGAAGGGTGGAAAAATACTACATTAACAGAAAAGAAACAGGTTAAATGAGACATCAAACATGATCAATGGAATCCAAGTCTTCCCACTCACAGAATCACCTCAATACTTGAATTTCCAAGCTTTTTATATCAGATAGAAGACTGCTCCTTAGAAGTTACTAATGGAAATAAAACGATACTAAGCATAAAATACAGGATTGATAGCACGCGTACCTAGCAAACCTAATTTAACAACAGGCTAATTTGGGGAAGCTACGGTCTGACACTACCTGTATGTGTGGCTTCATCTGCTTCCAGGTCACAGAATGCACGACCCCTTGGTTGAGATAGTTGAATGCCTGCTGAAGAACACGGGGCGCTATGTATTCCTTCTGTCTATATTGATCTAAAATTTTTAGTAGCACCTGCAGGAAAACAGGAAGGAAAAACAGGAGCATAATGTAAGGTTAAAAGAGGTGGGGGACATGTCAAACATGACATAAAATCCAGAATACCAAGATAAAAATTAGCAGGTTTTGAGGACAGGCAGTATGTTGTGAGAAAGCTCACACAATCCTACTATTTCTCATATACATCCTTGTTGTACTGAACTGAGGGTATCTTACCACACTTCCAGGAAAAGGTCTAACTTCTACTTCTAGTTCTCCAAAATAAAGACTCTTGTTTTAAAAAGTAACAGAAGTGATTGAATAAACATTTAAAAACTTCCATATAGCAAAGGACAGAACAGATTTTATTACTCGATCCAAAAGATTCTTTCACGTTGGAGAGAAATGTTATTTAACAAATCAGTATTGGCACAACTGATTAGCCCTCAGAAAAAAAATTAAATTAGGTCCCTAACTAAACTTCATATCAAAATAAACTCCAGATGGAAAAATATTTCAACAACAGAATCACAGCGTTCTTAGAAGAAAATGTCAGAGAATTTTACGTTATAATCTCAGACCACAGAAGCTCTCTGTAAACGCTCCGGAAGTCCCCGAGGCTGACTACAGCAGCGGCGTACAAGGGAGGACCCCGCACGGGAGCAGGGCGTGGCCAGACGCCATGAGCGCGAGCCCGTGCGACAGCCCAGCCCGAGGGGTCCTGGTCTCCAGCACTGCACTCCCCTGGTGAGCTGCCTAATCTTTCAAACCACGTGCAGAGCTTATAAATGCAGAGTTCGAACTGCATTCGAGGAACATTTATCCAGGCCTTCAAGATCTGCCAGAAGCCCCACGATCACCTAGAAACTCCTTCTGCAGTGGACGCTAAGTGGATACTGACCGTGACTCTTCCTGGCTCAGCTGCGGCTCACACAAAGTGGGGAGCTAAGGTGAGACACAACAGCGGAGGAACGAACAGTTACTGACAGGAAAACTAATTTTAAAAACCGGGAACCTTCACCCTAAATAGCCAAGTACGAAGACATGATGACAAGGACACAAAGGCATGAGACTGGCTTTAAATATACGATACTAGCATAATCCTGCTGAACACACTTCAAGTGGACATCTACCTTAAATACTCAATGGAAGTTCACAACAGCGGGAAGAGCAGAAAGCAGGGCTCATCGGCTCCTTGGTTATGCGGATATCCACCGTGAACTGCTAAACAGATCACTTTATTCCCTGTTCACTAATTTCCCCTGATGATTTGTCTTACGGGCCAACAAAATAATTGTGAGAAAATTATAGCTAGTTCTCCTGAACTGTGGCATGGTACTTTTTAACATGTTCTACTGGCCAAAATGACGGTCCATAACTAGAAGCATTCCACCTAAGGTGACAGGCTGAATGCACCTAACTTCGTATCACTGACAATAAGGATGTATAAAAACCCAAGCACACTCCTCTAGTATTAAAGCCACTGTCCGTGTCTGGTCAATTAATCTGGTACAGCAGGTGGTTAATAGTTCAGTTTTGTTTAAATATAAACAAAAATACCATGATCCAAGTGCCACACACCTCTGTAGTTTTGGAAGTCTTTAAATATTATTATTAACTTGGTTTCTCAAGAACTCATTTCATTGTATACAGTGGTTCTCGAATTCTATACTTACGCTAATCTGTATGTTTCTTTGTTTTGGGGTTTTTTTGTTTTGTTCTGGTTTGGTTTTTTTGCAGAGTAGGAGATTGAACCCAGGGTCTCACACATGCTAGGCCAGAGCTCTATCACTGTGCTATACTGTCAGCCCTTTTCATTTTGAAATAGTGTTTCACTAGGTTGACAAGGCTGGGCTCAAACTTGTGATGCTCCTGCCTCAGCCTCCCAAGTAGCTGGATTACAGGAGTGTGCCACCACAAGCAATTTAAAATGCATAAATTCTCATTGAGAGTCTCAACATCTAAGCTCAGCTACTCTTAAAACAGATCATTCACGGTGTATAAATCTTTTAAGATAAGAGATAAAAGTATAGACGAAGAGGTGAGGCTCCTAGCTTGTTTGGAGAGTGAGACAGAAGGCCCACAGTTTGAGGCCAGCTTGGGCAACTCTGTGAGATCCTGTTACCAAAACAAAAAATATAGGGGCTGGGGATTTAGCTCAGCGGCAAAGCACCTGCCTGGCAAGCGCAAGGTCGTGAGTTTGGTTCCTGGTACCGGAGGAAAAAAAAAAAATATATACACACATACATACATGCATACATACACACATACATACATAAACGACTGCCTATTCAGCTTAGCAGCACAGCAAACACAACCCCTCGATTCTATCCTTAGTATTGCAGAAAAAGAGAGAAAGAAAGAAGAGGTAAAACTCAAAGAAAAAAAGTTTTAAAAAAACTTATAAGGTCAGAGAGTTAACAGAAGACCCCAATCTAATATAATACCCATTTTTGCAACTTAAAAGGCTTGGGCCAGACATGGTGGTGCAGGCCTGTAAACCCAGCACTTGGGAGGCTGACGCAGGAGGACTGCCGTGAGTTTGAGGCCAGCCTGGGCTACATAAGCGAGTTCAAGGCCAGCCTGCACTACATAGGGAGACCTGTCTCAATTCTCCCCCACAAAACAAAGGTCTGGATCCAGCCTAGCAGTCAGGATGGGCAGTTCTGGTGGCAGCCGCACCGTGACGTTTAAGACTAAAACTAATTGCACTGTATTAGTTCCCAGAGCTGCCATTTCATCCTCTGTAAATGTATAATGAACTAATGCGTTCATGATCCACTTTTAAAGACACAGAAGTGGTTTAACTACCTCCCAGAAATAATCATCCTTCTCTTCCAAAAGCAAACGTCTATTACCTGCTGAATTCCCACTGCATAGGTTTTCAAAAAGAATTCAGAAAATTCGAAGTATTCTTTTGTGACATTTCCTGGGCTTCCATACCTTAAAATTCAAAGATAAAATGTTTAAAATGTGAAATTTTAAAACAAAGTATGCTTATTTGTTTAAATAAATCATTAAAAGACATATTCTATTAGGGCAGAAAACTAACATTTTACGCTTTTTCAAAGCCACAAAATGAAATCATGGGGAGCTATACTTATGGTTATGCACTTCTGTACTTAGGACCTAACTAAGCTTACACATTTCACACAGAAGCATTTGCCTTCTAACCCAAGAGGCCTAAAGGACCAAATTAAGAATGAAAATGCTCTATCTGCCATGGAACAGATTTCTTTCAATAAATGCTTTTAAAATTAAATTTTCTTAAGGAGCTAGTGGCCTTGCACCTTCTTGCATAATTTCTGGATATTTCTAATGGCCTGAATAATGTTATTCGGAAAAGACAGAAAGCTTCCCACCTCATCATCATCTCAAAATCAGTGATCACAAGCAAGTCATTTTAAATAGAACGACTCTTTGCCCTCTGTGGGAAAACAATCATATGCCTGCAGTGTGACAAAGGAAGTATTCAATTTCATCATCTACAGTCCTGAGCTACTGACTGCAATGTAATAAATGTAACGGAGAATTACCGCTCAAAAAGACGAGCTACAATATGCAGCGCCCACTTCTTACACTTCCACCATACCAGTTCTGGTCTATCATCCTCGTCAATCTGCAGCGTCTCCTAAAAGAATGAAAAGCACCAGATTAAATTTCTATACAAAAGCGATTTATATGAATAAGAAAAATAGAATAAATCTCAGTATAGACTAAGTCCTATTAAATGTGAAGTTAGATTGCTACACAAATGCTGATTCTCACTTCACAGATGCTAGGTAGCCAATTTCAGCTATTGCTGTTCATATTTATCTATCTTCAAAAGGATCAAATACGTAGAAAACAAAATACAAGCACCATGGTCCCTTGATTAAATTCTTTGAGATGATGAAACAATTCTAACCCAAATGTTATCAAAATTCACTTAACCATTTACCAAATTTTGCGTGTTTATGTGCATACATTAAACATCTATAAATACTTTGTTTCAAGAATATCCACAGTGGGGTTGGGGTATAGCTCTGTAGTACAGTGTGAGCTTAGCCCTTGGTTCAATCCCTAGTTTCCAAAAGCAGAAAAAAAACATATATATATACCTTCTAAGATTGGCTTAAATTTTAAAATATGAAGTACAAATGAAAAACACAGTGAATGTTTAAATTTAAGATGTGTAAAACACACATCACCATTAATCTCCCACACCCTCCTCTTTTAGACATACTCATTCAATCATTCTTGCCACTTTCTGAAATAATTTGTAAGTTCCCTCAGGGATGTCCTTTAGTTGTGCTGTCTTGACGTCCGGAATTGATTCGAAACATTTACCTTTCATGGTCATTTTGACTTTGGGGAACAGCAACAAGTTGCATGGTGCCAGATCCAGGGAGTGAGGTGGGTGAGGACACGCTAGCGTTTGTACAACCCTGCCTTCTGCTGGACGGCCCTCAACAGCAGCATTCTCCGTATTTACCACACCGCAGACAGACACAAATGTGGACTTCTGGAAGTGCTTCAGGAAGTGGCAAGAATGATGGGACAAATGTATTCAAAGCCAGTGGGGAGCTCTGAGGAAAATGAATGGCAAAGTGTCTTTTACCTAATATTTTCATTTAAGCAGTCACTGTATTCTTCAATCCCCCTTGTGTATGAGTTAATTTAATAAAGGAAAACCACTATCATTGTTATTGCAGATCAAAATGAGAAACTATCTTTTACCTACCAAACAGGCAAACCTAGAATTACGTGTGTACTTATGACAAAGCATCCTCCATCCCTGCTCATTATAGTTACAGACATTTTCCCAAAGAAAATACTGTAATCATGTTTGTGCATAAAAATTTACATACATCCTTAGAGTTAAAACCCTAAAAAATTTAAAACAACCTAAACATCCAGCAAATGAAGCATCTTCTAAAAATGACAATGTATACAAAATATTTAAATGTTTATATTAAATCTTAGATGAAAAAAATGAACTTTAAGATACCTCTAATGTACTGTATCTATATGTACTGTCTTTATAAATATTGTGTTATAAATGCAGAGAAAAAAGTCTAGAAGTGAGTATTGAGTTTTTAAATTATTTTTTCCATTTAACAGGAATAGAGTCGTTATTTTTTACTTTTGCTTATCTGAGCTTACTAAAAATGAGTAGTACAGTACTGTAATTATTTTATCAATTAATTCTGTTAAAGTTAGAACTCATGGGTCACTGCCTGACTGGTGGTATAATGCTTGCCAACCATGCGTGAGGCTGTTAGGAAAGGCCCCAAACCCAAGCGCCCGGTCCTGCTGGGGAGCAGAGCCCTGCCTTACAGGGGGCACCCTCCGGTCGATGATGGTTCGGAAGATCTCCATCCACGTCGTCATGGTTTGGTTATTCACCAGCTGAAGAGGTAATGCGTACTGTAAAACAGAACAACAGCATAAACAATCTTCCTCCTTTCCATGAGAGGATAGTTATTCTATATATTTAACATTCTAGTATAGATAAAATCACTGATTAAATATAGTTAAATATATAGAGTTAAGTTAAACATATAGAATAACTAACATTTGAGCATGAAAATAATAATTTGATTGTTTAACTTAAATCCATAAACATATACTTTTTTTTCCTTTTTTTTTTTGGTTTTTTTCTGGTACTGGGAATTGAACTCATGACCTTGCGCTTGCCAGGCAGGCGCTGTGCCATTGAGCTAAATCCCTAGCACCCATAAGCATACACATTTTAACTTTTAAAACTTTTATACATGTGCTATGATTTGTTTCTTTGGGCTACTTTTTTAAATGAAAAATATTTTTAAATAAATTCTTCTTTATTCTGCATGAGATTGCAGTAATTTACTCCTCTGTATCGAACTGTTCATTTTAACTACTTTGATGAAAACCCTCACTTGCTTAAACACTCACGAGACACCTCTCAGCTCCTTTCCTCCGCCCTGTGGCATCCTAAACACAACGCACTCCGCACTGCGCAGACGGCACCTCCCGGGCTGCAGGCCAGCGAGCAACCAGAGGAGCCAGGGGCCCCACACCCACTCACTCCACCCACGCCTGCTGCATGTCGAGACCTAACAGTGAATAAATCGGACACAGTCGGTGCCCTTAGGAGGCTTATACCCTAGCTGGAAGAAAAACCACACAGAGGCACAAAGGCAGGGATGGTAAAGGATGAAGGTGGAGGGCCGCGGGTTAGGGTTAAGAAGTACACAGTCTACTCTAAGTGCCCTGCAAGGGGCATCTGAACTTGAGACATGGTTAGAGAAGGAGCAGGCCGAGGGTCAGGCAGAAAGCAGAGATTTCTGAGATAAGTATCAAATATCCAGAGCCATGTACAGATAGATGCTACATAAATAGAATCATTCTCCCTTTCTAGACTTAAAAAGAGTTCCTCCATATCTTCCTATGTCACTGCATGGTTTGCTGACACTGTCACTGTAACTCGGTCTCTTAGAGCCTTTTACACTATTTTTGCAGAGGATTAGTGAATAACAGATCACCAAAATAGTTTAGTATGTTGGAGGGTTTTCACTGGTTTCTGTAGGTTTTTAGTATATAACAGGTTGAGAGAAAAGTTTTAGATTTCAGCTTGTTAGCAGACCAAGTAATAGAAGAGGCTTTAGAAAATTTACTTCTCCAGCCTTTGCCCTACTCCCAAAAGGAAAGGCAAGTCTGGCCCCGAATAAGTGGAACATTTCTGCACTTCATGGCAGAACAAGCCAATGAATAAAAGCTTTGCCTCAGAGTACAGCGATCCTCCTGAGCACGACTTCTAAACCTCACTTTGATAAAGGAACAACACATCTTCCTTATTTTTTTAAAAGATGGAGCAATATATTTTCCTAGTATTCTACTTTCTTCTCAATTTGCCTCCTTCCCTCTTCCTTCTCCTTCCCTCAAAAAGACTGACCTGAAAAAATTATGGCTCAGATTATCTCTATTAAAAGTTTAAAAGGTGAAAAAGATGAGACTTTAGTAACACTATACACTTGTACTGACGTGAAATCTTGAAACAGTGCCAAGGTACCTAAGTGAAGCCAAAGAACAGATTTAAGTGATCTCAACTTTCCAGCTGAACAAAACTATCCTTTTGGCAAAAGGAATTTAAATAGAAAATATGAGAGCTCTGATTTACTCAGTATCAAGTGGTTTAGGCTGACGGCCAGTGACTCCTCCTCCACCGAGACCTAAGGAATTCACCACGGCCTTTGAGGGTTCAATGCCAAACACTGCTGTTGTTTTCAGACACACCACTTCCTTCTAAGCACTGTTTCAGTTCCCATTTTAGTGGCCTTCGCAGTTTACAGGTATGATAAAAGGGGGTGTTTCAATCCAGGAGAGTAAGACACTAAACCTTCTCTGTTAGCTTTAGGTTGGATGGAAGGCACAGAAGCTATTATCAATATGATTTCCCAATAAAAGCAAGACACCCCTTCTTCTTTTTCTCCTACAGTGTGTGTCATCATGCCAGTTGATTTGTGTAAACACAGAGTGTACTTTCATAAATCAAAATTAGCTATAATGTCACTACTTATCTAGCCTGAAGACAAGGATGCTCTGAACAGGTACATCAGACACAGGTTTTAAGGCAAGTAACATCCTGGTTCATGTTTACCCAAGACTTCAGACACCGAGGGGACAGCACAAACACTGAATCTCTCCTCTGCCATCCAAAGACTGGGAACAATTAATTGCTGTGAATACTCATAAAGGTTTTTTAAAGAAATATCTGTGAAAGATATAATCATTTTTAATAATCACTGGTAAGTAATGAGCACTTTTAATGTGTCAAGTAGAAATACGAGGCTCATCTGCCTCGGGAATAGAACCTCACCTGAACGAGTGCGTAAAAGATCTTCAGGATTTGCTTCTGTAGTAACACAGAGTAATGGGAGGCATCGGGAAGGAGCTGCATGATCTGCTGCTGGACACACGGCAGAAATATCTGCATTGCTGCAATCAGAGGCTCTCTTTCTTCTGCTTTCTTATACCTACATGAGAAAGACAAAAAGGAGAATAATTTCTCCCCTGTTCCCCAAAGACCTACAAATAATGACTGAGAAGTATTTTTTAATTACACAGAAACCAATAAGCAAATAACAGCAACAACAAAGCCAGGCACTGGCTTACAGTCTCTGTCTGGAACGCTGAAAGTTGAAAGGAGTGTAAGCGCACATCTCCTTGTGTTAGGCAAGCTACCTAAAAGCTTTCTAGAAAGAATAGTTTAAAAGAAGCCAGGACCATTCTATAGATTTCTTATGTAAATTTATCTAGGATTTAAATTAATTTTCATCAAACCACAATTTTTCTATAAAATATAAGCTGACGTGCTAGGTTTTTGGTTTTTGGCTTTTTTGAGACACAGTCTCACTATGGCCTTG
Source organism: Chinchilla lanigera (assembly GCF_000276665.1). NCBI lineage: Eukaryota > Metazoa > Chordata > Mammalia > Rodentia > Chinchillidae > Chinchilla > Chinchilla lanigera. Next base: position 4,522,059 of record NW_004955505.1, on the reverse strand, counting down.
AACTCACTATGTAGCCCAGGCTGGCTTCAAACTCATAGCAATCCTCCTGCCTCAACCTCCCAAGTGCTAGGATTACAGGCATACACCACCACACCTGGCTCTGATGTGCTAGTTTAAATGCACATTCATGTTACGTAGCAGATAATGTGGGGAGAGTTTTCTTATATTACTCTATGTTGAGAAGTTAACACAGCTTATAAAGTTAAGTGCTCTTCCATCACTTTAATTGCTATACATCTAAAATGTTCCCTAAAAACTCTACAAATAGAATATGAACTAAATAATTCAATAAAGAAAAACTGTAAGATTTTATATGCAAGGCAGCAATCTTCTTAAGAAACCAAAAAGTATAATTAAATGTGATACTAGTCCTCTACCTCCCAAACTCTTATGGAAAAGAACATCACTAACAAAAATCTAACACTTTCTATCTTGTATCCAGAAAAGCACCTGATTTATTTACTTCAAATCAAATGTTTAGATATGTCTGTATCACAGCTTCCAGAGTAAGCTGTTAGTAAATTATGCTCTGAAACTAACAAATTTGAGAAGCACTGCACAGTATCATGTCTTGGCAATCAGCAAAGTGCACTAGAAAATTCAAACTTCTTTGAATAATTGCAGTCAAATGGTCTGGGGGTGTAGCTCAGTGACAGACCACTTGCCTTACACACACAAGACCCTGAGTTCAATCCCCTATAACACACGCATGTGCACAAATGCTCACACACATAAAATACAAAAAGAAATAAACACTGTAAGTAAATATGTTTAATTGTGTTTAATGCCACCTTTCCCAAGCTAACCTGGTTCTGCAGAACCCCCACAAAGGACCCCTCTACACAACTTACTACCAAAGGCACTTACTCGTAAGTCTTCACCAGTTGATACAGACATAATAAACTGCCGAGCCAGCTTCCACTGTTCTGTGATTGCAAGTAATAGTCTATCTTGTCCACCACTGCTGGCCAGTGACCAGGAAAATCATGTTTAATGATGACACGAAGACACATTGTTAACTGGACTCTATGAGGTAAGGGGAAAAGGTCAAAACTTACATAGTTACAAGTATCATGTACCAAAGACCTCTAATACTTTACATAAAGTACTCTTACCTTCTATTTGCTCATATTATACAGCTATAGTCACGTATCACTTGACAATCCGGATAATGTTCTTTGAAATGTGTTATGCAGCTAAGTTGCATTAACAGTGCAGAGTATACTTTCCTAAAACAGGATGGCTACCTTCACACCAGGTGACTGAGGGACCACTATTGTTGACCAAAACATTACTGTGCAGCTCTTGGCTGTATCTACATGGGATGGGAGGGAAAAAATAGTCTAATATTAAAAAAAAAAACCTCCTCAATGGCCCCATTTATTGAAAATAAACAGAAAGGAGGATATCTTAAAATGAATGAAACCTCTCAAACTGTCTTATCCTAACGGCCACTTTTTTAAAAATAAATAAAAATAAGTACATAAAAATTTCAAGACAATGAAGCTACTTCAGCTCTGTAAAATTTCTCATCTTGTTATAGTTTGCATTTTGGTAATCATGTCCTAAAGGAGGGAAGGCCAAAGTGTGTATCATTTCAAGCAAACCTTGCATAGCGATGGCAGGAGTGCAGGACACAGAGGCCCACACACGGTGGGACTCTCCTCCACACACCACCGGGACCACCACCTGCCAGAGCAGCCTGAGACACTAACTTTTGTCCTCTGAGCATAAAAAGAAGTATGTGTCTCCTCTGAAGAGGAAAACGAAGAGCTATTTTCAAAAAGATAAATGAGAAAAGCAACAGGAAAGGTATGAGCAGAAAAAGAGAATATACCTTTACTGAAGTGAAGAGGTGAAAGAAGTTATCTCACAACACTTGTAACAGAAATCATTTTCTCAAATGGGATCTCAACTATATTTGAGATTAAAAAGAAATAAGGAAAAGCGTCCCTTTTACAAACCACAATCAGTATACTAAATACGTCTCACAGGGTCATTTGCAAATGGTAAGAAAATTAACCTGGCAAAAAGGATTCTACAGAGCAAAAGGAAAACAAAAGTATTCAGTTGAGTAGCCAATAACTTGGATTCACAGAAACTGATAAAATTAAACAACATAATGGTTTTTTCTTATGTTGTAATATGTATCTCAAAATTTTCTTTCCAATGCTTTTATTTTTTTGCTTTTGTTTTGTTTTTGTTTTTGTTTTTTCGTACCAGGGATCAAATTCAGGACCTTGTGCTTGCCAGAGAGGCGCTTATGCCCCTGAGCTATATCCCTGGCCTCCACTGCTTTTAAACAAAATTGAATAATGAGAAGAAAAATCTATCTCCAAGAACAAATACAATTAAGTCTAAGGACACAGAAGCAAAGCCACAAAGAGCTGTGTTACATGCCAGGTGTGGTGGTGCGTGCCTGCAATCCCAGCACTTGGGAGGCTGAGGCAGGAGGACCATTGCAAGTTTGAAGCCAGCCAGGGCTACAAAGTGAGCTCAAAGCCAGCCTGAACTGCATAGAGACCCTGTCTCAAAAAGATAAAAATAACCGTGTTACATAACAAAGATAAAGATTCCCTTCTATGCCATAGCAAACTGTCCTTTAAATGAGCAAGTCATGTATCTATGCAGTACAATGTGTGGGGCGACTCTGGTCAAAGAAGTGATTGAAGTGAATGGGAAAAGGAAGGGACCTTGGTCCCTGGAATGCATGGTTAAGTTTAGAGCAGAACTGCAAGGCTACAGTCAGAAGAATCAACAATAAATATTCTGAGATGTCTGGTTGGCCAGTGTGTCCCCTCTGCCTGGTAAGACTGCTTAAACTAGGTTGACATGTGTACCTGTATCCCATTCCTTCCCTGGGCCCCGAACAAAATTCCTACACAAATGTTGCAAGTGCTTTTCTTCTATATCTTTGTTCTGGTGTCCTTTAGTTATAAATAAATAACCACAGATGCCTCAGCTCGCTGCTGTTTTATGAGGCTTTCTCACACAGAGAAGCCGCCCCTCTGGGTTTCTCAGGGACTGGACTAAGTCTCACCTTTGATTATAGCAATACCTCAGTTGTCAAACAGCTCCGAGCTTGAACTTTCCAATACACACACAGCAAAGTTCAAAAAACATCCACTCCGTGTTTGTAACTTTGCTTGACAGTTGAACCGAAAATCTGACTCGAAGCAGCCTGTATGAGCCAAGGGTGAGTCTCACACTGTCTCACTGTGTCTCACACTGTGTCTCACTGCAGACACCAAGGTCTCAGCGCTGCCCTCTCCCCAACAACGCAGGCTGCCTGTGTTAGTGCATTCAAATATTTGTCACTGTGCTTCTCGTGTGTGCTTTATTTGCAGGAAACATCGTAACCATGGCTTTGAAGAAAGTTAGTGAAGCCAGCAGTAAAGCTAAGAGGAACTGTGAGAGCCACCACAGAGTTAAAGAAAGAAATCATTGTGAAATCTGTTAAAGTCCTGGAAAAATGAACTTGTAAGTGTGATTTTGGGGCCTCAGAACCAATTATTTGGTTTTCCATTATTTCTTATGGGGAAAATACATTCAGTTCTTACGAATTGGAACGAATCAAGTTCGACAAGTGAGGTATCAGTGTAATCTTCATCCTCTGAGCAGCCCCAAATGGGACACAAACTCATGGATGAAGCAAAGACACAGTAAAGCAGCACAGGGATGCACAAAACTGCAGGGTAAGACCGGCAGCTACACATCTGCATAGAGGACCAGACTCCCACAGCCTGAAAAGGGACCAGGACGTCCGACTCTTCATGTCGGTCTCAGTAAGGGAGACACAGGCTCCACAGAATAGCATGGAACGTCTTGGCAAAGCTGCAGCCTAAGACTCTGCAACCTAGAGGTTATCACTGTCCAACTGCTTACTGAGCGGAGGCAGTGTTTCTTCACACACTCTGCTTTCATCCTCTCACTTGTGTTACTATCCTGGAATCGCCTAGAGATCTCCTCGTGTCCAATTACTAGGCAAGTGAGGACAGTTTGTTTCTCATTCTGCTCATTTACTTTCGTTTCTCCTGCTTTGCCTATGACATGGGCCAAACTTTACCTAAAAAGAAACTACACAAGCAACATTTACAATGTCTCTTGAAAACATCTGACTGCAAAAAAAAAGGGAAAAAGAAAAAAAAAAGAAGAAAAAGAAAAAAGACAAAAAAATGCTAAAGGCAACAAAAGTCAAGACAGTAAAATACGCACACTGGGACAGATTCATCAGAGAAATGGAAATCCCCATTAGTACTTTTACAAAAGCTCAAGGATGCCATGGCCGATTACAACACCCATATATACTCATTTGAGCTCAACAATTTTTCCCTTTTTTAGCTGGAGATTTCCATGGAAAACTGTTTATATAAGATTTCAGTAGAACTTATCTCAAATGCTTGATATCAAGAAAATTAGTTCTATAAATGTACTGTCTATTGTCTGTATGCAATAATTTAAAGTTTTTATGCCAGGCAGGGTGGTGCATGCCTGTAATCCCAGCACTCAGGAGCTGAGGCAGGAGGATCACTGTGAGTTCAAGACCAGCCTGGGCTACATAGTGAGTTCAAGGCCAGCCTAAACTGCAGAGACTCTGTCTCAAAAAAAAAAGTTTTCTCATTGGTATTCAACAGGTAAACATAAAAGTGGGAGCAAATATCCTATATCAGAAGAAAAGCTCTTATGGGTTAAAAATAAAAACCACAGTTTCTCAACTCCAGCATGGGTATCAGCATCACTCTTGCAAGAGTATAAATGCCAGGCGTGGTAGCCCATGCCTACGATCCCAGATCTTGACAGGGGGCGGGGGCTGAGGCTGGAGGTTCGCAGTAAGTCTGAGGCTAGCTTGGGCTGCATAAGCAAGTTCAAGGCCAGCCTGTACTACATAGTGAGATCTTGTCTCAAAAAAAAAGTATAAATCACAGTGTGGCTTTTGCTGCCTATAGAGTACAATTTGAATCTAAACAAGTAAATCATTTCTTTTGCAATCTGGGGCTCACCTGGGAAGTTCTGCGCCTGTGTGTAACGGGTCTTGGGGGAGAGGGAGACATATCCCACCCCATTTAGGGTGTCCTGCCCTGCAAGGATTTTACGTCTCTGTACAGAAGCCATAGAACACCTGAGACTACCGTTCTAAGGATAGCAAACCCAATGCAGGGAAGAGACAAAATGGACATTTGTGGTGACCAAATAACCTTACACATGAGCCAAAATTAAAAAGTTAAGACTAGCTGGGCATGGTGGCACACACCTGTAATCCCAGCACTTGGGAGAGTAAGGGAGGAGGATCGCCTTGAATTCGAGGCCAGCCCTGGGCTACACAGCAACACCTCGTTTCAAAAAACCTAAAAAAAAATTAATTAAGACTATAAATACTACCTCTTTAATGTATAGGAAAGCTGATCTCTGAGTACACACTGAGGGGATCAAGAAAAACTCAGGCACAGGGACTAACCAAAAAAAAAAAACCTAAAAAGATAGGTAACAAAGATAGGAAACAAAGATAGGTAAAGGAAATTCCTCCTGGAACACTGCCTCAGATGGTCTGCTGGACATAAACACATTCCCTAAATTTACAGGAGCCCACTGTTGCAAATCTTGGCTAATTGATGAATTTAGTTTTGGCTTTCAACTTAGGTTGGTATTTTGTTTGATACGCTTAAAACATTTCCTAGACTTTGTAACTTCTCAGACTACAACTGCGGGGTTCATTTGTTCCTCTACAGCTTCTACAAAGGGCCCAAGGCTACCTGAAAAGTTGTTGGCAGCCAAATTTGTGTATCTTGCATTAACCATTTCTCTAGTAAGCACTGATTGATATAGGTGGACTTCATGTTGGTCTACCAATCTCTCTGTTATTCACCTTGCTTATAATCTAACGGGGGGGGGGGTGTCCCATAATTTGATGTCATTAAAGTCCAATTCTACCTTGAACTATGTTTTGTCTTTTAGTTACTATGGCAGCCCTCCTTCAGGGAATCCTGGTCTTGCTACATCCTTATTACACTTCTCTTCGGGCACTTATTTTTCCCATCAAGAAATCCCTCTGGTGCCTAACTATTCCCTTCTTCCTTCACATTATAAGAAATGATAATTATCAACACATAGATAAGCTCACTCGGATTGCTCATGACATTTCTGACCACGTCACATTCTGTATTTCCCACCCATATATTCTAGTCCAACAGAGGTGAACCGAGGGCACATGTGCTACAGTGGGCTGTTTGTATCATCGAACGCTCTGAACAGTTCACCATCACTGCTCTAGCCCTTACTAATCAGGACTCTAAGATTACTGAATATAATTCTGCTGTCATTATAGACGCTTTAAGGCAGTTAATATCTCTTTGCCCGCCAATGCCACCTGGTTGGTCCCTTGTGTCACAAATCATAGTATCTCTCAACTCAGTGTGACACACGTTATGATACTCAGGCAGCAAGCTGCAGCGTGGCTCCCCACCAGTCTCACTTGGCAGTGGATGGGAATTCTGCTCTTCAGCAAATCACCTCAGCACCTGAACATACCAGGTAAACGCGCTTTTTATGCATTTTGATGACAAGTGGTACCGTAGCTACTGCTTTGGCCGCTACTGTGGCAAGCGCACTGGTCACTTTGACTGACTCACTCCGAACTGCTCAAACTATGAATGGCTATCTCCATGATGGTACCTCATAATCACTGACTCAAACTAATATTGAGAAAGAAATTCTACAAAGACTTAACACCTTTGAGGCTGCTGTCAACTGGCTCGGGGAACACCAACGGGCCCTGTGAACACAGTCAGCTTGGTTGTGATGCTTGGTCTCACTCGTGTGTGTTACTCCTATTCCTCTTTATCATTCTGAATCTTGAGAGCAAGTCCACCACTTTCTCCGTGGTGCCTTTCACACAAATCTGGATGGAGATATTTCTCATCTCCAGGGCCAACTTGAAGCCCAATCTCAAATATTTCAAATGGTGCCTTCTAACATTACTTTGGAACCTAAACACTGGTTCTCTGGTATCAACCTTCACATTTAGATTCTTATAGAATATTCTTATAGAATTAGTAGAATAAGCTTTTTCTCTGCTCTTTCTTGCAGCCCTAAAAGCACTCTGCCTGCTGTTGCAGTGGACAAAACATGTAGAAGCCATGACAACCTTCCTGCATGAAGACCAATATCCCTCTACCTGTACTCTTCCCTGTGTGTTCAATCTAAATTATAAAACAAAAAAGAAGGAATTGTGGGGAGACTCTGGCCAATGGTGTGATTACATGAATGAGAAAAGGAAGGGACCGGGGCTGGGGATTTAGCTCAGCGGCACAGCGCCTGCCTGGCAAGTGCAAGGTCGTGAGTTCAATTCCCGGTACAGGAAAAAAAAAAAAAAGAAAAGGAAGGGACCTTGGGAACAACAGTTTCCAGACTCCTGGAATGCATGGTTAAGTTTAGAGCAGATCTGCAAGACAACAGTCAGCAGAATCAACAATAGTTATTCTCAGAGATGTTTGCTTCGGCCATTGTGTCCCCTCTGCCCAGTAAGACTGCTTAAACTAGGTTGTCATATGTACCTATCCCATTCCTTCCCTGTGCCCTGACCAAAACTCTTCCACAAATACTGCAAGTGCTTTTCTTCTACATCTTTGTTCTCATGAATTTGAGTTATAAATAAACAACCGCAGAGGTCTCAGCTCGCTGCTGTTTCCTGAGGCTTTCTCACACAGAGAAGCCGCCTCTCTCGGTTTCTCGGTGATTGAAGTAAGTCTCATCTCTGAGTAATCTTTCATCTTCTGTGTCACCATGATCACACACTGCAACAAAAACTGAAGCTTTTCTTTTTTAAAAAATTTCATCTTCAGCCCTTTCTGATTCCAAGTCGAACAAAAAAATGGCCTTTCATGTATCACTATGTAGAATCATTGGAAGATCCAAGGAGATCAGAAAATGTAAGCATTTTGACAAGAAATAGACACACGACGTTATCACAGGGGCATCAGGGCCATCAATGCATTTTCAATCAATGAGAACAATGATGATTTTTTTAGCTATCAGAATAACTGCTCAGTGTCTGTGGTTCTGTTACCATTCCCCTCAAACTTCTTTCTTCGTCTACATCATAACATTGGAGACACTCATGCTGAAAGTTATAACTAATATCTTGATAATATTAGCAGTATCATTAAGATAATATTCCATTTTCAGAAGAAACTTACTAGTTCACGTTTTGAACAGTGTTTGCTCCTCCTGTCTTAAGACTGCAAGATTTGGAGCTGAGAGTGTGGCTCAGCGGTAGAGCACTTGCCTAGCATGTGAAAGACCATGGGTTCAATCCCTGGTACCACACACAAAAAAAACCTTCTCAAGGTAGGACTGCAAAATTGATATGACTCTAGAGCTATGTTACCCAACAAAGCAGCCACCTCTAGCTCCATGTGCATACCTCAAATGAATCAAAATTAGGTGGAATTAAAAATGCGGTTCCTCTGACTAGTTCCATGTCAAGTGTTGAAAAGTCACCTATGCCACACGGCGGCTCTACAGCATCTAATCTCATCCATGAATCTGAAAAACTGGTGTCAGTTATTCTAGTTCACAGATACTCTACCCTAGCTCCTTCAAAGAAAAGGATATTTATTCAGTTCCTAAACAGTGAATAAAGGGTTGGGGATTTAGCTCAGTGGCAAAGCGCCTGCCTGGCAAGCGCAAGGTCGTGAGTTCGGTTCCCGGTACCGGAGAAAAAGCAAAAAACAAAAAACAAACAAAAAAAAAGTGAATAAAAATATAAAGGATTAAGAAAAGCAGTAGGTGACAATTCCCAGAACCAATCTCTATTTATCAAAGTAGAGAAAGGCAGATAGTGAAAAATTTAAGGGATTGTGACTAAGAATTCAGGCTATTCACTTAGTAGGGATTTACACAATCCTTTTGATTAAGTGATTTACCTTACTTCTTTTTGTTTTGTTTTGTTTTTGGTTTTTCTCCGGTACCGGGAACCGTACTCACGACCTTGCGCTTGCCAGGCAGGCGCTTTTGCCACTGAGCTAAATCCCCAGCCCCCTTACTTCTTTTTGTAGCAACTTATGGCAACTAAATCTTTCCCACAATATTTTGAGGCAATTAAAAATGCAAAGATAAGTAAGTAAAAGAAAATTCTTTGAGTGTCCATCTTCATTATTCTATCTCTTTAAAAAACAAACTTGAGGCTGATGATCAGATGCAACAGAGCCCATCCCAACCCCAAATATTTCATGCTTCCTGGTAACACATAGAGAGCATAACATACCTCACCAAATCAGGAGCCCGAATTATCCCTTCCACAATGTTATCGCGGATCTGCTGGCGGTCATTTTCATGAATGTTGAATGGAAAGACTGCTTCTCCCGGTGGAGGTTCTCGATCTGGCCAGTACTGGGTCACCATGTTCTTCAGGTAGATAGCAGCTACATTTGAGGAAAAAGTCCTAATGCATTAGCACCAGAAGGATGGCATCAGTTCAGCTTTACAGAGCACGAATGGCTAAGTCCTTGAGAGTTAACCACGACACCCAGCAGGCATGGAAAACCTCAGAGGTATCAGTTCCAAGAGGAAAAGTGGAAATGGACAAGAATTTAAAGGTTTCCCTTTAGCTAGTCTCTGCAGAAACGTTTTGCCAAATCAACGCTCAAGGCCTCAACAACAGAAACATGACCTAGGTGTCATGTGCATACCTGTAGACTAAACACAAGGTGTTCTAAGTCAGACCAGATGAAGTTCACATTGAGATCATAAAACCACACTTCTCACAGTGCTGAGCTAACGACAGGTGCAGCTCTATTTCTGTCCCTGTAGATTTTATGGTTATTTATTTTCTTGTACTGGCTACCATCCTGCACTACCATTTTGCAGTATCTATGGTTTTTATAGCATTGATAATTTTTATGCACTTCTTTTGAGATATTTATTCAAATATAATTAGTAGGAAAATGGCTATCAATCTTCAAATAATTTTTGGAAAATCTCAGGAAATTTTTATCTCTTTGTTTCTAACAAAATCCATAATTCATATTTTTTTTCCTATCCCTCTGGGGTTTTTTGAGACAGGGTCTCTGTAGTCCAGCCTGGCCTTGAGCTCACCATGATCCTCCTGCCTCAGCCTCCCAAGTGCTGGGTTATAGGTGTGCGCCACCACACCCAGCTCCTATTCTTTTTTAACCACTTTCAACTTTTTACATAAAGCTTTTGAAAAAAATAAGCTGAAGAAACTGCTGCAAGATTTTAAGAGAAAATGTGAAATTTTCCCAACTATACCAGTTGAACACTGAATATAATTTAATAAAATTATTCTCATACACATGTGAATAAAAAGATATGACCCATAAAACATCATAATTTTGAGATTCCCCTCTCCCCCACTACTTTTTACCCGCCTCTTTTTTTGAGAAAGGGTTTCACTATGCAATTCAGGCTGGCCTCAAACTTGCAGCAATCCTCCTGCCTCCACCTCCTGAGTGCTGGGATTACAGGAGTGTGCTACCATGCCCAGCCAACCCCACCTTTACACAAAATTAAATGGATTAGTGAAAGTTTACCCAGGGCTGGGGTGTAGCTCAGTGGTAGAGTTTTCCTAGCATGCATAAGGCCCTGGGTTTGATCCCCAGTACCCCAAGTGAGGAAAAAAAAATTACACAATAGAGTATAAACCAGTATGTTCTGCTTTGGCTAAAACATAATAAAAATTTAATGCGATTATAAATTTGACATCCTATAAACTCTTTTTTTTATTAGTTTTGACTCACGAAAGACCTCTGAAAAGACTTATATTTGGGTAAAAACCAGTAACAGTAACCATAGTATTAAACATTGTGGCTGGGCATGGTGGTGCATGCCTGTAATCCCAGCACTTGGGAGGCTGAGGCAGGAGGGTCGCGGCAAGTTTGAGGTCAGCCTGGTCTACACAGTAAGTTCTTCAAGGTCAGCCTGCACTACAAAACAAGACCCTGTCTCAAAAATCATCATCATCATCATCATCACCTTTGTGTTACAGGATTTCTTTTTTAATTTAGATCAGGTTCTACATTAAGAACCATCTTTTATCTCAATACAATTATTATATTCTATAACTGAAACAGGCAGAGTCCATATTCAATAAAAATGTGTAGACAGTTCAAAAAAGTGAATAAATGATCTAAGGATATGATCCAACCTGCCAACAGTTCATACTGATTTCATGGGAGTAATTTTTGTAAAAAGTAAAATCAACTATATTACACACAAAATCATTACAGTCCTCATAGGACTAGTCTTAAAAATAAAAGCAACCTTTAGACAACAGAGATATAGACATAGTAAAATTATGAACTTATTTATAATTAAATGCTGTTAATTTTATAACTAAAAATTGATTTTATTATGGGTCACCATGCAAGATAGCTTGTTTAAAAAAAGGCAGTCTTATTTGCATATGGTTAGATAAATATATGAGTTAAAATTGATTTTAACAATTTGAGAATATTAGTTAACTCTTACAGATAATTATGGATTACTAAAGATAATGAAGGAAAAATACCAAAAATAATAGTAACCATATTAATAATCTAAAAACCCCTCTTGAATAATTTAATTCAAGTTATAAATTTAATTTGTGTGTGTGTGTGTGTCTTTTTGAGACAGGGTCTTGCTATGCAGTTCAGGTTGGCCTTGAGCTCACTTTGTAGCCCAGACTGGTCTTGAACTCGCAACATCCTCCTGCCTCAGCCTCCCAAGTGCTGGGGTTATAGGCATGCACCACCATGGCTGGTCTCAATTTAATTTTTTTAAAGCTGAAAAACAAAATATTAATATAACCCAATTCATAAAGGAAGTATTAAACTTCATTTTTCCTACAAAATTCACTCATCATTCTATGTATCTTTGAAAGTAACTTTTAAAATTTATTTTTATTTCATACTTGTACATTTTTACAGAATACATTATAGTAATTCAATGCACACAATTCACGTAATACAACACATGAGTAGAGTGTGTAAGAATCAAATCAGGGTAATAGGGGCTGGGCATATAGCTCAGTGGCATAAGCACCTGCCTGGCAAGTGAAAGGTTGTAAGTTCGATCCCCAGTACCACCAAAAAAAAAAAAAAAAATCAGGGTAATAAGCATTTCCAGCTCTATAAACATTACCCATTTTTCTGTGTTAGGACTTTTATCCTCTTCTAATCATCTTCAAACATATCACAGATTGACCTTGTATTTTAAGACAAGGTCTCGGACATAGTCCTGGCTGGCCTCAAACTCTCAAGCTCTCTGCTTCAGTCTCCCAAGGGCGGCAACTACGGGCGTGCACCACCATGCCTGACCTATCGCAGGATGTGTCCACCTACATGCACCTACTGTGCTAAAGAAGAGCCAGAAGCAACATCTGCACCCTGGGTTCCGGTCCCTTACTGAACCTCCATCCCGCCCCTGCCCTTCAAGTCTCCCGTGACCACTGCTGCAGTCTGTTCTCCTGTGAGACAGGCGTATTAGTTTCCACGAAGGGGAACACCAGCATTTGTCTTTCTGTGTTTACTAATTTCACTTAACACGACCTCCAGTTCCTTCCACGTTGCTACAAAGACAGGATTTCATTCTTTTTTCGGTGGAACAGTATTCCACTGTGTGTACGTGCCACGTTTTCCTTATTCATTCACCTATGGAAGGCACCTGGGTGGGCTCTGTATTTTAGCTATTATAAACAGTGCTGCAATAAAGATGGGAGTGCAAGCATCTTTCTGGAACAATTTCATCTCCTTTGGAAACACACCCAGCAGCAGCCTTGTTGGATTGCCTGGTAGTTCTATCTTTAGCTTTTTGAGGAATTTCCACACTTTCCATAGTAGCGTTACTAATTTACATTCCCACCAACTTTGTAAAAGAGTTCCTTTTTCTCCATATCCTCATCAGTATTTGTTTTTGTTTTCTCTTGTGGTGATAGGGATTGAATCTAAAGCCTCAAATATGCTAGGCAAATGCCCCCCCCCCCACTGTACTACAGCCCCAGTCCATTTCTGTCTTCCTGTTTGCTTATGATTTGGGGTTTGTTCTGTTTGTTTGTTTGGGTTTTAGCTTTTTTGAAACAGGGTCTTGCTACATAGTTCAAGTTGGCTTTGAACTTACTAGGTAGCCCAAGCTTGCCTTAAAATAGCAGTGATCCTCCTGCCTCAGCCTCCTAATTGAAGGGCCATTTTTGTTTTTTTGATAATAGCTATTTTGAGGTGAAATGATGTCTCATTATGGTTCTGGTTTGCATGAAATGGACTTTCTAAAACGCACACAAGCCTCGCTCCTTCCCAAGCACAAATAATCATCACTTAAACTCTATTCTCTAGACCCAGAAGCACAACTACAGAAGTAGAGTGGGTTTTACAACCTCAAAAGGTTGAGAAGGTGCTGTTGTAACCCTGATGAAGCGGAATGCCATGCTTTTAAGTAGCCTTTCTAAACCTTCCATTTTCTATCATAATTTGGTCACCTTTCCCTTGTGGTTGCTACAATCTACTAAGACTAGGAAACAAATGTGTAAACTATAACTGAAATAAAAATGAAAACATTCTGAGGAACAGCTGAGACACTTCCTACACGTGAAACAGTTTTAATAAAAGAGCTGCTTTAGCTGCCTCTGAACTGATCAGCATCAGCTCTCTATTTGTTTCTGGTTACTGCATTACTGAAGTTCATCTTAACCTCTGCTCACATACCTGTAGGCTAAATTTTTTATAACCTCCTCATCCGTACTTTGGACATTCAAAAAGTAAAAACCCAAAAGAACAAAACCCAAGCAGGTTACAGAAATGGAAATTATGCCTTTTTTTCCCTTCATTCCCAGGCCTTTTTAAAATTTATTTTTATTTTGAGACAGGGTCCCATTAAGTTACTAAGCTGCTCGGGCCAGCCTTGACCTTGAGATCCTCCTGTCTTAGCCTCACACAGTGCAGGGATTCCAGGTATGCACCACCGTGTCCAGCTCCATGCTGCTTTTCAAATGATGGTCCCACAGCAGTCACCACTGATGACTTCCTCAGGACTAACACAGTGCCCTTGACCCCCAGTGTCAAATCCAAAGCTACACCTCGTCCCACTGTAACTGCAAAGTGCGCAACAGAAAGTTATTTCTGGACTTTTTTTAAACACATATTAGGGAAATTTCACTAAAGGGCCTCTTCATATGTAAGGAAAACAACTTGGAAGCAAAAGTGACTTGAGAGAGTCCTGACCACATCTCTTGTACCTCTTCTCATCTGAAGTGGGCTTCCTCTCTGCATACTACATGATATTAACGTTGTGAAGTGTAACAATACTGTGAAAAAGAAAAGAGAGCAAGCCCACAAATTTATTTTCTTTGGCTTGGCAATATCAAAATGTTAAACTTTTTTCTCTCTCTTAAAAATCCAAAATGAGGTAAAAGCAAACATGCACTACGAGCTTGCTTCACAGTACCAAGAACATTTCAGAATGGTCCACAAGTCAAACCAAAAAGACGAAAAAAAAGATCAAGAAAACCATCTATCACAGCTAAGAAACAAAACACTAATATCATATTAATCCAATTCATAAAGAAGTTTGTTTTTCTACAAAAAACAGAACTACATAGAGCAATGGTCTTTGCACTTAACATTAGCATAAGTCTTTATAGCTTTATACAGGATAATTATTCCTAAAAGCAAACATTATATCATTCTTTTATAAATGTCATGCTAAAATGATCAGTTATCAGTCTGGGTGACACTGCAAAGCTCTCAGGGTATCTCTGATTTTAATAATAGGCTAAATAGTGCAGAAAATCTATAAACAGCACTTTAAGATAACTAGAATTTCACACAATATAGTCCAAATTATGATAAAAATGGCTGCTTTAAGATAGAACATTTTCCTAATAAATTAGAACTGATCAATCACCAAGATAAACTCTGACCTTATGGCTAACAGACTGGAAATCCACATAAGTTATAAAGAAAAAAATGCCTTAAAATGATGCTTACATTTGTATCCAAACTTTACTATGTAAGTTATTAAGATTCAAAGTTGTGGGGCTGCAGAGGCAGCCCAGTGAGAATTCCTGGCTAACATGCATGAGACCCTGCGTGTAACCCTCAGCACCACAATAAAATAAAAAATAAAAAAGAAGAAACGTTGGACAGAGTTGCTAAGGAAATGAGGACCTAGCATTCTAATGTGGAATTGATAAAGTAATTCGAAAAATAAGATTTAAAATTCTAAATGTTAATACCATTAATATCCATTAGCCAGTACTGGCTAGCATTTCCATTTCAAATAACTCACTCTGTAAGAAACGCTTTCACAAGTATCCAAAAACGCGGGTCCAAAGACGCTCACTTAGCACTGCCTCCGTTAAAAACAAGAATGACAGCAAGAAGTGCCCGCCCATAAATATCAGAGTGTGGCTTTCTGGACAGCAGAGGTGGAGTGTTCCTGCTGCGGACAGGGCATGCCACAGGACAGCGCCAGGAAGCTGCGTCCAGTGGGGGCTTGGGCGGCTCCCAAACCCCACAGGCTGGCATAGCCTGCATCCTGCCGCGGCCTGCTCCACCTTAGCCTTTGCAACTTAAAGTATCTTCTTGAACCGCCAGACCTCCAGCAGGGTCGTGCTGAGCCAGCTGCAGATGCTACACTTAAATCAACTGAAATCCAGAGGCCCAGTGGGCAGGAGCTCCTGGTAAGGTGGGCATCTGTGTCTGTTAAATGAACTGCTTAGCAATAAACCAAAGGTGTGAGACTTCAAACAAACAAAAACTCAAATTGTTTAAATAAGCCATGGCAGATTAAAAATAGCAGAGTAGAAACTGGCAGCAAAATACAGCCACTCCAGGACCTGGAATGGAAGCACCTAGAAAACAACTCCGTGAAGAAAAAAGATGTAGACCTCCGGGAACTCCGAAGGAGCTGACCGGAAAACCAGAAGCTGGAGAACAGAGCACAGGAGAAAGAAAATAATGAAGCAGTAAGAAGACTAAGCCCAGCCCTGGGGAGAAGCACCTGCCTCCAGGAACACAAGACTGGACAGTGTCGGAGGCGCTCGCCCCAGGAAAGCTCCGCAGCTAAGGAAGCTGAAAGAACAGGGCGGGGCTTTCCCCTGAAAGTGACTTCCTCCAAGCAGGAGGATCGAGGTGGACAAGGAGTCCACAGCGGCACCGCCATACGGAGAGCATTTAATCAGAGCCACTTGGGGAAGGGGCTCTTTGTTCACACTGAACAGCTACCTTCAGGAGTTCTGGAGTTACTTTATCACAGTGTCTGGGCAGGAGCTGGCCACAAGACTCAGTCACAGAGAGGCCACGAAGTAGACTCAGACCCCCTGAGAAGTTTAAGCTCAGGCCGAGAGGTCACGGCTCGCACCTGCCAGCTGAGAATCCAGGCCACCGGTCTGAGGTTTAGAGGGGGTGGGTGTGAAGGTGCTGGCACTGAGTCCACTGAACGGCTTGCCTCCTCCGCACCTCGTTACTACATCGGACACAGAGCAGAGGTGTAACTGCGTTCCCCATCGACCCCTGGCTTGGACGGTGGCCACAGCCTGGGGCACAGACTCAGGGGGCTCAGGGGCACAGGACCACCTCGCAAACCCACAGCCATAAAGCCAGGTAGAGAAAGCTACAACTTGGGGCACAGAGTGACACACCAACTGGGAGCAGCTGGAGGGAAGACAGACCGAGCATGGCCACCAACGACCAACTACAATCGGCAGGAAAAGGTGGGGCAGGGTTCGGCATTCACACACAAAAACACGAGTGTGGAGACAACACGTCCTGGTCGTGACTCACTGTCTGGTCCCCGTATCTGCTGGATTCCACTACTATACCACTCATCCAAAAGCACAGAGGAATATTTTCTTCGGAGGGGAGGGGTTCATCTCCTTTTTTTCTTGTTGGTTTTTTGGGGAGTTGGAGAGTTTCTCTTTTTTTTTCCTCTACATTGCTGTTTTTTCCTTTTACACCTTTTTCCTGTTTGCTCTTCTCCATTACTTTTACCTAATTCTATTAATTTGTTTTTACTCCTAACAGGATCCTCTAGTTCACAACAGCCAGAGCACAGCCCCGGAAAGCAGACACTAAGTAGAGATCTCCATACAAGCAGCAAAGTCTCTCCCCCTCACCAAGCACAACCCTCAGCAAAAAAAAAAAAAAAAAAAAAAAAAAAAAAAAAAAAAACAGAAACACAAGAAGACAAGGCAGCAAGGATCAATGAAAACTCCCAACTTCCCTAAACTGCCCCAGGACACTGATGCAGTGGAGACCAAAAGCCACAAACCCAAACTATGCAAAATGATAGAGGAGGAGACAGAAACCAGATTGGTAAGGTGCTCAGTGAATTCAAAGATGATGTAACTAGACTTCAATTCAAAGATGATGTAATGGACTTAATCAACAGGTGATCACTGAGCTCATGAAAGACACTAATAAGAATCTGACTGAGCTAAACAAAACAATATAAAACATGAATGACCAGTTTAGCAAAGAGAAAGAGAGTCCATGGAAAGGTGCCAACCCAGAAATCCAGGAGATAAAACGTCCTACCGAAAGCATGGACAGCAGCAGTGATCAGTGAGAGGACAGAGTGTCAGAACTGGAAGACAGGGCTGACGCAGGTACCATAGAATCAGAGATACCTTAAAAACAACAAGAAAACGTGGAAAATGGATCCAACCACTGCTAGATGACACAAGGAAGACTACCCTAAGGTCAACTGGAATTAGGAGAAAATCAGAAGACAGTAAAATAGGAAAAAAAAAAAAAAAAATCACCCTGCTGACAGAAATAATACTAGAAAACTTTCCAAATATGGGGAAAGAATTTACATACAGATAAATGAGGGCTACAGAGCCACAAGTAACCCCAATCGGAAAAGAACTTCACAACACATTAGAGTCAAAATCCCTTAAGTCAAACACAAAGACAGAATCTTAAAAGCTGTTAGAAAAAACCAACACATCACTTACAAAGGGAATCCTATTAGAATTACCCCAGACTTAACACAAATCTTAAAAGACAGGCGAGCCTGAAGTAAAGTGGGGTTGGTTTTTTGGGGGGTTTTTTTTGTGTTTCAAGCCTTAAAAGGAAATAATTTCCAACTCAGATTGATAAATCCTGCAAAACTATTTTTCAAAACTGATGGAAAATAATTTCTTTCCACGACGAAGAGCACCTTAAGAAATTCATGTCCACCAAACCAGCACGTAAAAATTCTCATGGATACCCTAGAAAAAGACAGTGAAGGCAACAATGTGAAAAGGTCTAAAGGAATGAATACATCAGGTACAGCAAGCAGTTAAGCAGTAGGGAGAATAAAAGAAATCAACCACGGGAAAATAATTCACTGACAAGAATAAAGCAACACCTTTCAGTAACAACTCAATGCAAATGGTCTCAATTCCTCAATCAAAAGACACAGGTTGTCAGATAAGCTCAAAGCAAAACCCAACAGTATGTTACATACAAGAAACATACTTAATCCAAAAAGAAACTCACAGACTAAAATCGAGGGATAGAGAACAGTATTTTATGCAACAGGACACAGAAAACAAGCAGGAATAGTTATCCCATTTTCAGACAGAGTGAACTTCAAGTCAAACCGATCAGAAGAAGCAAAGAAAATCACTACATATTGGTTAAGGGAACAACTCAACAGGAAAAGTTAACAAATATAAAAATGTATGTACTCAATACTGGTGCACCTCACTTCATAAAACAAACAAAAAATCAGATCAACATCAACACAATTATAGCGGGGGACCACAATACACCACTATCACAAATAGATCAACTAGGCCAAAAAAAAAATTGATAAAGAAGTAATAGAGTTGAACCACATCTTCAAACAAATAGACTTAATAGCCAGCTATAGCTTGTTCCACCCAACAAGAAAATACACATTCTTCTCAGCAGCATATGGAACTTTCTCCAAGTAGACCACACACTACCCCATACAGTGTGCTTACATGTGAAGAAATTGAAACATCTCAAGCATATTATCAGGTCATACTGCAATGAAACTAGAAGTCAATGTCAAAAGAACCCATAGCAATTATGCAAACATATTGAAATTAAATAATATGCTCTTGAATAATCAAAGGGTCACAGAAGAAATCAAGGAAGAAATTAAACAATTCCTAGCACTAAATGACAATGCCAGTACAACAAAGCAGAACCTACGGGACACAATGAAAGATGTGTCCATAAGAGGGAAGCTTACTGCTGTGAATGTCCACATCAAAAAACATAGTGAGCCCAATTAAATAACCTAATGATGCACCCCAAGGTCTTAGATAAACAAGAACAGTCTAAATCCAAACCTAGTACAAGGAAGAAAATCATAAAAACCAGAGCAGAAATTAATCAAACTGATACCAAAAAAAAGCAATACAAAGAATCAAAGCATTGAAAAAGTGGCTCTGCAAAAAAATAAACAGGCAAATCCTAGCCAATCTTACCAAAAGAAGGAAATTAAAAAAAAAAAAAAAAAAACTATGTTTCCCAAAAAATAAGACCTAACTGGAAAATAAGTACTGGTCATTACCATGATGATGGCCAGTGTCATACAGATTACACACAAGTCACTGTTCTCTTGTTCGATAGCTACTCTGCAATGACAGGCAAGGCAGGTGACTGTGGCTGGCATTTCTGATCTCTAGTATTCAAGGATGATTATTTTCCTGCTTAGGTCTTATTTTCAAAGAAACACTACATATGTCAATGTAGTAAGAAATGAAAAAGTCAAAATCACAACAGGCACAGCCAAAGTCCAGAAGATTATCAGAAAATACTATAAAAATGTACACTCAAACAAATGGGAGAATCAAGAAGAGACAGACATCTAGATACATACAAATTACCAAAATTGAACCAAGATACAGAAACCTTGAATGACTCAATAATAAGCAATGAAATTGAGGCAGTAATAAAAAACTTACCAACAAAGAAAAGCCCAGGACCCAATAGATTCACCATTGAATTCTACTAGACTTTCAGGGAAGATCTAACACCAATTTTTCTCAAACGTTTTAATGAAATTTAAAGTGATAGAGTACTCCCAAAGTCATTCCTGGAAGCTACCATTCCCCTGACTCCAAAACCAGACAAGGAACCAATAAAAAAAGAAAAATCTCTGTAGTGAGCAAAAATCTTCAAGATTCTGGCAAACAAAATTCAACAAATCATGAAAAAGATCATACATCATGACACTAGGCTTCATCCCAGGGATGCAAAGATGGTTCAACACATAACAGTCAATAATGTAACACATAAACAGAAACAGAACCAAAAACCATATGATTATCTCAACAGATACAGAAAAAGCCTTTGACAAAATCCAACATACATTCATGATTTAAAAAAAAAAAACCAACTGAAGAAAACAGGCATAGAAGGACCTTATCTCAATCAGACAAAAGACATTTATGACAAAGCTACTGCCAACATCATATGAAACTGGCAAAAATTGAAAGCTTTCCTCTAAAATCAGGAAGAAGACAAGGATATCCGCTATCACCCCTCCTACTCAATATAGTACTTAAAACAGTAGGTAGAGCAATCAGGCAAGAGAAAATAATAAAAGGGACATTTTACAGGAAAGAAAACATCAAATTATCTTTTTTTGCAGATGACATGATTGTCTACATAGAATTCCCAAAAGATTCCACCAAGACTCCCAGAATTAAAAACCAAATTCAGCCAGGCAGGGTGGCACACACCTGTAATCCCAGCTCTGAGGACGCTAAGGCAAGAGGATTGCTTCCAGGTTGAGGCCAGCCTGGGCTACATAGTGAGTTCAAGGCCAGCCTGAACTACACAACAAAACCCTGCCTCAAAAACCAAAAATAAATAAATAAAAACCAAATTCAGCAACGTAGCAGGATACAAAATCAACACACAAAAATCAATAGTGCTCCTCTATACCAATAATGAATTCACTGAGAATGAAATTAGGAAAACAATACTATTCAAAACACCATCAAGAAAAACTAAATTCTCAGTAATTAACATAACCAAGGAAGTGAACGATCTCTATAATGAAAACCATAGTACCCTAAAAAAGAAGATTGAAGAGGACATCAGAAAATGAAAAGATATCCCCTACCCCTGGATAGACAGAACCAATATTACCAAAGTGGCCATACTTCCAAATTGATATATAGATTTAATGCAATCCAATCGAAACACCAACAGAATTCTTTATAGAACTAGAGAAAACAATCCCAAAATCATATGAAGCCAGAAGAGGCCCAGGACAGCAAGAGCAAACCTGGGCAACAAAAGCAAAACAGGAAGCATCACAATCCCAGATTTCAAGTTAGATTATAAAGCTACAGTGATAAAAACAACAATGAAATTGGCATAAAAAAAAAAAGACAAGTGGATCAATGGAACAGAATAGAGCATGGAGAAATGACCTCAAGCACATTCAGCCATGTGATCTTTGACAAAAGTCAAAAACATATGCTGAAGGAAAAAAAAAGCCTCTTTAGCAAATGGCGCTGGGAAAACTGGCTATCCACATATAGAAAATTGGACTTGGACCCTTATCTCTCACCATGCACTAAACTAAAATCAAAATGGATCAAATATCTAAATATTAAAACAGAAACAATCAGCTGGAAAACAAAAATAAGTAAAATTCCTGAAGACATAGGCATAGGCAAGGACCTTCTGAACAGGACCTCAGTTGCACATATAACACCAAGAATCAACAAGTTGGATCAGATCAAATTAAAAAGCTTCTGCACAGCAAAGGAAACAACCAACAGAATGAAGAGGGAAAAAAACCTACCTGCTACTCTTCAAAGGACAAATATCTAGAATATATAAAGAACTAAAAAAAAATTAGATCTCCCAAATAAAAGATCCCATCAAAAAATTTGGCCACGTACAAATGGTGGCCGGGTCTGGTGGCACATGCCTGTGATCCCAGCACTCAGGAGGCTGAGGTAGGAGAATCACGAGTTCCAGGCCAGCCTCAACTACATAGTAAGTTCAATGCCAGCCTGAACTACACAGCGAGACCTTCTCTAAAAAACAAAAACAAAAAAAGTACAAATGGCCAATATACATGTGAAAAAATGCTCCACATCCCCGGCCAGTAGACAAATGCAAATTAACACTGAGATTCCATCTCACTCTAGAAAGAATGGCTATCAATAATAGACACTAGAAAGGCTGCAAGGAAAAAGGAACCCTTCCACATTGTTGGTGGAAGTGTAAACTAGTACAACCACTACGGAAATCAGTGTGGAGATGGCTAAAAAAACCTAAAAATCCAAATGTCATTCTACTTAGGTATTTCCCTTCTAGGTATTCTCCCAAAAGACTTAAAAACATCATATTACAGTGATACATGTATACTCAAGTTTATAGCAGCACGATTCATAACAGCCAAATCTCGGAAGCAGCCTGTATGTCCATCAACAGGTGAGTGGATAAAGAACACATGGTACATACATACAATGGAGGACGACCCTGTCATAAAGGAGGACAACTCAGTCATCGGGAGGAAAATAAATATACCTGAGACAATAATGTTAAGTGAAGTAAATCAAACACACAAGTTTATATATTGTATGGTTTGTGTTATATGAGAAACCCAACATATAAATAAATTAAAGAGTAAGATCAATAATAGAAAATAGGGAGACAGATCTTTTGCAAATGGGAAGGAGATCAAGAGATACAGGGAAGAGGGAAGGAGGAAGGGGATATAAACAGAATTAATCTCTGTTATGTACACATATCGGTGTCACAGGATGAATGTAATCATTATGCACTGAAAATATATACCAATAAAACTAAAAGAAGGAAATGATAGTGTCCATAAATATTTTATACATTAAGTAAAATATGACAGAGCACAGGAAACCTTTCTTATAGAAAAATCTACCAAGCAAAGGCATAACAGAGCAGATAAGAATCAAACTCAAACTCTACTAATAAAAAATTTTTAAATAAATAAGAAATGGTAGTTCTATACAAATAAATACAGGGTAGCTATTATAAAGAAGTATACAAGATGTGATTAAAAGTATGATAAATATATAAATTTTTTTAAATTTATATATTACAGTAAAAGACAAATTGCCATTCGTCTCCCTCAAAATACCTCTCCCCTCACATCAAACAGACTTATGATTTTAGGTTTTCTTTAATCCCACTTCTGGAAGCAGTTCTGGAAGTCCCCTTTCATGAGTGTATTAGTCACACTGTCATGACTGCCCTACTGTCCTGAATGAATTCAAAACCTTTATGGTCATTTTGATTCTGACGAAGAGCTAGATCTGGTAAGGCAGATGAGGACACTAATATTTTTATGACCCTGCCTTGCTGCTGGATGGCACTCAGCCACAACATTCACAGTATTTTTGATCACACCTCGTAAAGACATTTCGTGAAAGATGACTTCCAGAACTGTTTCAAAAAGTGGCAAGGAAGATGGGAGAAGTGTGTTTGAAGAGAGGCAGTCTATTTTGAGCAGGATTAATGGTGATGCATCTTTTGCTGCGGTCATTTTAACTTAAACATTCATCGTATATTTGTATCACACCTCATATGTATATGCAGTGACATGGACTAATCCCCAAGGAATTTTTTTTTTTTTTTTGGTACCGGGAATTGAACTCAGGACCTTGTGCTTGCCAGCAGGTGCTTATGCCACTGAGCTGTATCCCCTGCACCTCAAGGAATTATATTTATGTATAATATAAACAGAAAACAACTATGCACCAAATTTGACAGCAGCAACCTAATTGAGACTATTAAGAGCAACCTAATGTATAAACTGTTTCTGTAGCATTTATGTCATATAAACAACATGATAATTAAGATTTTTTAAATGTTATTTCTAAAAAGCTTCATAAAAACACACGGCACTATGACTACTTAAGATTATTAAAATAGTTTGATCAAGCAAAATGTAATTTCAGAATAGCCCTACTTTATAACAAAGATTAAACTGAGACAGTAGCAAAAATTTAAACAGAAGCCTTATATACCTCACTAAAGTAAATCAAAAATGAATTTTTGCCCACAGTTTTTCTTTCTTTTTTTTGTTTTTAACCTTAATCACAAAGGAATCTTTCAGGAAATCATATACAGTGATTGACAATATAATGACATTTCAGGGCTGGGGATTTAGCTCAGCGGCACAGCGCTAGCCTGGCAAGCACAAGGTCGTGAGTTCAATTCCCGGTACCGGGAAAACAAAACAAAACAAAAAAACATAATGACATTTCCATGAAAAGAAGACTACACAACCAAAGGTCTACACTGCATCGCCTAGGTGTGTGGTAGGCCTTAACATACTATGTACATGGGTTTGTGTAACAACACTCTGCTGTTTGCACAAGCACAAAACTATCGACTTGTTTCTCAGAACATGTCCCTGTCAAGTGAGTGACACTGTGTATTTTTATAAACATTTTCCCAAAGCTTAGTAATTCCTTTCGTCTTTATTTCTATGTTCAAATGAAATTAAACATTTTCTCAGCCAGTAGATTAGGATCTTATATCTATAAAAATACCTTCCACCTGAATACATCAAGACTAATATTCACCTAATGTCAATGATGGTCACTTCTGAGTGATAAAGAATTTTAGTTTCTTCTTTGTATTTCATATTGTTCTATATTCATCTAATGAATACTATGGCTTACCATGGTTTAACTTATACTTTTACTTTACAGCCATGCAGAAGCAATATGAACTTGAAATTCTGCATTCTGCTCCTTTCTGGGGTTCACAGCGTGTGGCGACTACTCTGTCGTGGTGCGAGGCAGTGGCTGCTTCCGCAGCTCCTGGTCGGCTGTAAGACCAGGTGGATAAACAACTGACACACACACATATACATATCCACAATCTTCATCTATAAGCCCGAAGGTGAGGCTAGGGGGAAACCATAGGGTACTGGGGAGACGAGCTACTGAAGTGGGGAAAGCTGAAGGAGAAAAGGTTGATGTCACAGACGGACAGAACTGGTGGGTGGAAGCAGGGCGGCGGCAGCCAGGGAAGGTGTGAGTGCTCAGTACCTACCTCTACATTTCCATGATGAAAGCAAGTGAGCTTTTATGCCTTGGAAACATTTCATGGGTGCTTCATTTTTTTAGAAAGTATAGATATTTAGCATTTTTCTATAAATAAATTATTCATAAAGGGTAAAAAAAGAAAACCAACTTACCTGCCTGGCGTACTGGGAATTCCACATGGTCAGAGACTATAATCCGAAGTAAACTGGGGGCAAAATTGATAATCTTGTAGGACTGAAATTACAAACAAATGTTTTTATTAAAAAAGGCAATATACACAAATAGCTATTGGCACTTACTACTGAATACACTACTAGGCAAATGAAAGAGAAACTTTTAATGTGAGAGAACTTCTCCAATGATAAACAAAGATTACTAAAATATTTCAAGTCAAAATAATTTCCTTTTATGCTCATTTGTCAAAATGCTCTCCAGAATGAGTGCACCAATTTATACTCCCAGCAGTAGTATGTGAGTGTCCATCTATCTAATATAGGTACAGTATTAGCATTCCTCTGAAACTTTAAAACCTTTGAAATTACATTTCCTCTACTACTAAGGAAGCTGCAGGTTATTTTTTGTTGGGGGAGGGTATTTTGTTGTGTTTTTGCAAGTTTGTTGTTTCCCTTTTTGTTGTGTTTCCTCTACAAATCCTTTTATGCTTTATCCCTTTGTAAATGGGATATTTGGCTTTTTTTCTTAATTCTAAAACTATTTATGAATTTAAAGTCTCAGCCTTGTATTTGACCTACACATCACAAGTGTTTCTTCCCAGATTATTTGCACTTCAATTCTGTCGATGGCACGAAAACAGGAAACAAAAAATGTCACCTACTGACCGTGGGTGCTCCGACACAGCACAACAGCCAGATGAAGTTCAGCAGTGTGCAAGCAAAGGGGAGGAGCCCGTCCACACTGAGCACGGCGACTCACAAAAAGCCAGGGCCAAACGCTGTGCTCACAGCTGCCCTCTGCTACTGGAGTCTTTTAAACTCACGCTGTCTATGGAGACAGTGCTGATGGAGCTCCTGCTCAGCCCTTCTGCCTGTCATTTCACCCTACAGGCAGGTTTCACTTTGGTCTGCTCCAAAGTTTGGCCATCATGACCTCAGAAGCAAAAAACAAAAAACTAAAACAGAGCAGCCTGCTCCTTTTGACCATGCCCTGTGCAGAGGTCCTGCGCCTAGGCTCCCCTGCAGCCCTGCCGCAATCCCAGAGCCCACACGGGGCCTCTCCCAAGACACTCCTGAAACAGAGTCCTAATCTCAGAGCACTCAGCTTCCCTTCTCCTGGACAGAGCCTGGGTCTATGCATCATCCCCTTCAATACACATCTAGGCTTGTGCACCCCAGTCATGCTTTTACTTAATCACTTCCTATTAATTTATTTCCAGTAGCATTTGTTAAGGGAAATGCTTGAGAAAACATTAAACAATAAAAATTTAATTTGGAGAAAACTGACATATTCAAAGTACTGATCCTGAGCCGGGCATGGTGGTGCCACACACCTGTAATCCCAGCACTCAAGAGGCTGAGGCAGGAGGATTGTTGCGAGTTTGAGACCAGCCTGGGCTACAAAGTGAACTCAAGGCCAGCCTGAACTGCATAGTGAGACCCTGACTCAAAAAGACAAAAAAAAAAAGTACTGATCCTTTCCACCTAGGAACACTGCCTTTTAAGTCTTTCCATACCCTTCAATAAAATTTTCAATTACTTTGTAATTATTCTTCCTTTCATACACAATCTTCAGAGTCTTAAATCTGTTTTACTCAAGATAAATTCTTTTTTATCCTTAATTGAAACTACCAGAATTTTAAGGTAGGTATTTCTAAAAACAGATTTGTTTTAACAGCAATTTACATGAAAAAAATTAATACACATTCAGCCAAATTTTCTATAAATTCCACATATACATTATATAACAATTGGCGTTTATTACTTTTTACAGAAAGATCTTGCAATAAATCAAAATAAAACACATATAGTTCATTCCAATCGTAAAAACTGGGTTTAGTTATTTTTCTTACCATAGATAAATACAAAAAAACCTTTACATTAACATTAAGCTACTTATTTAAAAGTAGCTATTGAATTTCCAGTCGCTGGTGTTATATACCTTTTGCTTGCCACTTTCAAAACTGCTGAGATGTCCTCTTCCAGTTTGGATTGAATCTGTGTTAATTTGGCAGCTGAAGCTTTCAGGGGGTGAATTTAAATATATTCTCATACAGCTTTCCTCACAAATATTACCCAATGGCTTTGCCCCTCTTTGAGCTCCAAGTTTCTAACAAAATAAGATGACTTATTTCTCAACGGTTTGTTTGGGATATTTACTTTGTGTCTGTGAAGTTTTCTGAAAGAAAGTTTTCTTGCTTAGCTAAATTTTGCACTTTATGAGAACCAGAATAGAGTGAAGTCCTGCTGCTTTTCCATTTTCTGACTCACTGCTCCAACTGCACTACCCTTCCTGGTGTCCAACGCGCTGCGTGGAGGGTCTTCCTGAGCTTGCTGTCCCCTCTGCTCTGTCACAGTTGCTCAAGCGTCCCCACACACTTTCTCGGGCACCGCCTCTGGGCGCGGGTAACCTCTCTGTAGCCCATTGCATGTAACCCTCACGAAAGCACCGCCTGTACTATAGCTCAACAAATACATGACTCATATAAGAAGACTCCTAAAGTGCAACAGCATGATGGGCTGGAGGAGGCGTAGCTCAGTGGGACATTTGTCAAGCATGTGTTGAGCCCTGGGTTTAGCTCTTGGGCCTAGCATAAAAGAAAAAGATGCCTACGGCTACATGGGAAGCAGAGATTCCAAAACTTGGAAATGAGTATCTTTATTTCCCTGTTGAGAACAAGTGGAGGATGATTTATTAGAGAAAGACAACTTTGTGAATGAGTTACTAAGCAAGACACCTAGCACTACCCGCTACGAAGCCATGGGGACTTCTGATAGAGAAAAAGTGAGGAAGGCAACAAGATTCACTCTCAGCATCCTGAGAAAAAACTGAAAATCCATTTCTCATAGAAACATTGCCACAAATGGCAGACAGGAAACCAGTCGCTGGTGAGAGAAAAATGTGGCCTGACAAAACAGACCTTCCGAGGAGAATTCATCCTTGGGAACACAGGCTGTTGGGATGAGGCTGCCTCCCCGGCTCACAAGCAACTGGCCAATCAGTGAGCGCCCTGCAGGAGCCGCCCCACCTCCTGGACGGGAGACCAGCAGAGAGCACAGCACTGGGGCTGGGGCTGGGGCTGGGGCTGGGGCTGGGGCTGGGGCTGGGGCTGCAGCTCAGGGGGTGAGTGCTCACCTAGCGTGTGCCATGCCTTCAGTTCCATCCCCAACATCACAAAAGAAACACACTTTTTAAAAATGTATGACAGACAAAGTAAGATATTACGGTATGGTAAAGGACAATGTACAGGCAAGCTTAATGGCGCATGCCTATCTATAATCCCAGCACTCTGGGAGGCTGAGGCAGGAGGATCTTGAGTTCGGGCCCAGCTTGAGCGATGCAGTAACTTAGTGAGATCCTGTCTCACTAAAAAAAAAAAAAAAAAAAACTGGGATGTAGCTCAGTGTGAAGGCCCTGGGTGCACTCCCCAGTACCATAAATAAAACACAAAAAGGACAAGCATACAAAACCCAACAATAAGCCAACATGGTGCACAGCTGTGATCCCAGCATTGGGAGGCTGAGGCAGGAAGGGTGCTGCAAGCTACATAATGAGTTCAAAACCAGTCAAAACTACATAGTAAGACCCTTTCACAAAAAAAAACAAAACAAAAATAACCATGTTTTACAGTAAAAGTGACATTTTACTTTGGTAGTCTTCTTATAGACAATTCCAAAAAACTTCGAGCACATTAGAATCCAAAACATTATATAAAATATAAATGCTAAATAAACAGCATGATAATTAACTTTATCTATCTAGCAGTGCTACAGTGAACCCAGGCGTTGTGCATGAATAAGCTACTCTTAGAAGTTGCAGGGAAATGGTCTGCGATGAGTTGGGTAGATACAGGGCAGGGCAGGGTGAAGATGAAATTGGACTGGGTGAAAGGGATTGGATTGGGTGAAATGGAATGAAACATTATGAACAAAAAAATAGGATTGAGCCTTCAAAGTCTCCTACTTCTGCAAACCTTCCTAGCTACCTTGTCCACTCCTGTAACATCCACTGTACTCACATAAATAATAATTAATTTCATGATAAATCCGAAATAAAGCAAGGTTAGGCTAACAGGGGCAGGACAGTATTCAAAAATACGCTCCCTACTGACACTATCAAAGTAACCTCTGGAGGGGCTGGGGATTTAGCTCAGCAGCAAAAGCGCCTACCTGGCAAGTGCAAGGTCGTGAGTTCGGTTCCCGGTACCAGAGAAAAACCAAAAAAAACACACACACACTCAAAGTAACCTCTGGCCTCCTCTCCTGTTCGTACTAATAGATTTCAAATTCCGCCTTTGTTTGTTCTTCTGACTAACCCAGGAATTGCCATTCCTCCAGCCAATCAACCCGCAGCACTGGTACTCCGAAGGCAAGGCGCAGGCACCGACTTTAACCTTCCCTACGCTGGGTGGCAGTCCTTTCCTTCTGAGGCAAGCTGGGCTTCAGTTCAACACATCTTCTGCTCCAGCCAGTGTTTCACTGAGCTTTTACCTCTTGAGAATCCTGGATGCGCATCTGCTCCAAACTCCACACAGATTTCCAATTAAGATAATTCCTTTCAAAGATTCACAGCCCTATCGGAATCAACTCCAACAGAAACATTTACTCAAGACAGCTATTATCACACTTTAGGAGCCCAAAATCACCAGGAGAGCTAGTTAAACACAACTGGTTTCCACCCCCGGTTTCTGATTCTTTAAAGTCGGGGTTGAAGCCCCATAATTTGCATTTCCAACAAGTTCCCAGTGACACTGATGTTTCTGGCCCTAGGCCACACTTTGAGAACCCCCAATTTAGGAATATTCTTTCATGTTTTAGCGTTATCACAACCTCAAACCGCCTTCCCTCCTTCCCAGGGAGAAGACCTTAATTTGAACCTTCTAGTAAGAGTCAGTGGTTCACACATATGTGTATACACGTATGAAGCGGGGGAAACAACTAGTGTTTGGGATCACTAAAATTTTGAAAGTCAGGGATGACACTGGAACAAGGTCAAGGCCAGCTAGGAAGAACGGAGAATGGAGGATAAAACAAAGCCTTAACACATTTTAGCTTTTAAAAGAACCGCCTGGCCTGGTGGAGACGTCTGTAATCCCACCTACTCCCCGAGGATGAGGCAGGAGGATCACAAGTTCCATGAGGATGGCCTGGGCAACTTAGTGGGACCCTGTCTCAAATAAATAAATAAAAGAGGCTGGGGCAGTAGCACGACAGGACCTGGCTCAAGCCTCAGTCCCATAAAATAAAATAAAAGGCTAGGAACTGTGGTTGGTAGTTGAGTGCTTGCCTAGCAAGAGCAAGGCCCTTGGTTTATCTCCAGTACGGCTAAAATAAAAAGGAAGGAGAAAGAAAGAAAGAGGAGATCCCTCCAAACGTCTGATGTGCCTTTGCTACAACACAGGGAAACTGCCTGCTCTTCCCGAGCCGTGCCCGGACAGCACTGCCCAGAGCGCCCACAAACTCTGCCTGTCCGTGTCGAAGCTGCTGCCGAGCGAGCGGAGGCAGGCGAGGCGAGGGGCAGGGTTTCCCACAGCAACACCTAAAAAGGGCTGGCCCTGGAGAGGAGATGCACGCAGATCCGACGGGCAGCGGGCTTCCCGTCCGTCTGT
Organism: Chinchilla lanigera; assembly: GCF_000276665.1. Lineage (NCBI taxonomy): Eukaryota > Metazoa > Chordata > Mammalia > Rodentia > Chinchillidae > Chinchilla > Chinchilla lanigera. The sequence continues at coordinate 4,491,265 of NW_004955505.1, read as the reverse complement.
CCCCGAGTCCTCGGTCCCGAGAGCGCCGGCACCGGGGCGACGGGGCCACCTCGCTGCCCGCCGCCGAGGACGGGCGCCCCAGGTGCCCAACAGGTGCGCGAGCCGCCCGGCCGGGGACCGGCACGCCTCACCTGGTTGAGCTCGTTCTCGGCGGCGATGCGCAGCTTCGGGTCGATGGTGCCCTTCAGCGCCTGGATGATCCGGTTGAGGTCCATCTCCCCAGCGGGGGGCTCCGCGGCCCCCGGGCGAGTAGGCCAGACTGCAGCTTCAGCTTTCGCGGGCCCTCCTCGGCCGCCTCCTCCGCGCCCCCTACGCTGCCTCACTCCCTACCCCGCGCCGCCGTCGCCACCCACAACCACTTGCTGTGCCACTCCGACTCTGCGCCCCCTGTCTTCCCTCTTTCCCCCCCACAACTCTCCATTCACCCTTTTACGACAGCCGGTGGGAGGCGGGAGGAGAAGAGGAAGCAGCGCCACCTTTACGGCAGCCCCTTTCCCCGGGCGTGAGGCCATGACCGGCTCCGGTAGGCGGCCGCCATGATGCTATACGGAGAGTGCTCTCCGCTTCTCCCCTCAAGGGGGAAACACCGCGGCCTAGCGCCAACAGGCAGGTGCCATGTTGTTGTACGGAAAACAGTCTCCCGCCCCTTCCCTAGTGGGAGAAACCTGAGCCTGCCGCCTGTCTCTGACAGCTGCTTCCAAATTAAGCGTAGATAGATGGAGTGACACTTTTAGTTAGCCCGAGAACTGTTTGGGCATCACATACGAGCCTGCTCCGGGAGAGATTTGTTGGAACCGTGAGATCATGCAGTCTCCAGGACACAGTTTCCTCACATGTGGGAGCCATCGCTCATTCATTCACTCACTGAACATTTCTTAAACATGTATTTTTAAGCAGAACCCTAGGATTTTTAGGAACAAAATGAGTTCGACTCAGGGTAACATGAAGGAATCCAGCCTGACAGAACAAATAACGTAAAAGATATATTTTCAGAGTGTAGAAACATTGATGTAACGGATTTGAATGTCAGTTTCAGAAAATTTTCCAGACCCTCTCAGAAAAGTAGTGAAAAGCAAGGAAAAGGGTTACACTCCTTCCATCCACTGTAACCATATCTGACCCCACAACTTCTACATAATAAAAACATCAAGTCAGCTTTTCCTCATTGTAGTCCAGAAAAGTAACCGTAGAGTAACGATGACTGTGGACAAAATATAGCTGAGAAGATGTGATCTTCCCAGGAGCCCAAGATAGCTTGATGCCGGGCATAGTCGTGCATACCTGCAATCAATCTTAGCTACTCTGGAGTCTGCAGTAGAAGGATCGCACGTGTGAGGCCCACCTGGGCAATTTAAGGAATCCCTGTGTTAAAATTAAATTAAATTAAAATAAGGGGTGGGGGTGTTAGTTCAATTAAGTGGGTTTAGTTAAACGGGTGGAAATTGCGACAGAAAACTTCCCCTCCTGAAACAAGACCCTCCAGTTTGTGCAAAACTTCATAGCAATGAGCTGTTTGTGTCTCTGATTGCTGCCAGTATCACCCCCTTTTGAACCCATTATCCACACACCCATCAGTCTTTTTTGAAAGGTTAATACCATCATTTTGATTTTCCATAAATTTCACAATAAAATGCAAACTCCTTAAAACTGCAGGATCTTAAGAAATATAGTGCCTTTCATCTCCTTCACTAACCTGCTCTCTTAGAGCTTGTGATTGTCTCCTGTACCTCTGAAATCTTAACTCCAATGTCCTCTTTTCTAGTTAGAACCTACTCTCCCCCATTCCACTCCTGTTCTCCAACTCAGTGTTGAATTCTCCCTGGACCACCCCTCCTGACTACACCTTTTCACGCTTTGAAGTAATTTCTCAAGCCTTTACCTGACCCACTGTACAACACTGACACCTGTACCAACAGGCATCCTTTTCTCAGACTCAGCAATCCTACTCCAGTCTTTAATGAGCACCAGCTTCCTTCTTTCGGTGGTTGTTCCAACCCTGGACTCTTCCCAGCCCCTTCCCCACCTCACAGGACTTTGCAAAAATGAGAAAGCCACCGGGCCAAGTTCACCAGCACATAAATTAATCTCTGCCTACCCCAGTCACCTCCTCCCCTCCCCTGGAAGTTAATTCTTGCCTGTCTCCACCAGAATCTAGCTCCATAAATCTCTCTTCTGTGTATCTTTTTATTAAAATGATTTGGAGTATTATTATATGCTCTTTGTTGACAATTTATAAGGTTTCCTTCAATATTTTCAGCCTCTTGACACTGACTGAGCCAGTTTAAAAACATTTCCCCTATTTAAAGAAAAAACTGTCTTCAGTAAAGTTCTCTAGGTATTACTTGTTCTTTTACACTCTTCAGTCTAAAGAATGGCCTTCAGTGATGACCTCTACTTAACTGCCATTCCTGCTTCAAAGGGTAGCCCCAGGTTTCTTCCCTCGTTTCCACTGAAACTGCTGAGCAAATAACAGTAATCCCTTTAGATACAATGCAAGAGATATGCATTAGCCTTCCTATTCACTGTCTCTCTCAGGTATCTGAGACATTGTATTATATGCTCTTTTAAATAGAGAAAGAGAGAGAGACAGAGACAGAATCTTTTTTTTTTTTTTTTAGTTTTTTAAAACAGGGTCTCACTGTGTAGTCCAGGCTGGTCTCGAACTCATGGTAATCCTCTTGCCTCAGCCTCCCAAGTGCTGGGATAATAGGTGTACACCACTATGCCCAGCTATTTTTGTTTTCTTTTACAGATACATTCCCAACCTTCTGACCACTCAGTCACCCAACCCTAAACACATGTGCTTCTCAGGACTCTGTCCTGTTTCTTTGTCTTCCACCCGTTTTGTTTAGGCATTAATCCATTTACCTAACTTTGCCGGGGATTTAGCTCAGCGGGTACAGCACCTGCCTGGCAAGCACAAGGTCCTGAGTCCCATTCCCAGTACCAAAAAAACAAAACACTTACCTCACTTTAGCAGTCAACTTAATAGACACTTCATAAAAATTTTAACCAAGGTCTTCCTTAAAGTTGATGCATTCAAATATCTACTACATGTCTACCAGGGGGTACTCCCCCCCAAAATTTTTAAGGCACGTATCTAAAAATGAAATCTGCTGGCACTAAAGAAGATGTATTGGGGTGAGGACAGATGTGATGTAATTGTTCCAATAAGGTAAACAAGTAGTGAAACCACCAAAGGCTGCCACCGGTGCAGGGAAGGTGGATCACTCACACATTCATACAACAGACAATCGTACAACACTTTGGAAAACATTTTGTCAGATTCTTATAAAAAAAAAAAACAACTAAGCATGCAACTACATATGACCCAGAAATTATACTCCTGAGCATTTATCCCAGAAAAATGAAAACTCATGCTCTCACAAAACTTGCACATGAGCCAAGTGTGATGGAAAATACCTGTAATCACAAATTACTTGGCTGAGGCAGGCTGAGGCAGGAGGATCACAAGTCCAAGACCAGGCTGGACTGCTTAGTGAAACCCTGTCTCAAAATGTAAAAAGGGCCAGGAATGCACCTCAGCACTCCCGAGCTCAATCTCCTGTACCACCACCACCATCAAAAATAAATTAATAAAATTGCACATGATAGTTTACAGATGATTTATTCATTACAGCCCTAAACTGGAAGCAATACAGGCATCCTTCAGTGAGTGAATGGTTCAATAAATTGTAATCCATTTATACCATGGAACACTCCTGAGCACAAAAGGAATGATACATACAGGAACCTGGATGAATCTGCAGAGATGTATGTTGAGTGAAAGTCAACCCACTGCCTTAAAATTAAAAATAATTTACAGAACAGAGCTCTGGTTTTGGAGGGTTAACGTGGGAGTGACTAGAAAGGGCAGCCTGAGGGCCTCTGCGGGGTGGGGATGCTCTGTACCTTAACTGTGCCGGTATGACTGTCTTGGTTGTGATACTGCAAAATAGTTTGCAAGATATTACCACTGAAAGGACCTGCAGAAAAGAACATGGGATTGAGCTGTATTTCTTAGAACTGTGTATGAACCTATAGTTATCTCAAAAATTTTAGCAGAATACATACTTTAAATGTCCATGTTTCCATGAAAACTTTTTATGCTTTGATAGACTCAGTGACACCAAGTTACTAAAAAAACAAAGCTATCAAATTAGGGGTAATAAAAAAAGTCAAGAGAAGAAAACCGCAGGCTGTCAGGTTTTACACTCAGATTTCTTCACTTTGAAAACAGTCTGCCCTAAACCATCTTCCACAGGCTTGCTGCTGAGTGCCCCGCTCCCGTATTACTTTGCTCAAGGGGATTTCTGTGTTTATAGGTAGGCTTGCTGTGTTTCGGGCAGGACTTGAACCAGCCACAGTGTCCTGTGTTATCAGGGTTTGATTACGGGCCTCACCTCTCTGCCCATATCCCCGTCTGGTTCCAAGAGCTGCCATGAGCACTAAATGTGATAAGCACGCTCCCCATGACACAGCTCGAAGTGGGGACTGCGAACACTGCGGTCTGTTTAAGAGAGAAAACACACCTTACTCAGCCTTTGATGAGAGAGGCATGAGACATAATCTCACACTAAATCTGTACAAAATAAGCAATCCGTAAGTCCTCGATGAGTAAATACATGAAAGCGAGAGATAAGGGGCCTGAAACAGAGTATCTGCAGTAGGAATGAAGACAGATGCCAGACCTTTCACAGGGATGAGTGTCTAGTTAGGCGGGCACACAAATAACTAAGGGAAGTCAAAGATTCTGAAGTTTGAAGCTTTGATGACCTATGGAAATCATTAAACAGGGAAAATGTAAAGTAGATGTTGGAAGAAAGAAGTTGTTGGCTCTGGCCACGAGAAGTTTACACAGCTAGAGACTGCCGGTGAGCAATCAGAAATCCACATTTACCTTCACAAAAGAGCTGGGGAAGAGGAAAGAAACCATGGCAGAAGAGGAAGGAATCAAGGAGAGCGGCAGAGAATTGTGAGTCCTGTGTACACGGGGCATTTGATACCAGACACGACGGCATGGCGTGACTGTGGAACGCAGCATTGGAGGCGAAATCACTGGCATGATTACAGCTCCAATTACAGAAAGTAATTTTTACTCCAAGCACTGGTACTGTGGCCTTTTTTGAGATTTAACATTTTAGTCATCTAAGTGGAATATCACACAGCTGTCTTCCCCATCTGTTGGCACCAGCTCGTCTGTTGGTTAGGAGGTTTGAATCTAATCCATATGGTAAAGAGAAAACGGGAGTTAAAAACCAATGTATAAAAATTCCCATCTTTAATAGCGCATCTTTTGAACCATGTTAATCTATAAGCAAATACTATAAAGCTTATACTTGCACACCTGTTTCAAAAGTGTTTATATTAACTGTATTGTCTGTACTGTTCTTTTGCTGTTTTGTAAAAGGTTGTCTGTTTTCCTTTTATTTTTAAAATAAAAAAAACAAGTGTTCATATTGGCAGAGCTCTGCATCATAGGTCCTGACATGTATGCAAGAGCATCTATGTACCTCTTGTAAACGTTAAAGCCTTTACACTTTTTGTTTTGTTTTGTTTCCGGTACCAGGAATCGAACTCACGACCTTACGCTTGCCAGGCAGGCGCTGTGCCACTGAGCTGTATCCCCAGCTCCTGCCTTTATACTTTCTTTCAATCAATGGCGAGCTCCTTTAAGACAGCACATGTAACCAAAAGCCTGCAGCAGACTTTTCTGAAAGAATGTGACAGACCTCACAGAACTGTTTGTGAGCGGAGGTAAGAGGGTCACAACTGCGGAACAGGCACTAGCAGCTCACTTCCCAGAGACTTCGGTGATAGTGGTGTGATGGAAAGGGAAGCTAAAGATACATTATTAATAAGACAAAGCATATTTGTTTTCAAAGTTTTTTTGCCCCTTCAAAATGTTCCTTCTGGGCTGGGGATATAGCTCAGTGGCATAAGCGCCTGCCTGGCAAGTGCAAGGTCTTGAGTTCGATCCCTAGTACCTAAAAAAAAAAAAAAAAGTTTCTTCATCTCAAGTTTCCCTGAAAATGGACACGTCCCACGCTTTGGCTTCAGAACCTGAGAAACGTAGCTCATGACAAGCTCAATGGAGTTCAACTTCACAAAGTGTAGTTCGCCATAGTGCAGGTGAGTAGTGCACCAAACACAGCACACACGTGTAAGACAGCAGAACATATGGTGACGGCAGCGGCACCAGAGGACTGAGCCCAAAAACAGCACCGCAGAAAACCCTGAGCTGTACTTGGCCTGGGAGAGCCCACTTGGGCTTGACCCTCCTGCTATCGGCCTTCGAGAACCAGTCTCTGAGAGTGCCTGCATCAGCAGGGCCAGTGAGGACTAAGTAAGTTCACAAGCTTTACAGCATCTCATAGATGGTGAGAGAAGTGCCACTACTAGTGAGAGTCGAGTGGGTACTTAAGCTTTGGGATAAAACTCTTCCATGTATTACCTAAGGTTTAATAATTAAAACAAACTGGGTATGCCTGCAATCCCAGCACTCAGGAGGCTGAGGCAGGAGGATCGCCACAAGTTCAACGCCAGCCTGGGCTCCATAGTGAGTTCAAAGCCAGCCTGCACTATACAGCAAGACCCTGTCTCAAAAATAAGTAAATAAAACAAATGCTCACACTCTATCCAGTCCCACTTCATCTTTTACTTTAAATTTAACCAAAAGAGGTATGTACATTTCAAGTTCTATAGTAAGACCCAGACTGAAAAGTAAAATTCTTCCTCTCATCTGCTAATAATCCCCAAAGCTTCTTCCTAAGGCCAACATTATCAAACTCCTTGTATATCCTACCAGGGAAAAAAAATTGAGTAATCAAGTAACATGTTTTTAAATTTTTTCAAAGTGAGATATTGTAGTCTGCTCTGTACCTTTCCATTTTAATTCCCTATTGATGTGCATCTATGGTAACTAATATTATACAAAATACTTTTGTATGGCATTATTTACACGGCATAATTCCAAAACTATTCAATTCTTAGTAATGGAATTTTTGAGTCAAAAGCATGTGTTTTATTTTGATGGTTACTACCAACTTACCTTCCAAAAACATACCAATTTTATTCCCATCTATGGTATGAGTGTCCATCTCACCTGCACTTTACAACTTTATGTTTCTTAGTAATTTCTGTAGGCATGAACTGCCTCACTGCATTCATTTTTTAAAAAATTTCTTCTTACTATAGCAGTCTTTTGTCTTTCAACATTGATAAGTTTTGGGGGATAAATGTGTGTCAAACTGATTTACCCTACATAGCATTTGGGTTTTGCACTCCACTTAGAAAGCTCTTCTTGGGGCTGGGAATTTAGCTCAGCAGCAAAGCGCTTGCCTGGCAAGCACGAGGTCGTGAATTTGATTCCTGGTACTGGAAGAAAAACAAAAAACAAAACAAAACAAAAAAGCTCTTCTGAGGGCTGGGGATTCAGCTCAGCACCACAATGCCTGCCTGGCAAGCGTGAGGTCGTGAGTTTGATGGTAATGGGGTGGCGGGGGGTGCTCTTCTGTACCCCGGTTCACCGGAGTTTCTCCCTCCCTCTGAAAGAACTGGGGCTGCCGTGAAACCCAAAGTCAACGAGTCCCACACCCCAGCACTGAGAGCTCTTAATACACTTTCGGGGCCCCATTTTTCAGTGTGAACAGTCAGCCAACTATCACAAGACTCAGCAAATACAATACAGATAAGAGACAGAACAAATACTAGGAAAGAGACTACATAAGGAATACAACTTGAAAGAAAAAAAACACTGTGTCCTTGAGCAACACAGGCAAGGCAGGGGGCATCATAAGCCCCAACTTAAAATTATACTGCAAAGCTACTGTGAAAGACAGCATGGTACTGACCAAAAAAAAAGAGGTGAAGATCAGTGGAACAGATTAAAAGATGCAGAAACAACTCCAGACATACTCAGCCACCTTATCTTTGACATTGACAAAGGTGCCAAACATCTTTATTGGAAGAAAGAGCCTCTTTAATGAACGGTGCTGGAAAAAACTGGCTTTGCACATGCTGAAGATTAAAACTGGACCCTGCACTAAAGTCAACATAGATCAAGGATCTGAATATTAAAACAGAAACATTAAATCTGCTGAAGGATAGAGTAGGTAGAGCTCTTGACACTGGTGCAGGCAAAGACTTTATGAACAAAACCCCAATCACACAGGAACTATCACAGAGAATCAACAGCTGGGATCTCATCTTATTAAAAAGCTCTTGCACAACAAGAGAAACCACCAACAGAGTAAAAAGACAACTCAGTGTGGGAAGAAATGTTTGCCAGCTGCTCCTCAGACAAAGGATTACTATCGAGAACATATAAAGAACTCAAAAATATCAGAACCCTTCAAATTTAAGACCCAATCCAATAATAGGCATCTGAGATGAATATATACTTCTCAGATGAAGAACTACAAACAGCAATATATGAAAAAATGTTCAACATCACTGGTCATTCGAGAAATGTAAATTAAAACATTGAAATTCCATCTCACTCTAGAAAGAATGGCTATTATCAAGAAATCAATAACATATGCTGGAGGGACTGTAGGGGACTGAGGGACTCCACTTTTGATGGGAGTGTCAAACTGGTATAACCCGTGGAAGTTGTGGAGATTCCTCAAAAAACTAGGACTAGAGATCCTGTTTGACCCAGCTATTCCTCTTCTGGGTATCTTCCCAAAAGAATTAAAAAGTATCATACCACAGGGATATTATGCACACCCATATTTGTAGTGGCACAGTCTGTACTAGCCAAATCTTGGAAGCCTCCCAACGCCCATCAACTGGTGCATGAATAAAGATGTGGGGGCTTTTTATACAATGGAGTACAACTTTGCCATAAAGGATAAGCTTGAGGAGCTGGGGATTTAGCTCAGCAGCACAGCACCTGCCTGGCAAGCGCAAGGTCATGAGTTCGATTCCCGGTACCAGAAAAAACAAAACAAAACAAAACAAAATAATAATAAAAAAAAAAAGGATAAGCTTGAGACATTCCTAGGTAAATGCATGCACCTTGAGACTATACTCTTCAGTGAAATAAATCAGGTATACATGTGTAAACATTGCACTGTTTCTCTAGTGTGAGAAACTGAAAGTATAAGGACCAAAATGTGTATTAGGGAGGCTGGGGATTTAGCTCAGCGGCACAGCACCTACCTGGCAAGCGCAAGGTCATGAGTGTGATTCCCAGTACCGGAAAAAAAAAACAAAAACCAAAAAGAAAAAAAAACACAAAAAAAAAACCAAAATGTATATTAGGTATTGTGAAATAGGAAGAAAATGTTAAAATGGGGAGGAGAACAAAAGAGGGGTAGAGGAGAAGGAAGGAAGGGAAAAGTAAAAAAAATGCAAAGAAAAAAATGGAAACAAAGCTTTTGTAAACAGGGAGGGGACAAGGAGTTGAAGAGAGGCTAGGGGAATAGGGAAAACACAGTCAGGTTATATCATGTACAGGTACAAATTCTCTAGGATGAATGTAATCATTATACATATCTAAAATGTACCAAATCTGATTGGAAAAAAACTGCAGAGCACTTAAAGAAATCACAGACATCAGAAAATGCAAAGACATCCCTTGTTCATGGATTCACAGAACCAGCATTGTCAAAACGGCCATATTACCAAAAGGAATCTGTAGTAATCAATGTAATCCATATTAAAATCCACCAACATTCTTCACAGAACTAGAAAACCATCTTAAAATCATATGGAAACACAAATGACCCAGAATAGCCAAAGCAATCCTAAGCAAAAAGAGCAAGGCTGGAGGAAGCACAATGCCTGCTCTCTAATTATACTAAAAGGCCAGAGTAACAAAAACGGCATGGTTAAAAAAAAAAAAACCCAGCATGGTACTGGCACAAAAACATACAGAGCAATGGAACAGAAAAGAAGACAGAGAAAAGCCATGTACCTACAGCCATCTGATTTTTGACAAAGGACAAGCACACACACTGGAGAAGAAACAGCCTCTTTAGCAAATGCTGCTGGGAAAAATGGATTTCCACAAACAACAGACTGAAAGTAGATCTTTACTTTTTACTCTCAATCAGATCAAAACGTATCAAACACCCTGCTGAAAGACCAGAAACCTTCCAACTGCTAGGAAAAAACAGGGAAAACGCTTCAAGCCACAGGCACAGGTAAAGACTTCCTGAATAGGACTCCAGTAGCACAGGAAATCAAGAATCAAATAATGGGGCGAGGGATTTAGCTCAGCGGCACAGCACCTGCCTGGCCAGCGTGAGGTCCTGAGTTTGATTCCCGGTACCAGAAAAAAAAAAAAAAAAACAACCAAGAATCAACAAATAAGGCTATATAAAATTAAAAACTTCTGCACAGCAAAAGGAACAACTGAGTGAAGGGATGGCTTATAGAACAGGAAAAAAATCTCTGCTAGTTACTCTTCTGATAGAGGATTAATATCCAAAATACATAAAGAACACCAAAAACAAAAACTCAAATCCCAGTTAGTAAATGCGCAAGTGAATTGAACAGAGAATTCTCAAAAGAAACACAAGTGCCCTATATGAAAAAGTGTTCAACATTCCTAGCCATTAAAGAAATGTGAATGTAAATAAACTGAGATTCCACCTCACTCCAGTCCGAATGGCTATCATAAAGAATATAAAACAATTAAAAAAAAAAAAAAAAGGAATTCTGGCAAGGACGACGGGGGAAAAGGAGCTCTTTTCTACTGTTGATGGGACGGTAAACTAATACAACAGCCGTGGGAACCAGCATGGCAATTCCTCAGAAAAGCTAAAGGCAAGTATACCATTTGATCCACACATGTCACTTCCTGGTATCTTCCTGGAAGAATTAGAGACAGTATGCTATAGTGTCACATGCATACCCATCTTTACAGCAGCACAATTCACAATAGCTGAGCTGTGGGAAGAACCCTCAGCAGATGAATGGATAAAGCAAGCATGACATATCAAGAAGAGGGTACCATTCAGTCATACTGAAGAATGAAATCTTGTCATCTGCAGGAAAATGGATGGAACTGGAGACCATCATGTTAAACAAAATAAAGCAGCCTCAGAAAGTTAAAACTTGCATGCTCTTATGTAAAAATCTACACATAAATTAATACAAAACAACGAAAGGACAGGAAATTAGAAAATAGTCTTCTAGTGATAGGGAAAGGAATTAGGGGGAAGGGGGAAGAAAAGCAAAATAACAGGAAGGAAAGTAATCAAAATGATATATGTATATACCATTGTACCATCACAAATCTCATTATTCTGGACTACTAATATGTATTGAATAATAATAACAAATAACTCGGGGGCTGGGGATTTAGCTCAGCAGCAAAGCGCCTGCCTGGCAAGCGCAAGGTCATGAGTTTGGTTCCCGGTACCAGAGAAAAACCAAAAAAAAAAATAAATAACTCCTAAGATAGACGAAGTAACAAGTAGAGGACCTAGAGACAAAAAACTAAAATTTTTCATCAAAATTATTTAGTGTTTGAGGGGTGAGGAGAGAATTCGTACAGAAACACTTTCTGTATGTCAACGATTATTTCACCTTCTGAACTGTACAAAATACCACCCTAATTATGACAATGATCACAAGCGAACATTCGACCATTAAAGCTAGAGTTGAATTTATAAACATAAAATATTAAATCAGTGTGTGATGTCAAAGGATTGTAAAAAGGTAGCTGTTATAGGTTGAGAAAGTTATAAAAAATGGGATAGTTGAGCTAGGAATGTGGAACACGCAATCACAGCTACGTGAGAGTCTGACGCAGGAGGATCCAAATTTGAGGCCAGGGAACTCGGTAGGACTTTCTCTCAGAATTAACATAACAAAACACTTGGTGCTATAGCTCACAGGCAGAAGAACAAGGCCCTGGGTTCAATCCACAGTACAAGTTTTTAAAGGGGAGATTGATAGATAATCAGTAGAGCAGACAAGTAAGCAAACCTCTCAAACTTCCTGCTTTACCTACTTGCATGTACTCACTGAATCATTTTAGAGATATACTCAGTGGCTCACGATTCCTGGACATAGGAAGAAATCATTTAGAAAAGGACTGAGTCATTAACGCATTCCCATTGGCCAGAACCACTGGTGGTACATGCACAACTGTCCCACCGGGAGGCTTCACAACCAGTAGTAAAGTAGCACATTCATGCATGGGACTGTTATGCATGTACCACCAGTGGTTCAAGCCACCCAATAGTGAGACACCAATTATGGCCTCATCATGAATGGTGTTAATGAAGTACAAAACATAATGGCTAGACTTGAGGACGAACTGTTCTTAAACACCACATTTTGCCTTCAATAATTTAATCAAATTACTCCTTTTCAATATACTTTGTGTTCTGGACATAAAAGCCAAGCAATCACTAATTTATTTAAATGAGACACTAATACCCCTAACCCACAAACTATCTACTTACCATGAGCTGAAGTTGTTAAATACTGACCCACATTCAATCCTTTACCCGGCAAGTTAAACATGGTTATAGGGCTTAGCTGCGGAACCCATACCTAGCTCAACTTTTGTACATATAGAACTTTTATACCTTTTTTTTTTTTTTTTTTTTTGAGATAGGGTCTCACTATACACTATGCAGCTGGCCTTGAGCTCACTTTGCAGTCCAGGCTGGCCTGGAACTCCCAACAATCCTTCTGCCTCAGCCTCCCGACTGCTGGGATTACAGGCATGTGCCACCACGCCCGGCCTATACCATTTTCTTGAGACTAGCACCTTAGACTGAGGGGAGCCCCCAAAGTCTCTACCATGTTCAGGCATCTGGTGGATAACAGCACCCTCCAGTCCTTAACAGAACCCTCAAAGCTGCAACAAAACGTCTTTTAGATGATTTCTTCAAGTAACTGAGGCATAAAATAGTTATGAAGTCATTACTGAGGAAGGCATACAGGCTTAAACCACGCAGTATGAGAAGAGTTTATGTCCAGAGGAATGCTACACCCTGGCGGTGCTCACTGTCCTGCACAAGACAGTGTTCCCAATGAGGAAAGACACTGAAGCCTGGGTATCTAAGTAAATGTTATGTGCCAGGCAGTCTTTCAGATAGGTATGTTCTTAGCTGAATTTCATAACCCCCACAACTAGTCTAGACTATTCCCATTTATATGTGGGGAAGCCTGGCATGGTGGCGCACGCCTGTAATCCCAGCACTCAGGAGGCTGAGGCAGGAGGATCGTTGCGAGATGGAGATCAGCCTGGGCTATAAAGTGAGCTCAAGGCCAGCCTGAACTGCAGAGCGAGACCCTGTCTCCAAAAAAAAAAAAAAAAAAGACAAAAAACCAAAAAGAAAATATATGTGGGGAACATCTTTTAAAAAATAACTAAAACAGATCTTAAGGTTACTTAACCAAGATCAGTTTATAAAGTAGCAACTGAGGCTCAACAGCACTGCCTGACCACAAAAACTATATTTTGATAACTTCCTCAATTAAATCAAGGGTACACTAAAAAGCAGAAGTCTTACTGATGGTCAATCGCAGTGTTACCTGTGTGTCGCCTATCGTACCTTGTATTAGTGTACATGCAGTAGGTACCCAACAAGAGCTAACTAAAGGAAGCATATGGCCTGCAAAAAGAAGAACTGCCTCAAGGACAATGTGTGATTTGGCCCCTGGAAAACATCTTGTAATGAATGAGATGCATCAGAGAAAAGTGACCCTAAAAGGAACTGTTACATACAAAACTCTTATTTTAAAGTAATAGCATGAACTGATGAATAAAAAGCTATTCAAGAGTTATCACTAATAAATTCTAAAACTAAAACTCTGGCATCCTACCCCTCAACTAAATGTTCAATCAAATGGGAACAAATAAAGGTGCAGGTAACTTTTTTATTGAGGCACAACAAGGCATTATAACTCGCCTGAACTTGAGGCAGTCAGTTTAGTAAGCTGAACATTAATACAGTAAAGGATTAAGTGCAAACAATATACATTCACAGCTTGACTAGCGAGGCTACATCACAATTTATAAAGTGCCAGATTAGTGCTAATTGTCATTCAGCTTGAAAATTTTCACCTGGGGAGGAAAACAAAACAGTGAGGACTTCCTCCTTCCTCTAGAACGAATACATTTTCCTAAGCCATTGGTCACCAGGTCAAGAACCACTTTTCCTTCAGTCCTACTAATTTGAACACCATCCTTTTACTGTCAATTCTGCACTGACTTTCAATCTTGATAAAGAAGATAGCCTGAAAATGTAGAATATTTCCAACTGCTCCCATAAATTGCTCCCCTGTGCAGACGTAACCATATCTGGTCTCCCTGGAAGAGCTGAAGAACTGCATGATTGCTAGCAGTTTCGTGGTCTGGAGCACCATCGTTGGCATAGGCTGACACCAAGACCTCCTCATTCTTCATGAGGTTGACGTACAGTGGCACATTCACTGCCAGCTTTAGCATGTGGAAAATGAAAACGTAAGTGCCATTCACCGGGCAACTGAATCTACCAAGCTGAAGATCAAACGTCTCTCCCAAGTTGTTCAGAAGAAGATCAAACACAATGGGCTGGTCTAAGGTTCCAGGGGCCAGGTTCGAGGTTCTGGCTGCTGAGAAGGCAACTCGCATCTGCAGAGGCAAGGGATAGACGTGTACTGGCAGTAGGGTGGCTGCGGGATTTGTCACTGGCACATCCACAGGGGTCATGCTGCGGGAGTCTCCTTGGCCAGAGTCAGCACTGTTGAAGGTTTCGTTGTCTCTTTCCGGGCTGCTCACCTGAGAAGAATCACTCCACCCTGCTGTTTTATTAGCAACAGTGAGTTTCTCATAATGAAGCAGTTAGCTTTGAACACAATATTTAACATTAGTCGGCTACTGAAACACAAAGAAACATTTTATAGTAAATTCCAAAACAAAAGCAATAAATGCAATTAAATTAAACTTTTCTAATTTTTCTGATAACAGATTTTGATAATACTATGTAAAGCTAGAAAGGACCTAGGTAATCTTGCCTTATGCTTTTTTTGAAGGTTAAGAAATGTGCCCCATAAAAGTTGGATAACTTACCACAACCAGTTAAGATAAGCAAAAACTAAAATCCAAGTTGGACACTTTTTACTTTATCTCTTAACCATAATTCTCACTCAACTAACTGCTTCTATTCAAAGTAGCTAATATAGAAGGACTCCAGAAAACTTTTATTACCTAAAGAAATTAACTTTCAGAACTACTGGCTAATACTCTTAAGTGAAATAAATTGGACACACACGTGTAAATACCCCATTGTTTCACTGGTATAAGAAACCAAAAGCATAGATAAGAACCAAAATGTATACTATATATTATAAAACAGGAAAAAAATGTTCAAATGGGAGAAGAACAAGGGAGATGGGAGGGCAAAAAGAAAGGAAAAAGTACAGAAAAAATGAGAAAAGAAAAAAAGAACTACTCGCTACTAGTCATTCAAAGATATTTTGATATGGTACCAAGCATCATGATGGACGCTTTGACTGACTGACTGACTGGGGGTTGAGACAGGGTCTTGCTCTGTAATTCAGGCAGGTTTTGAACTCACTATGTAGCCCACACTGCCTTCAAATTCACACCAATCCTCGTCCCTCAGCTTCCTGAGTGCCAGGATTACAGGTGTGCCCCACTACGCCCAGCAAATGCTTATTTCCAAATTAATGCAGCAAACAACGTGAACTGGGTGCGTCACCACGTCTAGCTAAAAAATGTTAATATCTTAAATACAAAACCAAGACATTGTGCAAATGTAATTAAAGGCATTGTGAATATAGGTTACTTTCTCAAAGTGAAAAAAATGTTTTCCTATGACAAAATTAGTTATCTTCATTCATTTTTTATTTTAGTTATACTGAATCTTTAATAGATGGTTTACATTTTTAAAAGTATTAGTAAGTATACTGCTTTTGCTTCAAGTCACTGTGTCTTTTTTTTTTTCAGACAGGGTATTACTATATAGTGCAGGATGGCCTTGAACTAACTCACTATATGGCCCAGGCTGGCCTCAAACTCACAGTGATCCTCCTTCCTCAGCCTCCCAAGTGCTGGGATTACAGGTGTGTGACACCACACCCAGCAAGTCACTGTGTTTTAATCATTGCTTATTTGAATATATCAATGGACTGACCTGAACATACCCATTACCATATTACCATAAAAACCACCACCTTGAAACACCACACGAAACTATATGAAGTCAGCCCAATGAATATATATCTAAGGTCAAATCATGCTCTGGTGTTTTTTAGAAAATACACACTTTAAATTGACACTTGGCTTCCCCAGCCTTCCTAGCAGTCTAATATCTCTTTTAAGTACTATACTCAAAATTAAAAAACCTCAAGATAAATGCTGAAAGCACTGCACTGGGGGGGAGGCTGACAGTGCAGAATGAACTACAAGTATGTTTTGGGTAAATAAACAGCACCTAATACTCCTTACCTCTTGAATTTGCCCGAGGACCACCAGGTGTCCCTCCTCGTTTATAGCACTGCTGGAAATTATCCTAAAATAAACACATGGATATTCACTTTAGTACCAAAAATGCAAAACAATAATTATTACACAGGATTATAGATTGGTAAGTGTGTAAGATTAAAGTCCCCCAGCAGGAGAAGCTCAGTTATTCCCAAATACCTGGAAAAACAAATCAAGGGCAACAGTGGCAATACTGCTTCACGTATTCATTAGCCTGACCAATTCAATATGAAACAGTAAAGCAGGAAGAGAGCACTACCTAAAGTTACACTACTAGCTAACGATGGAAACTCAGAAGTGCAGCACAGCCCTTTGCCTCTTGCTTCAATATAAAAGAACATAATAAAGCGAGAACAAGAACACAGGCTTCTTCATTCTTGTGCAATTTATAAATCAAACTGTGAAGACTAATAAAACTATGATGGGGTGGGGGGTCTTTTTGGGTTTTTGTTTTTGGATAGTGGAACCGAAAAAATTATATTGTGCAAATGCACTCGGTGCCTAAAAATATGACCCAAAATATTAAGAATAAAGGTTGGGGGGCAAGACTTCCAACTGATTCTTAAGTCTAAAGGAGAGCAGTCTCCATGCAATCTATAAAAAAACAGTGCAGGGAGATATGAGTAATAAAATCCCCACTCTAAATTCCCATTCTTCTTCTCAGTAGCAACTGTTAGCATCAACTGCTCTTTTGCTTTGCTTTCCCCTTCCTTCTCTTTCCTTTTTTTCTGGTAGTGGTGATCAAATCTAATGCCTCTGCACTGAGCTATAGTCCCAGATCTTTCATCATCATCATGATCATATTTATTTTTAAGTTTGAGACAAGGTCTAAGTCATTAAGTTGCCCAGGCTGGGTTTGAACTTATAATCCTCTTGTTCAGCCCCCAAAGTAATGAGATTACACGTATGCACCACTACATCAAGCTATTATTTGTTTCCTCAAAGAAATTTAAAGCATAACAAAATACTGCAATACTGTTAAGAACACATAGTTTCATTACTTATGTCTGTATTAATCAATACCTTCTCTTCACACACAGCCCCTGAGGTTCATGTACTAACAGCTGTTGTCTGCATGCCTGATACAGCCTCAGCACTGTGGTGCTAAGCACTTACTTGTATTAGTTCATTAATCCTCACAGTACCTCTTAGAGAAAGACTTACAATCTCTCAGATAGGTGAACAGCTAACAGATAAGTCAACCTCAAACAAATGAGGAACTAGAGTTCAGCAGATTAAAATACATACCCAAAGTCACACAAGGCAAGATAAGTGGTAAAACTAGGGGTCAAAGTCAAGTCACTTAAATTACAAGGTGTTCACTTCTTTTTCATACTGCCTCCATACAGACACTTATCCTGCCTCATACAGCTGTTAGCGCTTCAAGTACAGGTGCTTCAGATTACACCCTAGCCCAGTATGGTACCACACACAGATGCACTTCAGCTTGTGACAGGGCTGCTCTGATAAACCCATCATAAATTGAAAATATCAAGTCAAAATAGATTTAATACATCTAACCTTCCAAACACTGCAACTGAGCAATGCAGTATACTACAGTATGGTGGTTCACCCTCATGCCCACATGGATGACAGGATCACTGCAGAGTATCACATCACATGAAGAGCCCAGAAAAATCAAAATTCAAAATCTGAAGTAAGGTTTCTAATGTATGCATATCACTCTCATACCACCATAAAGTGAAAAAAATCATTAAGTCAAACTAGGACTGGTTTGGGGTCATCTATACACATTCAAAAGCTTGTAAAGCTCCAAATTTGAGAATACACGCAATGAGAGAAAGTTGCCAAGGTTTGTTAAGGTAGAATATCTAGCTGGGCATGGTGGCACATACTTGTAATCCCACCTGATTACAAGGTGGATCACTGCAAGTTTGAGGTCAATCTGTGCTACACGGTGAGTACAAGGCCAGCCTGAACTACACAGTGAGACCCTGTCTCAAAAAATAAAATATAAAAACTAAAGTGGAATGCCTAACATCCTATCAGTCTTTTACTAAAATCTGCTGACTCATTCAAATCAGAATAACCCCCCTAAAAATATTTGTAAAAAAAAACCTTTGATAGCCTAAATAGTTAGGCACACTAAGCTGGCTGAGGGCAATACTGTGGGGAGTGGCTGAGGCTGGAGTAAAGTTAAAGCCATGAGTTAGAGCTAAGAAACACATATTCCAATCTTAGTTCTCTCATTTACTTGTTGAGTGACCTTAGACAAGTTATTTAACTTCTGAACCCCAGTTTCTCTTTTTTTTTTTTTTTTTTTTCTGGTACTGGGAATCGAACTCACAACGTTACGCTTGCCAGGAAGGTGCTGTGCCGCTGAGCTAAATCCCCAGCCCCCCAGTTTCTCTTATAAGGTAGAGAAGTTGATATAAACAATATGTTAATAAAGTCCTTAACAGCTTTTCAATCCTATACTACCAGCATTTGACATTTGTCCTCCTTGAATGACTGGGAAAGCTTCCAACTCAACCCTCCATAGGACTTACTAGTAGTTCTAAACTGAGAGTGCACGTCTACAAAATAAATAATCACTCTTTTATAGTTTAAACACCAGCTTAACATCAATAGCTGTACCTCTATTCACCTATGACAACTATTCTTACTCACCCTTTGGGAATAAGGTGTTCCAGGGTATTCTTTAGCTTGGAACTGCAGCTGGCTATAATTTCCATTAGAAATGGAAGGAGGTCCTCTATAAGTATCAAAACCTATTAAATAAACAACTTACATAAAACAATGGGCAAAAGCATAATAAATGATAGTTCTAGAAGTTAAACTGATTCTATAACGCCATTGTTAGATTTGTACCTTAAGAAAAGCATACTAACATTGCTTCCCCAGTGAAATATGTATTTAGGAAATACGGCTGACTTCACATCAGCCAGGTGTAGAAAGTGACTGCTCCTGGAATGAGACAGGCTGGGTAGGGTGGCAGGGCATAGGGTGGAAGGTCACTGCTTAGGTAGCATTTCTGCTACTACCAAGCAGCGAGCAGAATACATATAATCATAACCAAAACATAAAAGATTATCGCTATTCTAGTCTCAAATTCTCTGTTCTTTCTTGTAGTATAAACTGGTAGACAAATAACTAGAAAAAAGTTTGTCTATTATGACATTTTAACAATTAACAAAAATTATTCAAATATGTAAACCAAAATTCACCCCTTGAATTTGCAAACAAGATGATCCTGTCTTTCTACTTCAGTAAGGCACAGAATTAATATGCTTTTTATGGTTTAAAAGTTAGTTCTGTTATAGGAATACTGAAAAATATTCTATGGATTACTAATAAAGAAATCTCTACTATAGTTCAAGTATCAATGACAAAAGGAGGGGCTGGGGATTTCGCTCAGCGGTGAAGTGCCTGCCTGGCAAGCGCAAGGTCATGAGTTCAATTCCTGGTACCGGAAGAAAAACAAAAAACAAAACAAAACAAAAAAGACAAAAGGAACAAAGTAAGGTAAAAATGGTTGAAGTCAGGGACATTTACAGACAAAACAACAAAACAATTCTGTAAAATTAAAATCAATTCAGGAAAAAAAAGTCAACTCAAACCATACCTTTGTAACCGCCAGGGGACCGATAGGAATTGGTGAGTAACCTCCCGCCACGCGCACAGCCTCGCACAGATCCCCGGCTGGTGACAAATGGCTGAGCAGGTCTAGGAAATACATTCGTCTGTGCTGGGTAAAAGGCAAGGCTACCATTGCTTACTTGAATAGTTCCATCAGGATGGTAATTTGCAGCTTAAGGAAACATTTTAGAGTCCAAAAGTTAAATGGTAAGAAAAGTTCAATACTCTTTATATTCAATAGTCAATAAATACCAAAACCTTTAATATATTGCTCGCTTTAAAAAAAGATTTATACATATGTGTATATTTGAAATAGAATATTATTCTGCCTTATAAAGGAAGGAAATTTTGACACATGCGGTAACACAAATGAACCTTAACACACTATGCTAAGTGAAATAAGGCATTTCTAAAAGGACAAATAAATGATGCAACTTATATAACGCTACACAGAGAAGTCAAATTCAGTCAAAGTGGAATGGTGGTTGCTAGCGTTAAAGAGAGTAGAGGGAACTAGTGTTAAATGGATATAAAGTTTTAGCTGGGAAAGATGAAAAAGTTCTGGAGAAGGTTGCGAACAGTTTGGATATAGTTAATGTCACAGAACTATCTACTTACAAACAGTTCAAATGGTCTTTTATGTTATATATATTTTCTACAATTTTAATAACAGGCTAAATAATCCAGATCTGGAAATCAAAGAAAATGAATCTTAACAGAAATCCTAACTGAGAAGGCAGAATGACAATCGGATCCTTCATGTACATCCTCTGCTCTGTATTTCAACATTACAGGTGAGAGCAGGACACTCAGTTCATGTGCTCAAGCAGAAGTTTTAGAAAACTTAACATGAGGTTAAAATACCAACACTACAAATCTAAATGCTTCTTAAATTAAGACATAAGTACAAAGTTGCCTATTCTTTCATGATTTATAGCAGCATGGAAGATCAAGTCTCTTGTCTCTACATAAAATAAGCATATTACATTGTATCATCAATATTAATAAATGTTTTATATAAGAGAGAAGGCAAAAACTGCCAGATAACCATCTGCAGTAAGGAGTAACAAAATAGTTGCAAAATCTTCACAAAAGCAGCTACCCAGTCTCCTATCAACCTTAATTACTATCTAGAATAATCAAAACAATGAGATTAATAAATACAGTCACAACAAGGTTAAATCGAGGTATCTAAATTCTACCTCTACAAAAGCCAAAATTAAAAGGTCAACGTTATTAAATATGGGGATAGATATCAGGTCCTTCTCAACACTTTGGGAACACGTGAAGAAATAATGCTTACTAGTCAGAGAAGAACTTGGAAGGTGTCAACTACAGATTTACTTTCCATTAAATTTCCATTAAATTAGCTGTTATCTACGTTTTCAAAATATCATATGCAAAGACCTTACCCGTCTCTTGAGATAGGACAGTTTGTTCTACATGTATAGCTGGCAGTTGGCACTGGGGTGGTGTTTGTGTACTTGCTGTAGTAAAACTCTGATTGTAACCAGGCGAATAAGGGGATTCCTTTAATTCTTGTTCTTTCCGTGGAGGCAGCGGTGCGTTAACGTTAAATACCTTGAAAGAGAAGAGAACACTCAGCCATCTGCCAAAGTTCATAAGGAACAGCCAGGGGGAACATCCAGCAAAATTCCACAATATTCTACAACTTCTATTTGATCGGCAGAAGTTCCAAGAGACATTTCTCCAAGAAGATAAATGGCTAGTAAACGTGAAAACAAGCTCAACCTCATTACTCATTCAGAAAATGCACATCCCAATCTCACTAAGATAGCACTTCATACCCATTAGGACAGGTATTCTCAAAAGACAGAAAATACATGGTAGCAAAGACGTGGAGAAACGTCTATCCCCATATTTAATAACGCTGACCTTTTAATTTTGGCTTTTGTAGAGATAGAATTTAGATACCTCGATTT
This sequence comes from Chinchilla lanigera, assembly GCF_000276665.1. Classification (NCBI taxonomy): domain Eukaryota; kingdom Metazoa; phylum Chordata; class Mammalia; order Rodentia; family Chinchillidae; genus Chinchilla; species Chinchilla lanigera. The sequence continues at coordinate 4,469,260 of NW_004955505.1, read as the reverse complement.
AACCTTGTTGTGACTGTATTTATTAATCTCATTGTTTTGATTATTCTAGATAGTAATTAAGGTTGATAGGAGACTATGTAGCTGCTTTTGTGAAGATTTTGCAACTATTTTGTTACTCCTTTCTGCAGATAGTTATCTGGAAATTTTTGCCTTCTCTCACATAAAACATTTATTAATATTGACGATACAGTGTAAGATGCTTATTTTATGGAGAGACCCCTTTGTGAAAACAGTCTGGCAGCTCATCCAAAGGTTAAATACAAATTACTATACGATATATAGGTTTCACTTCCAGGTACATGCCCAAAATAACTGAAAGCACGGACTTGAAGAGATAGCGTACACAGCAACGTGATTTCTAATAGGTAAAAGGTAGAAACAACCCAAGTATTCATCAACAAATGAACAAACAAAATGAGGTACACATATAAAATGAAACATTATCCACAAGAAATGAACCTGACACATGCTACAATACAGCTGAACCTCAAAAATGTGCTGAATGACACAAACCTTATCAAAAGAGCAAGTACTGCATAATTTCACTTAAATGAGGTACCTAAAGTAGGCAAATTCATAGACAGAAATGGGGGACAGGCTGGGGAGGAAGAGATATCGGGAACTATTTAATGAGCACAGTATTTCTACTTGATATCATGAAAAAGTTCTGAAAATAGTGCAGATGGCTACACAACAGTGTGAACATATTTACTACCAACTGAATCACTCTCTGAGTGGTTAAATGTTGAATTTTATGCCTTGTACGTTTTACCCCAGGAAGAAACAATTCCCTTTGGTTCTCTACAGAAATGATATCGAAAAGTAAACACTACTGGGAAAAGAATTCTTTTTCAAAATTACAAATAAGTGAAATTTATCATTTACTGAATTTTCACCACATGGCAGGAAGTAACCTCACAGACCCTAGGCATCATTTATAAAGGAACATCTCTATTATTCTCTAGCTCCCTGCGCCTGCTCCATTCTTCCAAACAGCACACGGCACCTGATACAGTGTGCGTATATGAGTATTTGTCTCTCTAGCCCTCTCAGCTCCTTAATGATATTCAAGTTTCTTTGTTTTTATTTATGATATGAAAGTTTCTTGAGCATAAAGACTTTCCATTTTTTCATTACTACAACCCCAGTGATTAAAAGCAGTGGCTGGCTTCATAACTGCTTTTTTAACGAATGAATGAGAACCCACTTGAACTGGATAGGCTCCACACAGGCAGGGAAGACAGGGAGGCACGAGCGCAAGGTACATACTGTGACAAGAATATGTGAGCACAGGGGACTCATCTGGCAAGTTATACAGGACTTCAAAAGCCATTCAGTCCGACACACCCTGTAACGTGTAATGGGCCATTCTGTAATGGACCACTGTTCGCTTTTAATGAGGCACACCAAAAAGCCAGTAAATCCAATGTGGAATACTGCACAGAATGGACCATCAAGGAGAGAGAGAGGAAGCAAAGAAATGATATCCGAACTGGCCAAGCGCCACATGAGCCAGCCAGCGACCTCCATGTCTGAGTCCTCAGGCCCGTCTCCCTGCACTGTGCTGCTTCCTAAGCCCTCCAAAGCCCCTGCTGTGGAACAACAGCCCCATTAGGAAAGGCAGTTACTTTTGTGGATCCCCCCACAAAAAGGACTTCTTTATGCTAGTCTACGTTTTGAAAATAAACATAGAAATCTAGCTACAACATTATCTTTTTTATAAAGTTTTAAATTACAATTTGTAGAGGAATACATAATTCAAAGAATCACACAAATATTTGAACAAATCTTCAAGAAGCTGCATAAGATCAAGACCCAACCAAGTATGTGCCCTATATTTCCTAGGGAACTTCTTAGGGCACTATTAGTAATGATCAGTATTATAAAGCTGTTACTAGAAATCAGGTTTCTCACCCACCTGTTCCTCTAGGGAGGGGTTGCTGCCAGGGATTAAATCACCCACACATTTCATTTGCTTACTGTAAGTCCTCAGTTCTGAAAATAGTGCAGATGGCGAACAATGCTCTGGGAAAAAAACCCACTCAAAATTCTCGGGGCTCTAGCCTCTAGGTTTGTACTCCTCTGTTACCACCAATATTTCCACTGGACAAATGTAAATTCTACCAGCCTCGATATGTAAGAGTAATACAAAAGGCAAACTTGTCACAAAGTACTAATAACAGATGCAAGAGAAACAATGATTCTTAAGTGGAATAATGAACTGCAATCATCATTCCCACCTTCCATACTCACTGTCTGCATGGCTTGAAAGGGTGCTGTGTTAATGGTCATTGAACTACTGCTTGCAGGAGGCGACTGGAAGCCCTGTTCAGAGCCCTTTGACATGGGAGGACTTGAAGAAGCTAGTGAGGACTTCCCTAGCTTCACCAGTGGCTTGCTTGGAGGAACTGCTGCCTGAGGAGGAGAAATGCAGCATCAGCAATCACCTGCCATGTAACAGACGGTTAACTTACACTAAACCCCACACTGGCACAAGTCAGCAAGTTCTTTAGGGTGACACTGGACACAGGAATGCAAGAGAATAGCTTTTGCTTACAATTTCCAATGTCAACTGCTGAGGATGCACACTAGTATTTGCTGTGCACAGCTTGCTGACTAAGTGAAAGAGTTACGAAAAATCAGTCTAACAAATGAGGAGCTGAACTTTTTATGTGCACTGAGGTTTTTTTCAAACACTGGAAAGTGATTTCCCAGTTAAGAATCCAGTAATATTCCAATTCATACAGTGGAATTGGGTTAAGAAAAATCTTGGGTTAGTTCTTTAGAAAGTGTTCATTTTTCTCTATTTTAAAGACTTACTTTTCTCTGCTTTAAAGACTTATTAGTATATTTCTAAATCAGCAAAGAAAGAAAACTCACATTTACCTAATTTAATTAATACTTATCTAAGAGAACAGACAAGGTTTGACATAACAGATCATAATGCCAAGGGCTTCAAAAGATCTCATAAACCAATCCCAATCAAAATATGAAGCAGACAACTATGGTAACAATTACTTACTATTTTTGAAAATGAGAAAACAAATTATCTCAATTTAGACCAAGGAGCACCATAAAAATTATTATTTACGTTGACAGTTTTCTTACATCCTATAAAGAAGGATATATCCTCTATATATAATAGTTCAGCCCAAAATCAAACCTAATAGTTGCCAACTTGCATCCCAAAATTCATCTCAAGGATTTGCTCAATAACAAAAATTGTTAACTTAAAACTCAAAACCTAAAAAAAGATCAGTGCTAACATCAATACTATAAAAATTATCTTTCAATTGTACAAATATGAGATTTTTTTAAGTATTCCTTCATTGTAAACGTGAGAAACTTCACCTAATACTATGTGAAACTTTTCACGTTTTATATTAAAAATTGACATTTATTGCAGCAGATAAGGCAATACACTAATAAATCTATTTTTATAGCAAAACTATAAGAAAGTTACCTATGTAAGTTCCACAACCAAATATCTATAGAAAGTAGTGCACTAATAAATATAAATGTTATATCATTCAATTATCATGCTTGTTATTCATAAGATAAGCTGGTTCTTCTATTCTTTGAAACAGAGATCAAGACAATTGGTCTTTTATGACCTCAGGAGTCTCTGAGGTCATAAACTCTGTTTCAGATCCCAAAGAAGCCTGATCAGTAGAAACCAAGCTAGCATTTGAGCTACAAGTAACTGGAGAAGCAGCAGCCTAAACGCGGGAAGATGTAAAATATCGTGAAAGGCACATTTTGTTCACTTTGCATTTCTTGGGCCCTAGGCTTCCTAATGTTCTTCTTACTAGCATTCATTAGCGTCAAGCATTTCACAGTGAGCCTGCTCGGTACATACAATTATCCCTATCTTGTTGTCAACTACACAAAGGAAGATCAACTTGCCCGGAATCACACTAAAACTAAGTGTAAGAACAAAGTCTCAAACCCAGTAGTCTGCTACACTGCCGCTCTGGACTAGGGCACAAACTACCACTCTTACCCCACCTTCACCTGCCCAGACTCAGCCCCGGAAGCACAGCCAGGCTTCCAATGCGGCATCAACAGCAGGCACAGCTCTGCAAGGTCATCACAACTCCACTTCCACTCCACGACCCTTGTTGTTCCAAGAATGAACAGAAGGACATACCCTACCGAAAAGTGCCTGCCACCAAAATTCTAGTGAAAACTTAAAAGCTGGGAGAATGTACAAAACAAAAATTGAGAGCAAGCCCAGCAGACACTAAGGCTGTGAGGACGTGCCCCGCGAAGCACTCAGAGCAGCTGGGAAGGAAAGCTGTGGTACCACAGGCACTAACATATCACACGCAACGAAAGCTCCAGCAACAGCCGTCTAAGGTGACTATGACCCCAACCTTTTTATCTAAGTACTTCTGTGCGGTTTCCAGAGGCTCAAGCCGTATAATAGGTGAACTAAAACTAAAGTAGTAACCAAACAGCAGAGAAGCTACATACTCACAACCTTCTCAAGGGGCCTTCATGATACACTACTGCTTCAAAAGAAGAATGAGGACCAAACTTAAGAAAGAGCTTATGGGAGGAGAAATTTGAATTATTTCAGAACTTTTTGTATAGCTAAACAGGCGTAACTTTGATTCAACCAAAAATTTACAACTACTGTGAGATTGGAATGTTTCTAAAACTATGCCCTTCTTCTGGCTTCTCATTTAACCTGAGATATGTGCAAAAAATAAACGGCACTGGGTGCTAAATTAGAGTTCTTTGGGCCACTTGATACTTGAGCTCTACTAGACTTAAGTTTTACTTAAAAGGTCACTTTGAGGGGCTGGCGTGTAGCTTAGTGGAAAAGTCTCCTTAACATATGCAAGGCCTAGGGTTTGATTCTCAGCACCACAAAAAAAAAAAAATCTTAGTAACCAAAGAAGATAAAAACACATTATTTATATTTGTATTCATTTTCTAAATGAAACCCAACAGCTAGAGGAGATAAAATGGAACTTCTCTAGTGAAACAGTGCTAGAGCGAGGACACAGCAGAGCCCCACTGACACCCTACCAAATACCACTTACGACACTGCACCAGTGCTTATCCAACTACACATAAACCACTCTAACAGCAGCAGTTCTTGCTCTTTACACCAGATAAAGCAGTTGATCATTAGTGAATAAACATGGTATCTAAGACCAGTGGTTCCAAATATGGACAAACAGCTTCATCCAGGGAGCTTATTAAAAATATGACTCCTAAAAAAATAAAATTAAATTAAAAAATGAATCCTTAGAACAGGACTAAGTGCTGCTCTGGTAAGTCTAGGGTAATACCTATAAATACACATTTTTACTAACGTTATCAAGAAATTTTGATGCAGGCATCCTATAGGCCTGCACCTAAGAACTCCTATACACTAGGCAGATCAGTGGGTAGCAATGCAAGGCCTTCTGTAGAAACCCAACAGCTAGAGCAGATAAAATAGAACTTCTCTAGTAAAACAGTGCTAGAGTAGAGGATGCAGCAGAGTCCCACTGACACCCTACCAGACAAATACCATTTAGACACTGCACCAGCGCTTATCCAACTACACACAAACCACTATAAACAATTCTATTTACTCAGAAGTTTTTGGAGGGGAATATTACAACTGTTGAACCAACCTATCAAAATACTTAACTCCTGTCAGAGAAGATACAGTCAAGAAAATTGTGAGGGGCATCAAGAAAACTTTTTTTAAAGTAATCAACAGAAAGCCAGTGAAGCTTGAGCTACCATTAAGGGAAATGCAACATGGCATTCAGACATATCTATAACCTATTCCCTTTTTTTTGGTCTACAGAACTGGAGACTGAATCCAGGGCCTGCACACTGAACTACACCCCTAGCCCTGTTTTGGAGATAGGGTCTCACTAACACAACAAGTTGCCTAGGTTGGGCTAGAATTTGTGATCCTCCTACCTCAGCCTCCCAGAGTGCTGGAATACATGCATGCATCACCACACCTGGCTATCTCTTTGGATTTCTAAATTTACTCTGCGAAAATTAGTTCTTTAAAATGTAAAGTATTCACAGCATAGGGAAAGAACTGGTTAACCATGGACTAAAAACAATTAGTTTCTTTCTTCAGACCTTTTATAATACTGATACATTATACTAGATGATTTATGCAGCTCAGTAGCAAAGTAAGATTCTCAGACAATCTATCTCTGAATTCTTCAGACTTGCTCTTTCCTTACTAGAATGAGCTAACCTTCTCTATTATAACTGATGCTTTCAGCATAGTCACTAAAGAATCTTTTAGGGACCAGTTGTGTTTAAGCTAAAACCCTAGAACATTTAAATAATTTGGATACCTTAGAATCAGTCGGATCCTTCTTGCCAAAGCAAGAAGTCCTTCCCTGAATAACAAAGAAAAGTCAATGAAGATTAATCTGGAGAAGTTACCTGTAATGGCTCTTGAAGAAAATCACTTTGACTGGTCAGATTTTGTTCTGTAGATACTGCAGAAACTGAAATTAACCAAGCATTATGGAGGAAAGAGAAAAGTTCATGCATATTGACTGGGAAAAAACTAATGTTTACACTTCACATAAAAACTGCCAGCTAAAAGTCCAACATGCACTTCCTATAGGGACTTTAATGGCCAAAGAAGTCCATAAAGTCAGAAATACTAAGTTCACCTGTGATATTTGATGTTTTAAGGTTAAATGGGTGAAAACAGAATTTCAAGGCTTCTAAAAGAAAAGAAGTACGACTTTTTTCTTTCTTTTTGTCCTTTTGAGACAGGGTCTTGCTATGCATTTCAGGCTGGCCTTGAGCTCATTTTGTAGCCCAGGCTGGTCTTGAACTCGCAACGATCCTCCCACCTCAGCCTCCTGAGTGCTAAGAATTATGACTTTTAAAAATAATTGGGAAGGACCAATTTAGCTCAGCAGCACAGCACCTGCCTGGCAAGCACAAGGTCGTGAGTTCAATTCCTGGTACCGAAAGAAAAAAAAAATGGGAATAGTAGTCTAGAATATAAAGCATGAGTTATCACCGGGTGTGGTGGCGCACACCTATAATCCCAGCACTCAGGAGGCTGAGGCAGGAGGATTGTTGCAAGCTCAAGACCAGCCTGGGCTACAAAGTGAGCTCAAGACCAGCCTGAACTGCATTGCAAGACGCTGTCTCATAAAGACAATAAATAAATAAATAAATGAATGAATGAATGAATGAATGAATGAATAAATAAATAAATAAATAATAAAACTTGAGTTACCATGAGTAGTACTTAACCAGTACACAAGTTGCATAAGTTACAAAGTAAGCTATCTAAATTTCTCTCCCGTGATATGTATTAATGTGTTTTTCAATCACACAGCTTCCAGCTTGGGTTCCTGTTAATGTCCATCACTTCAGCTACTTTCTCTCTATTTACTCTCCTTACCTACACAGGAAGCACTGCGCCAGCCTTGCACTCTTGCGCACTGCCCACTACAACTGGGCTGCGGCTTTGGCTGTGTCACCCCTGCCTGAGAGAAACTGGCATGGAGTAAAAAGCTTGAGCCCGGAAGCATCAGACTGGATCAAGTCCAGGCTCCACTGTTGGTTACTGTGTTAATCTCACTTAGTCAGGATCCCAGAGCCTTAACACTGATCTGGAATCCAAAGGGGTCAAGCAAGATCTAGACAGAAATGACTCCAGGAGCAATATTAAAAACTCACAAAGAGCCGGGCGTAGTGGCACATGCCTTTAATCCCAGCACTCAGGAGGCTGAGGCAGGAGGATCATTGCAAGTTCGCGACCAGCCTGGGCGACAAAGTGAGCTCAAGGCCGGCCGGAACTGCATAGCGAGACCTTGTCTCAAAAAGACAAAAAAAAAAAAAAAAACCTCACAAAGACAGTATTGTACATTTGAGACTTTCTCCAAAATATACAAACAAGTCATTAAGCCCACTAAATTCTTAAAAGTTATGTATCCATCTGTAACTCTGATGGCCGATAGGTACAATTGGATTAAGAGAAACATATTTAGTTCAACGCCTAAGCTAGGCAGAGTAAGTGATTTGTAAAAGAAACAACTGCTCTAAAGCTGTTTGCGCTGTTTTGGGAACATTACATACCTACTGGGCTACCTGAAGAAGCTGAAGGCGGCTGTGATGATGGAATTGCACTTGAAGGTTTGTCAAAATCCAGAACAGATTCCTAAAATCAAAATTTTTAATAATGAATAGGACCAAAGATTACAGGATTCATTTTAAAAGCTATTACCTTCAAATTATTCACAGTGTTGGTATAGTATCTAGCTGATAACTATGTCAAGATGTTAAAAACAGTTCTTTATAGAAAAAGAAATCGAAGGGGCTGGGGATTAAGCTCAGCGGCACAGAACCTGCCTGGCAAGTGTGAGGTCATGAGTTCAACTCCTGGTACCAGAAAAAAACAAACAAGAAAAGAAAAAAAATAATCGAGTCAAAAATTCTACAAAATTAAAAATTTTTTAAATTTTTAATAATTTTTTTTTAAAAAAGAGTCAAAAATAAATTCTCAAGAAGCTATCCAAGCTAGAGATGCAGCTCAGTGTCAAGCATTTGCCTGGCTTATGTAAGGGTAATTTCCAACGTTGCAAAAAATAAAAAATAGGACCAGGGATATAGCTCAGACGCAGAGCGCCTGCCTGGCAAGTGTGAGGTCCTAAATTCGATTCCTGGTGCAAAAAAAAGCAACTGATATACCTTTAGGTGTGTCAAATATTAAAACTATAAGAGCAATTCTAAGGCCTGCTTTAGGAAAATTATTTCTGTCCTGAAGTCTTAAGCATAAGCATTAATCCTGGTCCAGTCTGAACGCTAAATTTTATTATACCGAACCAATGACAGGGCATAACTATTTTACCTCAACCACTCACTAGGCTCATGCTATTAAATATTTTCATAATGAGAATTCACTCCCTTCTCCTATCTATCTCATTTCTCTTAGAAAAATCTCCCCCGTTTTGCACACATAAGCTACACACATGCAAAGAGTACTGCCGTTCTTTATCTACAAAGAATCTGAAGTATGCACTTCCTTCATTTTGCGAGCAAGTTGATGGCTGGTGGGCAAATCATTTGCTACAGGTTATATGAGGTGCACTGCTTCTCTGCCTTTTCGCTAAGATCAAGAGTAGTATCTGTTCTTACCAGGTTATATGAGGTGGTAACTAGTAGGACTGGAATCTAAACCTAGGCCAAAATCCATACCTCAAGATCTTTCTACTAATTACAGCAGTCATTGATATTTTCCTACTAATCTATCCATAACTGTGTTAAGTTTGTAATGTTCCTATCCTATTTCATAATGTATGTTTATTATTATGTGTTTCTACAACAACCATTGAGAATAGTTAATGATTTTTCAATAGGTCACTCATGTATAGCTCTATTTATTTTCTTTAGAAGCCACTTTGAAGATACCAAAGTATAGCACAACAACTCTTGATAATCTCCTACCTCTTTTGTCTCTAACTCACTATTATTTGTCTATTTGTTTTCCTGAGAAACTATTTTGTAGATAATAATATGTAAAACGATAACCATTGATAATTTCCTACCATTTTGTCTGTAATTTGCTAAGTCCCCCCTATTATTATGTTATCCTTCTTTTATTCTTTAAAATAAAAAAAAAAGAAAAAAAAAAAAGATCTTTCTGCTAAACATAAACATCTTATCTGACAATGTCAGCCCTCAGTAATATCACACTACTCTAAATTCTCTAAGAGTCTCTATGACACAATTGAGTGTTTAGCTATTAGTTTAGCACTTGTTTACAATCTCCTATAGCTAGAATATAAACTCCCTGAAGGCAGCAAATCACTGATGGTATTTTTTTTTTTTTTGGTCTTTTTGAGACAGGTCTTGTTATGCAGTTCAGGCTGGCCTTGAGCTCACTTTGTAGCCCAGGCTGGCCTCGAACTCGCAACAATCCTCCTGCCTCAGCCTCCCAAGTGCTGGAATTACAGGCATGGGCCACCACGCCCAGCTCCCATCACTGATGATTTTTCTATACCGTGACACCTAGTAGACAAGCATGGAGTCGGTTCCCCAGTCTGAAGTCAACTGGTCTCTGCTCCCGACCTGCAGCAGAGACCACCTGAACACTGCCACTTTTTATATGTGTAACTCATCTCCTTACTCAGAACAAACTAAGGAAGCAGGGTTGTTAATCTCCATTTCATCAAAGAAAAAGGGCAGACAGTGACGTAATGTGCACCCATAAAGGGCTGGCAGAGCCAGGACTCACGCTGCTTCTGGGCAGCAGGGCCCACATTCTTAGCAGTTTCCCTGTAATGCTTCTGATCACAAGGTGTCAGCTCATGAGTATCATTTAAGATGCTTTTTTTATTGGCTCATACTTGCATAAAATTACAAGTTCCTTGAATCTGGGTCATCAGATCCTGCAGTTTTTCTTTCCTTAGTACTGGATCCTTTGGAAGGGCAGAGGAAGAACCTAGAGGCTGAGGCACGGGCTTAGGCACCTGTAAGACAAACCCAACACGTGTGAGAGTGCAACTCCAAGTTATCAGCCTGACTCAGGAAACTCAGGATACCACATCTCAAATCAAATAACAATGCTCATTTATCCCATTTATTACAGACCAAGAATTTTCACATAAATGCATTTTCTAAATAATTTAAGCAGGGCCGGGGATACAGCTCAGCAGCACAAGTGCCTGCCTGGCAAGTGCAAGGTCCTGAGTTCGATTCCCAGTACCTAAATAAATAAATAAATAAATAAATAATTTAAGCAAACTTTAAAAAGTTTCTCACCCCTTCAGAAAAATGTTAATAAGGATATGCTCTTTTTAAAGGGAAGGCTCAGAATGCAGGAATTACTATGTTCTCTGTGATAAGACACCACTGACCATGACACATAACAAAAACTTAATTTTTCCCCTCAAGGCAAAATTTACTACTATCACATTATACATCATCCTAATTTTAGAACACATCTGATTTCAGAAGCATTATGATATAATGTTTTACACACACATCCCTTATAATTGAGGAAATACTTTATTATATTTTATTAAAAGTTAAGTATACTCTTGAGGCTACTGATGTTTATGAGGTGGTTAGCTTTCACACTAAATTGCTTAAAAGTTCTCCACACTTTGAATTATACCTAATTAACACTTTACAGTTACTTCATTTGCTTTTTCTCAGTCCTGGGGTCTAAACCTAGTCCTTCACACTGAGTTTCACTCCAGCCCATTCATTCACTCATTCACAGACAGGGTCTCAGTAGTCACTAAGCTGCCCGGGGTTGGGCTCAATTTTGAATCTCCTGACTCAGCCTCCCACAGGGCTGGGATTACAGATGTGTACCACTGTGCTCAGCTTACAGTTACTTTTTAGAGCTGCCAGCATGCCCACCTTCAGCATGACTTCTCAGCTTTCTAATTCACTGAGAATTCATGCAGCTAAACTTGTCAAAGATGCCAGTAAGTTAATAAGACCCTAAGTGAATAAAGGGAGAGAAGTTGGAGCATTAGTGATTAATTTCATGTCATCTAGTCTTGGCTTTGAGCTCACTTTGCCCTGACCTATACTTAGTCACATTCCATATAGCTGAGATAGAAAACGGACAAACTGCATTTTACAGACATATGTCTGCTCAGTTACTGAAAGACTCCACAATGTCAATACAATGCTGTCTGAATTCAGTATGAGCTTAGTAGCCTTTTCCCAACTAAGCAGCCCTGGTTTTAAGTCCCATTTAACAAATAAAATGTTCGCAGTACTCTAGTATGGTAAAGGTTCAGCACTGATGTATGGAGAATTTCAAATCAGCTACTTTTCTAAAAGTAGCTTTATCGAGGTATTCAGTTGGGTTTTTAAACACTGTGTAAGTTTCTCAAAACTGCTATCAGACTACAACTACTGTCGTCTGATACCCAGGTAATGAAATAAAGCTGTCGTCTGAGACCCAGGTAATGAAATAAAGCTCCCAATCTACGAGAGGACCAGGAAAAGATAACACTAGCACTCAAAGAGGGGGAATAAGAACAAAGAACACAAAATTGAAATTGTCTCTCTGTAAGGTGGAATGAGTTACAGGCAGTTTATTTATGACATGAAGTTCTTTGTGCTCCCTAAGCACCATGAGCTCACACACTCCTGGAGGAGCGAAGACGGACACTCAGAAGTCTGTGGATAAAGTGGCTCCAGGAACAGAGAGGCTGCACAGGGGCAGGGCCCAGGGGCACGCTCACAGCTCTCGGCAGACTTCCTAGCAACCCACCACACTGTGAACAGCAGTAAGTATCTTATAACTTAGCAACAGGCAATACTCGTATAGCATCATATCCGAAGATTACTCACTGTAAGCCTCATCTTCCTACAGTAGACTGTCATCCACAGAAAAAGCCTTGTCTTTAAAACTAAACATCGTACTTCAAAACCTAACTACAAAATATTTAATGCCAAGTTCTTCTAGATCTAAAAATGTCCTATTTTAAAAGAGAAATACAGAACAAATTCAAATAGATCCCCAACACTAGAATATCTGCAATCATCCTGTGCCTTCTTTGTAAAAGTACAAACTAATCTGAGTAGCTACAAATAAGTGAAATACAGAAAAAAATGCAGGGGCTGGAGATTTAGCTCAGCGGCACAGCACCTGGCCTGGCAAGCGCAAGGTCGTGAGTTCGATTCCTGGTACCGGAAGAAAAACAAAACAAACAAACAACAACAACAACAACAAAAAAAAAAAAACAGAAAAAAATGCAACCTCTGCCAGAAGTAGTCACTCACGAGGCAGGTGGTGGCACCAAGTGCAATACAATGCAGTAAGTCTCCTGTCCTATGAAGCATTCACAGGGCTCGCCTGCTCACAGTACAATCTTGTCTGAACTAGCTGCCATTTGGATAACATATTGTATCATTAAAACTTTGGTATTAAACATTTTACAATTACAGCACAAAACTTTCAGGTTAAGCTCTAAGACATACTAGGTTAGCTTCCGATTTTCTAAAGAAAATAAGCTACTCATTAAAAAGTATGTACTACAAAGCAGGCATGGTAGCACACACTTATCATCTCAGCACTCTGGGAGGCTGAAGTAGGAAGATTTCAAAATTCAAGCCCAGCCTCGGCAACTCAGCAAGATCCTGCTTCACAATTTAAAGAAAAAGAAAATTAGAAGACTGAGATGTAGCTCAGCAACCAGGCCTGGGGCTCAATCCCCAATATTGGGAAAAAAAGTATATAACAAATCAAGTAGGGATTTTCCAAAAAACGAAGCAGAAAGAGAAGTGGGATGGGACCCCACCCTATGAAAGGCCTGCCCTGACGGTGCCCAGCCGAGCCCCCGCCCCACTGCAGTGGCTGTGCACCACTTTTTCTCGCAACACCTACAATAAATCACTTTCTCTTCACACTGGCCTTCTCAGACTCCTCTTCCTCTTTCTACACAGACAACCCCAGACCCCAGGCCACCACACATAACACTTTACTTTCACATGGATTTCATTGTGCTTTTTAAAGAGAACTAAAAAGCTACCATAAAGCAGATGAAGGCATCTACTCACATCTTTGGGCTCTGGTGTGAGCTTCCTGGGCAGCAGCTTCTCCTCTGGAATGAGGCTTGCTGCAGCGACTCCCCAGGACTTGGGAGAAATCTGAGGCTGTGGCGCTACGGAGTGTTTCTGACTCTCAGCACTGTGGCCCCAGGGTTCTGAAGTGGCCGGGGCCGGCTGCTTAGCATCCTGATCCTCGCACATGGGTGTGGTCCACTGCTTGCTGACATTCTGCTCAGTCTGCACAGGTGCCCAGGACTTTTGCGTGGGCTTCTTTGGATCCTGTTCCTTCTGCAGCTGAGCTGGCCAAGGCTTTGGTGTCTCCTTCTTCTGATCCTCTTTGGACTTCAGCGTTTCCTGCTTCCACTGGCTGGGAGACGGCTTGGGTTTGGAGATCTCCTGCTGCTTCTGCTCCTCCTGTAGAGTTGACCTGAGTTTTGGAATCTCTTGTTTTCTCTGTTCCAAGGAAACCACAGGCTTTGATACCTCCTGTTGCTTAATGGGAGACTTGAAAGATTCTTGTTTCTTCTCTTGACTATCAGATTCATTAAGCATATCCCAACATTTGGGGAGATTTGGTTTCCTAGCATAATCGGCTTCCCAAGTCTGCTCTTTGTCTTGTTTGTCTGAACAATCTACTTCTCTCATATAGCGTCTGTTAAGAAACTAAATAAAAAAAAAAAAAAAAAGAAACTAAATCAAAGAAATAACATGCCTAAGTCATAAATTTGTAGAAGTCCTTGAAAGTAATGTTCAACTCTCAATTTCAACCCTATTAGTATTCCTATATCCACTGGTCTAAGCCACTGCACTGCCATGAAACTTCTGTCCTTACTCCACTTGAAAAGACTGGCCTACTTCTTTGTCCTTTCCTTTTCCTCTATTACCTGAAACAGAACTTCCAAAGCAGCAATTTATGCTTGACTCACTTAGGACTACCAGGAAGTGCACATTATGGTACCACAACTGCCTGATATAATCCCTTTTACATAGGCTATTCTGCCTTTGCCAGTCTTAGGGCACCCCACACATACCTTCTCAACTCTCTTACAAGTTAAGGCAGAGGACTGCTAACTACAGGAAAGTACACTGCTTAGCAAACATAAAGGAAGGTATATACGCCTAGCAAAAGTAAATTTACGGAATGACCAGCCTTCACATTACTTCCCTCACAGCAACTCTACCATGTTTTTTCTGCTCCCATTCTTTCCAGCTGCCAAAAATTTCGGTCATTTCTAAAATACCCTCTTCTGGGATAAAATGAGTCAGTTCTAGAGAGCGCAAAATCCTGCCCATCTTTTTATTCTAACACAGGGGCCAAAACCACAATAGCTAACACTTGGGCAGTTATCACGTGCAGGCCCAAATTCTAAATAGTTCAAGTTAACTCCATCAATCCTCACAATAACCCTAGCGGCAGGTATTATTATTATCATCCTCACCTTATTTACAAGAGTAACAGGCACATCTGCGCTAACGATCTTGCCCCAGGTCTCTAAGCTAGTAAGCTGCAGAGCCAGGACTCACACTCAGGTTGCCTGGCTCTAGAGTCTCACATCCTAACCACAGCACTACATGAAAGCTGGAATGAACAAGGTCAGTGAATGAGCTTTCACTCTTACCTCCTGTGGTTGTATCTCTGGCTGTGTAAGTTCCGTAAGAGTCTCTGAAAAATTAAATAACCACTAGGTCATTTGAAAGAATATTAAATAACCAATGTTTCTCATATCAGTAAATATGATTTTACTTGATTACAACTGTAATTCATTCCAGCAGCATATTTTGGAGCAACAGAAAAATGATAACACAATAGTAAAGTATACTCTCAGTAGGAGTAATTCAAACTATTGTTTACTGATCCAAAGCATGTGAAGGACTAACGTTGTAGCTCAGTGGTAGAGCATTTGCCCAGCATGCAGTAGGCCCTAGGTTCAATCCCAGCACTGAAGTAGGAAGAAAAAGCATGTGGCTTGAGGCAAATTCAATGTACAGGCTTTTCCTACAGAAGATATTTTGCTCAAGTCAAGTTCAAGCTACAAGTTTATTTTTTATTGAAAAATCAAGGGTATTTCCCCCTACCCACAAATACAGCTTTATATTACAGTGGATTACAGCTCAGGTCTTTTGGGGTAACAATGAGTCATCTCAGCTTAGAAGAGGGGCTTTCTAGATCAGTTCAGGGTCAAGAGGGAGGGTAAAAG
Source organism: Chinchilla lanigera (assembly GCF_000276665.1). Lineage (NCBI taxonomy): Eukaryota > Metazoa > Chordata > Mammalia > Rodentia > Chinchillidae > Chinchilla > Chinchilla lanigera. The sequence continues at coordinate 4,453,544 of NW_004955505.1, read as the reverse complement.
GAGACACTAAAGGAGTGAGGAGACACTAAAGCCCTGGACCTAGTAGTAGATGTAAAGGACAATAAACTTGGAAAATGTCTAGACACTTGCTTGTGGACACCAGAACCCTGCCTTCTTTACAATAAATGCAATTTCAAGAAAAAGGCAAAACTTTGTTTAAAATATTTCTTTCCCAAGAGAATGACCACTTGAGAAGTATGTTTCCTTCCCAAATTCTGCCAATTTTTCTCCCACCAGTATTCTAACTTTATATTCAGTCTACTATACTATTCTACTATACCTTACATTTAAACCACAATTTTAAATGGAATTATCCCACTGGTAGTTTAAAACAGATTCATTCAGGTTCCATAATTGTCTCATTTTAAACCTAAAATATAACCTAATGTTGCTATTAGGGTTCACTGTATAAGTCATGGCAATAAAGGTTGATGTTTTCTAAAGCTATGCTTATCTTGCACTAAGAAAACCATGCATATAGAACCTAACAAATTAGGACAAAGGCCATGCAAGCCCTTTCTTTCTTTTTTTTTTTTCCCCTTGAGGGGGGGTACTTGGAATCGAACTCAGGACCTCAGGTTTGCCAGGCAGATAATGTGCACTGAGCTAAATCCCTAGCCCAGAACCGAACAAATTAAAATAAGGCAATAATTTTAACATGACTGCTTAAAATTCAGCTACAAAAAATTTCAGAGATTACAACAAACCTGACTCTTTGATAGATTCAGTCTTCACTAATTGTTTTTTCATTTCTGATTGTATTAGCATTTCTTCTTCCAAAGATACTTCTTTTTCCTTAGCAGTTTTGGGAACTGGGATACTCTCAAAATAGCCTGAGTTCAGTAGTTTAGACAGCAGATCTTTCATGTGCTTATCTAATAAAGAGTGATTAAGACATGGTTGTCACATTATGGGCAAAGGAATACTAATTTTATGCTAGCTACAGTATGTCATTACAATTGGGGAGAATCAGAGTTGGACAGTACTGTGAAAAATAAACAGGCAGTCCATCCCTATTTTATGCTGGGTCAATATAAACTTGAAAGATTACAATATCAAAGCTTGGCAAATTACGTAAGTTTCTATGGGCCTCTCTTTCCACCATTTGAAAAATGGCTAAAAAGCAGAAATCCTCTTCAAAGACTCTACTGGCACTAATGCACACATTAGCATCTGTCCCACACACATCACAACTGCCAACTACTCTATGTTCCCCACTAGTTGAGGATTTGTTGAAATAAAGGATTGTTCCTCAAATGAAATCAGTATTTTGAACAATCTTTTAACTACTTATAAACTATAAAATTCTATGACTAAAATTTTACTCTATAGAGTTATGCTGTACGTCACTCCTAGCACATCACTATTAGATGAAGAAAAATCTTAAAGTGATGTCAAAGTGCTACACTACAAATAAGTCCAAATACTATTTCATTGTAAATGGCCAATAAAAACATAATTCCCAAACGAGGCAGAGCTCCCATACTTGATTTGGGTGTATTATTCTTTTCATAGGAATACTATGATATAGATTTGGTCTTTTTTTTTTCTTAATCAGCTTTGAGATATAGCTCAGAAGCACAAAATTCACTATGTTAAGTTTACAATTTTAACAATATAGTCATATTGCCACCACCAGAACCTAGATACAAAACATTTTCACCAGTCCAAAAAGTTCCCTCATGCCCCTTTGGCAATCAATTCCCTCCTTGAGCCCCTTGGTAACCAAGAACCTATCAACCCAGTTATGTCTTTTCTAGAATTTCACATAAATGAAATCATACAATATGTACTCATTTATTGTCTGGCTTCTTTCACTAAGCATGATTATTTTGAGATCCGTTTCATGCACAGGTAATTGATCTCTTTTTTTTGTTTTTTTTTTTGTTTTTTTTTTTTGGTTTTTCTCCGGTACTGGGAACCGAACTCACGACCTTGCACTTGCCAGGCAGGTGCTTTTGCCGCTGAGCTAAGTCCCCAGCCCCTGATCTCTTTTTTTATTGCTGAGCAGATTGCATGGTATGGCCATTCCAAATTTTGTTCATTATCAGTTGATCTGCATCTAGGTTGTGTATTCAACTGGGACTGTTAAAATAGAACTGGCATGAACATTCATGCATAAAAACCAATGTGAACATCTATTTTCACATCTCTTGGGTACTAGGAGAATAACTGCTTGGTATAATAAATGTACAATTTACTGATTTTTTTTGAGAAGTATGTCATCATGTTGCCCGTGCTGGCCTCAAACTCACAATCCTCCTCTCAAGTAGCAGCAACACATGCCATTTCACCTGGCTTTATTTTGCAAACTATTAGTATCAATTTGTATTCTAATGAAGAAAAAAAAAAATTTGAGACAAGATTCACTGTATTGTCTAGGGTGGCCTTGAACCCCTGGGCTCAAGGCTTAAGCAATCCTCCTGCCCCAGCCTCCTGAGCAACTGAGACTATACAGGTGCATGCTACAGTGCCTGACTCAAGAAATACATTTTCATTGTGATTTAAGCTTGGAATTAGAAATCTTCGTAGTTACAAATACTTGGATATCTTCTATAAGGGATGCAACTAGTAATAAGTACATTTATTAGTGTCTAGGGAGTTTTGATTATCCTAAGCCAGTACACAGAGCTATGTACTTCTTGTTTGGATACTTGTATTTGGTCATTTGAAATACTTTATTTAGGAAGCCAGAAGAACTCTCTCTAGACCATTTTCAAATCAAACAACAATGCTTCAATAGAGCCAAACCATTCCTATTTTCTTCTGCTGATCTGTTAAGCAAGCTTTGATATTCACAATGTATGAATTTAAGATTCTTAACTAGAACAGGTACTACCACTAAGAATGAAGACGCGAACCCCAAAATGATCAAGCTAGTGTTGAAGCCAGCTCTTGTTCCCAATCACATTGACTTGCCACTTCACAATTCTCCCTTAGCTCCATTTGAGCGAGCAGGACTACACAATAGCTGCTTTTAGCAGCACTAAACAAAGGGATCGGTCTCCCAATGAACGTGGCATTGTCAGACATGTAAGTTCTGATGGACTGACACAGTGTAGACCCTCAATGGCATACTAAACTTCCAGACATAAAGTTTAGTATTACTGCATAAGTCCAGAGTAGAAGAAACTCACATGTCGTTCCTACCACTGCTTTCTCACTACCTTCCAAAAGGTCCCAAAAGTACAAGGATGACTGCTCCATCTGGTCTTCAACACTGACAAGGAAAAGCAGCAGCAGAACAAAGTGGCTTTAGAAGTACGTATGCACACAGGGAGCAGTACAATGTATGCGATACAACCCATTAACAGTCAAAGCATTCACGCATCCACTTTCCCCTTTTCGGAAACAAGAAGCAGAAATTCATAAAAGGTAATTAAATGCCAATTTGTGGATTTCATCAGGTAAGAATTTTTCCTTAAAATAAACATGTCACCAAATACAACTATCAAGAATAGACCAAGAATTTAGAGCTGCTAATGCAGCATCATTTCTTAGTTATCAAGTCTGTATCCTAGAGAAAACCAAAGTATAATGGAAACATTAAGAACTGCATTTAACTTTAAAGACAGCAGCTTATTTTTTTTCAATAACCTTTTGCTGACATTTTACATATTAAAGCTAGGTGTGTTCCCTGCACACATCAAAGTAAGAAGGAAGACGGGTGCTGATGGAGTACACTATTAACACACAGCTACCCATAGGTAATTTAGCTTGATTAGGCTTCTTCTGGTTTTTTTTGGTTTTACCTTTTTCTGACAGGCTCTTACTATGTAGCCCAGGCAGGCCTCCAACTCACAACAATCCTCCTGCCTCAGCCTCCCAAGTGTTGGGATTACAGGTGTGCACCACCACGCCCGACTGATTAGGCTTCTTCTGATAAACGGCCATTTTTTTTTTTTTTTGAAGGGATAGTTGACACAAGGTGTCACTATGCAGTCCAGGCTGACCTTGAACTAATTAAGTAGCCAGCTTGGTCATGAACTCGCAGTCCTCCTGTCTCAGCCTCCAACATACTAGAATTACAGGTATGCACTACCACAGCTGGCTGAGGCTGACTTCTAATACATTTGACTCTGCTTTAATATGGCTAGTAAATACAAAAGTTAGAACAACCTGCCTTTAACCTAGCAAAAGTATAAAGATCTACTGTATTTGTTAACTGATTGACTCAGGTAACAAAATAAATGGCTCACTATAGGGGAAAAAATTAAGTAGCACCAGTTATATGACTTTTATTTTAAATCATCATCTAAGTACTTATTCAAAGCATAAGAACAAGTAATTCTCAGTTTGAAAGTTTAATACTGACCAAGTTGAATTTTATATATCTCCACTTAAGCGCAGCAGAAATAAGAAGGCAAAGACACATACTGAAAAGGTTTTAGGAATATAGTTATACTGTAGTTAATACCTGCATAGAATTAAAAATACCTTGATGATCAGGTATTTTTAAAATTAGTGCTACAATAAGGAAATGTGTTCTCATTCAAATTCACTTTCTTTCTAGGAAATCTATTAAACCTTTTAGAGCATCCCCTATAGAATCAAGTCAATGTTTTAATTTTATATATATATATGTGTGTGTGTATATATGTATATATACATAACTTAAATGCTATATGTTCTGTTTCAAAAAATCTTTTCATTAGCTTACCTCAGACTTTCATTTCTTTCAGGGCAGGTCAGTTTTGAAAATTTAATGAGGTAGTCAAGTTCTTTTGAAGGCAAATACACTGCACCATTCAAGCCCCCTCTGAAGTCTTTTTGTACATGTTCCTGTGTCACATTCTGTAATACATACTGAACTTGAAGTATAGTTCGAAGCTTTTTCTTCTCAGCCTCAAGTTTTAGCATGTGCTCCCTCCTCTGGGCCTTTTTCTGCGCTTTCAGTAGCTGTTAAAACAAATGCAGGTTGTCAACTCTCCACACCTATGTCAGCAATTCACGTTACAAAATCTAGTCCCCAATAGCTGAGATTAGATGATAAACCTCATGACTGTCCAACTGACCAGGCTGTGTGGCCCTAATCTCCTTTTCCATCTAAAGAAATCACTGAGTACTGAACCAAGTTGTCTCAAGTCATCAGAGGGAAGGGAGTCCAAACCTCTGATTCCTAACTCCAGGCTATATGCTGTACAGCCAGTACCTCCAATTCACCACATTCTGTGAGAAGCAAAGGACCAATCAGTGCTGTCCATACTAACCTCAAGATTTTACTCTTCTTATTTAAGTGTATCAAGTCTTTCTAGGCCAAATATTTTAAGAAAATTATATTTGAGTTTTAGTGACAGTTTTTTTAATTTCCAAGAAGAAAATATTTAAACTAAAATGGTCAGTTTGCAAATAACCAAAAAAGCATAAGGAATTAAAAACCTAACAAATATAAAATGTCTTGCAAATATTAATACAAGGTGAGCATCCCTAACTCAAGAATCCAAAATCTAAAATGCTCCCAATCCGAAATTTATCGAGCACCAACATAGTATCACAAATGGAAAAAATCTCACACATGATCTCATGTGATGGGTCACAATCAAAATGCAGACACCCTAAAAATAGTGGATAAAATTACCTGCCAGCTACACGTATAAGAAACATAAATGAATTTCACACTTAAGAATTGGATCCTTAACCCATTCCTGCCAGCTCAAACCATGGATGGTACATGCATGACTGACCCACCGGGCAGCTGTACTAACCAATGGGACTGTCCTGTGCCACCCAATAGGACAGTCAGGCATGCGTCATCAGGGGTTCAGAGCCAACTGGCAGCAAGACATACAGGTGACAGCCCTATCATGAACATGTTAAAGGAGAATCAGAGGTTTTGGTCTTTGTGTCTTCAGTTCTGGTGTGAACCCAGTGCCTTACATAAAAGATTATTTTATAATTAATGGAACTTAAACTTCCCCTCAAATAATCTGTGTGTAATAATCTGTAGTAGGGCCTGGCCCTACTCCAAACCTCAGAACTACACTACCTTAAATCTAACAATAATATACACATCCAGGATGGCTTGCCATTATCCAGAAGGTACATCTGTTCCCACTTACCTAACAGAGAGATGTCCACTTACAGTTTTTTTATTGTAGTATTTCCAGTGTATCGCATATTTTCCAACATATGAAGATTAAAAGAACAACAAAATAAAAAACCTAAGATTTCTTCTATACATGCATTATTGATATGGAATCAGTATTTGAAACTCTTAAAGATGTTCATAAATCCTAATGGATTTGGACCAAGAGATGGGAGTAAAACCTCAGGAAAAATATTCACTATGGCATATTTAATATCTTTACAGATGCAGTAGAAGCAACTTAATAAATTTGACTTGCATTATAATCAGAGACAGGAGATAATGGGTGGTGATAAAATTCCTACAATTCCACAATGAAATAACACACATTAAATAACTGATACCTTATATAAAATGTCTCACATTTGGATAGCATTTCCCTTAAGATTCCACAAATCTGAAAACCTAGCTATTCTCAACCTCCCGTTCCCAGAAGGATACTGGCAGAAGATAGATGGTAACTAGCACTGTTATTAGACGCTGATATTTTTCTCAAGGTCAGTGGTTAAACTGGTTTTATAAAAAACAAAACACACTCACGTCTTGGCTCAATCCAGAAAAGGTTTTCTGAAGCTCCTTGGCAAATTCCAAATTATGTAGCACTTCTTCATACTTCTCTACTGCTTCCTACCAAATATGGTAAGAAAACCAAGTCAAAATAAGTGTTCTCTAAATACAGGCAAATTTCAAACTTTATGAACTATATTTACTATACATACAAACAAAAGTACTTACCTAAAGAAAAAAAAGGACAGAAACTATCAATACAATTGTAAAATTTCAACTTTAATCCTAGAAATTTATTTATTTATTTTTTGAGACAGTCTCTCACTATATAGCCCAGGCTGGCCTTGAACTCATGGTGATGCTCCTGCCTCAGCTTCCTGAGTGCTGGGATTACAGGCATTTTCCACCATGCCTGGCTAGAAATTTAATTTTTATATTAGAAATCCAAGCCCAAATTTTGCCCTATCTATAAAGTTTATGATCAGAGAACAGCATATTTTAAGTGCAGTAAGACAGTAGGATTATTTTTTGTTTGTTTGTTTTTTAATTTTAAAAATAAAAGGAGGAAAATATTAACAGACAGACAACACTTTACAAAATAGCAAAGGAACACTACAGACAGTACAGAGTTACAAACAAAGTGGTAGGGAATTAACAATGCTTGTTGTATTATATATTGATATCTTCAAAGTGATGACAATAGGATTATTTTGTCAGTATTCATCAACTGTATCTATTAAACAAGCAGTACAGTGAATATAACACAGATGAACAAGTTACTACAAAGACATTTACATTGGGATGAAAAATATACTTTTTGATTGAAATGTTGGATTTTAATAGGAAACTAATGATTTTTATTAAACTTTATGTGTAAAAAATAATAAACAATTATTTTAACTGAAATAACAAGCAATGTCCTAGAGGAAATTAAAGGAGCAAGATTTTTTAAGACTTCACAGTGAACAAAATTGATAATTAGAGAAGGTATAGGTTGTTCACTGGAATTTAACTCAATCTTATTCGGAGTTGATCTGATACAGAACAAGACAGGAACTTGCCCAACTACACGAAGACCTATGAAGCCTCAGTAACTAAAGCAGCATAGTATTTCCCAGGTATCACCTGAAGACATGAAAAATATATCCACATACAGGTAAGTATGGGACCTTATACAGGAAGACAGTTCTGAACAATCCAAAATAAAAATAATTCAAGTATCCAGCTGATAAATGTGTCCCCACATGGAATACTAGTCACAATGAAAAGAAACGAAATAGTGATACAGACTGTAACATGGACAAAGCGCAAGAACATCACGGTAAGAAAAGAGGTCAGATGCAGCTGGGTGTAATGGCACAAACCTATAATCCCAGGACTCTAGGAGGCTGAGGTAGGACGATCTCAAATTTAAGCCCAGTATGGGCAACTCAGTGAGACTCTGTCTCAAAATAAAAAAGCAAAGAGGGCTGGGGGTGTAGCTCAATGTGAAGACCCTAGGTTCAACCCCCAGTATCATTAAAAAAAAAAAAAAAAAAGTAAAAGACTTTCTTTTATATGAAATGTCCAGAAAAGACAAAAATACAAAGATAGAAATAAACCACAGGGCCGGGGATATAGCTCAGCAGCACAGTGCTTGCCTAGCAAGTGCAAGGTCCTGAGTTTGATTCCCAGTACCGGAGGGAGGGGGCAGAGCACAAAAAGGGAAGTTTAGGAGGTGACAGAAATGTTTTAAAACTGGACTGTGGTGATAACAGTATAACTACAAATTTACCATAAATCACTGAATTATACACATATACTGATGGGTTTATTTTATGGTATGTACACAGTATCTCAATAAAGCCTGGAAAAAAGCCTGGTAATACTAAACCTCTATAAAAGTTTAGAGAGACAGGAACTCCTATGCCCTTTCATTATGAGCCTAACAACTGTTATTGTTAGGGTCTCCTCCCAAAGCCTCATGCCCTCCGAGGACCTCTGAAAGGCGGCTGGAGTACAGGGCTTCAAGCTGACTTGCTGTGAGCCTGGTCAGAAGACACATGCCCCCAGACCTATGGCCTGGAAGGGCATCCCTCACTCCCTGTTTCCTGGCCTCCATGGTGTGAACAGCTCCCTCCTCTGTCATGTCTCTCTGCCATGCCATCCTGCCTTGTTACAGACTATGAACCAAAAACATGAGCCAGCACACGCTGCATCTTGCTCAGCTCTCGTGTTTGGGGAGAGGGACAGCAGGAAGACAAAGACATAAAGACAGAGGAAAGCTGAGGTCAGATACAGCCCTCTCTCTCCTGAGGGGAGGAAAGGAACTGCCCAAGAACTGTAGAGCCTTTATTTAGACAGCCGGAAGGTGATGTCAATTTCAACCTCTGCCTAGGAATGGTCTGGAAACTGGAATAGCTAGTTTACATGGCTGGAGGCGCTCTGCCTCTTCTCCAGCAGGCTTTGTCTTAGCCCCCTAAGTATGACTGATTTCCAGCTTCAGCTACTCCCTACATCAATAAGTCTGTCCTCCTTTAAGTTGTAGGTGTCAGATACTGCGTTCCAATGATGAGAAATGACTTAAGACAATTAGACTGAAAGCAAAGCTGGGTGCAGTAGAACATGCCTGTAATCTCAGCTACTCAGGAGGCTGAGACAGGCAGACTGCAAGTTCCAGTCCAGCCTGGGCAATGTAGCAAGGCCTTATCTCAAAATAAAATTTTTTAAAAGTTCTGGGGATGTAGCTCAATGATAGAGCAGTTGCCTAGCATATGTGAGGCCCTTAGTTCAATACACACACACACACACACACACACACACACACACACACACAGGAAAAAGAAAAAGGGACAGGAGTTGAGTCACAGTTACAGGAAGGAGTTTCAACAGTATGGACAATGTATTATTTGAGCTGAAAGGTGGGTGTATTATTTGAGCTGAAAGGTGGTTTGCCTTACTGTGCATTGTAACTTACATGCAGTATTGTGTTTGAACCATACAGTTCATTACAGAAAAAGGAGGCAGGTTTTCCAGCTATAGAAACAAGAATTGGGCAGACAATATAACCACAGTATGGAGTCCTCAGAGGAATGGAACACTAGAGAGAAATATACAGCTACTCTCAAAAGGAATTACCTGACTCAAGAAAACCAGCATCAGGTGGGAACTAACTACTTCCTGTCACCTGAATGTGCACCAAGGGCTTCTTTCTTTTGTGCAGGAGTCTTTCTACCTGTGCTCCTGGGTTTTATGCAATTCTTTCTTCGTAGGAAACCTTCATCTGTGATTCTCTTTAATGTCTTCTAACAGTTTCTCCCTCTCTATTGATGCTTTTTTTGTTTGTTTGTTTTTTTCCAGTACCGGGAATCGAACTCACGACCTTGCACTTTGCCAGGCAGGCACTGTGCCGCTGAGCTAAATCCCCAGCCCCTCTATTGATGTTTAAATCAGCATTTTAAATGTCCAAATCGGGAAGGGGATATAGCTCAGTGGTGTAAGCACCTGCCTGGCAAGCACAAGGTCCCGAGTTCAATTCCCAGTACCAGAAAAAAAAAAAAAAAAAAAAAAAAGTCCAAATCATTCTTAACCTCAAAAAGAAAGACCTAAAACTCTCTGGCCAACCACTTCTTTCAAGTCTCAGCTCAATTTCCTCTTCAGACCTCACCATCCTGGATTCTGACTCTACCACTCCACCAGAAGTATTGTAGCTGCAGTCAGAGATGTCAATCCCATCCTTTAAAGCTATGGAGCCTTGAATGCTCTCATCTACTTGACTTCTAAGCAGCCTTCAACACAGAGGTACCATCCTGCTTTAAAAATATCTCTGAGCTTTCCCTTCATTCATCTTCCATTTGTCTCCCATTTCTCCAGATGGTTATTTACAACAATATTTCTATTAACTTCTCTCACCTCAGTTTTAACATCCTGTAAAACAGGCATAATAGGACCTGATACACAGATGTTACACAATTTAAATGACTTAATACTTATAAAGCACTCAGAGTCATGACTGACCCTCAGTAAGTGTGCTATATTTTTAGCAATTATTACATTGACCTACACTTCAGTTCTGCTACCTATACCCTTGCCAAAGATAGACTTGCCTTTTCTAATGGGTCCTCTAGCAGACATACAGATGATAAATCTCTACACCAGTACTGCCACTTTCTAGAGCGTTCAATGATAATAGCCTGCCGTGGCATGCACACCATAGGTTCACTACCACTGCAATTTTATGCTCCAAGGTCATATACTTAAATACTTACCAGACACAAGCCTTAATATCTCACAGGGACTTTAAAATCAGTGGTTGAAAACTGAGCTCTGTAGTCTACCCCAATGCATCCCATTCTCCCACAGCCCTTTATCCCCCAGCATTTCCAAGCTCAAAAAATGCTTCTGCCATCCACTGAGTCATTCCAGGCTGAAACCACCTCCAGCCCTCCTCTCTGCTCAGGGCCTTTATACAGCTAACATCTGCCTCGTCTTCCCGTCCTCTTCTCTAAGTACCATTCCTCTTTGAAGTCCAACAGAAGTATTTCCTTCCCAGGGAAGCCGTCCTCACTCTCCAGACCAGGTTAGGTCCCTGACTACCATCCCTTCTCATCCTGTACCTCACCTTAATGTCATTCTATAATGTCTTTATTACTTTTCTCGTTGCTAAGGCAAAATACCCAACACCCATAGTTAGAGGAGATGTTTATTCAGCTCACAGTCTGTATAGGTTTCAGTCCAGTAGGCTGGCTCCAAGGGAGCATGGCACGGCAAAGGAGAAACAGCTCATGGCATGGCAGGCAGAAAGTATTGAACCAATAACAGCAACCTGCCTTCTTTCTGTCCCTTTACTCCATCCTGGCTACCAGCCTATTGACTGGTGCCATCCATACCCAGGTAGGGCTTCCATCATCCACAACCTTAATCCACATTCACACATCCTAACCCAGTCACTTCTAAAAAGCTCCATGTGAGTGCCTGATTTTTTGGGGGGACATCTAGACACAAGCCGTAACATTCTGCCTCTGGCCCCCAAAAGACTCATGTGCACCCCTTTATGCAAAAAGTATTTAGTCCATCTCTTAAGAGTTGCTAGCTGAGCATGGTGATGCACACCTGTAATCCCGGCAAGCAGAAGGCTGAGGCAGGAGGATTGCCATCGGTTTGAGACCAGCCTGAGCTATACAGTGAGTTTAAGAACAGCCTGAACCACATGGTAAGATCCCATCTCAAGGAAAAAAAAAAAAAAAAAAAAAAAAGCATTGTCAACAGTTTTAGCATTGCTGAAAAGTCCAAATCCAAAGTCTCCTCTGAAATTTAAGGCACAAATGAAATCATACAATGGCACAAGATAAACATTCCCATTCCAAATGGGGGTACAGAAAGTAATGGGACAAAAACAAGTCCAAAATCCAGCAGGGCAAACATTAAATCCCATAGTTTCATGTCTAGCACTGCAGCAATCTGTGGCAAGGTACGAACCCCCAAAAAGTTTACGTGGCTCCACCCATATGATACTGCAGGTGCCTGCAGCTCCCTGCAGCTCCCCTGCCTTCTCTCTTGGGCTGGTTTTGCTCACTCTATGCAGCTTTCCTCAGACAACCCATGTTCCTGGCTTTGCTAATCTTCTGGGGTCTCCACCGTACCTTCAGCTTCACTCTCACAACTTCACAGACTGCCCTCTCAGAGGCACATTGCCTGGCCTCCCAGGCCTTCTGAACTCTAGGTGGAAGCTTTCCTAACCCCACAACTTTAGGTGCATGCAGTCTGCGTGCACCTAAAACCAACACCACATAGATGATGCCAAGGTCTTCTGCCAGCTCGAGCCGTAGCCAGGCTTCCCTCTCTCTCAGCTGTAGGGAAATACCTGGACTGCTGAGCACTGTGAACCCAATTCCAAGGAATGAATTCTCTAGACCACTGCCATTCTGGAACATGTTGCTCTGAGGCTCTCTTCTCAAAGCAAAGTCTTTCACTTTTGCAATTTTGAGACTGCAAAGAGCAGTTCTTGTGATGCCTGAAGGCCATCTTTTCTAATGTCCTCTCCCAAAATACTTGGCTTTTTACGGCTAATCTTTTCAACAAACAAGTTCTTTGTTCTATCTTTGCAGGCTGCAACTTTACTGTAGCTTTCTTTCTGGCCAAACTCAAAACTTTTTAAATCATTTTGCTGGGCTCTTTCTCTTCTCAACATAGATTTGGCTAAAAGCCCCTAACAATAGCCATGCCACCGTCTCAATGTTAGATTGCCTTAAAATTTCTTTCACAAGATTAATTAGTATACTGCCCTCAATCTCAGTCTCAGGTAAAGTCTCTCAATATGAGCAAAACACAAACAAATTTTCTGCCAAGGCCTAACACACATGGTCTGGAGTCTAACAGTCAATGCAGTCCTTGTTCCTAATTGAAACCTCCTAGCCTGGTCTTCACCAGCAACATTTCTATCAGCATCCTGGTCTTCTGTGCTCTGACCAGAATCTCCCATCAAATTCAGTTTACAGTATATCAGGGTTGCTTCTTCAGCCAGTATCTCCAAACCTTTCCAAACTCTTCCTGCAAGCCACTTCCAAAGGCTTCTGAACTACATGGACAAGTAGTATCACAGAACAACCCCACAACCCCACTTCTCTGGTACCAAAATCTGTCTTAGTTACTTTTCTCATGGATGAGACAAAATACCCTACCCGACACCCAAAGTTAAAGGAGGAAAGGTTTATGTAGCTGACAGTTTGTAGAGGTTTCAGCCCAGAGTTGGCTGACTCCAAGGCAGGGTGGCATAGCAGAGGGTCACCGCAGAATGTAGCAAAGCCCATGGCCTGGCAGGCAGGAGGGAAGCCTTCTTTCTGTTCCTTTATTCCATCCAGGCTACCAGCCTGCTGCTTGATGCCACTCACACACAGAGTGGGGCTTCCATTATCCATACACTTAATCCCAGTATCACACCCTTAATCCAGGGCCACCCAGCTCTGAAAGCCACATCACCACTTGGGGTGACATCTACATACAATACATAACATATATATATCTGCTTATTTCCCTTTTTCCCCAGGCCTGGGGTTCAAACCAGAGCCCTACACACACTAAATAGTCCCTCTACCACCAACTACACCCCAAACCCCTACATATTTCCTTACTTCCTCGCTTCCTCCATCACACTATATTACTACTCTTGCATTGCACCTCCTGGGGTAGGTACTTTATGTATTTTATTGAATAAATAAAATGTAGTTCAAAACATAATGTTAGGGGCTGGGAATTTAGCTCAGCAGCACAGCGCTTGCCTGTCAAGCACAAGGTCGTGAGTTCAATTCCTGGTACCGGAAAGAAACAAAAACAAAAACAAAAACAAAAAAAACATAATCTTAGCCTCAAACATGTTAAAGATTCTGAACAGAATTTAAAATGTTTGAACAGAATCATATACAGGTTAAACATCCCTAATCCAAAAATTTGAAATCCACAATGATCCAAAATTTGAAACATTGGGCTCATGACATCGTATTCAAAAGTCTCAGATTATAGAGGATTTTAGATGTCAGGTACTTCATATTAGAGATGTTCAACCAGTTAAGACTATGTAAATGTTTAAAAAAAACCCTAAGTTTTGAAATAATCCAAATCCAAATCTGAATCAAAACTTAATAAAGCTACAAAAGAAGCTATACAAACAACTTCATTAACACAACCTATCTCAAAGGAAAAATTTAGGTTTATTTTAGCGATCTCAGTGTAGTCTAAGGAATCTGTAGGCCAGGTTTGATCTTTTTTTTTTTTTTTTTTGGTTTTTCTCCAGTACCCGGAATCGAACTCACAACCTTGCGCTTGCCAGGCAGGCGCTTTTGCGGCTGAGCTAAATCCCCAGCCCCTGTAGGCAGGTTTGAGAGGCTACAATTTAACAGCTGCTACTTGAAAAAAGATGCAAGAGTCCAAGCATGGTGGCAGAAGGCCGTAATGCCTGAACTTCCAACATATGAGAGGCTGAGGTGTGGTCAAGGTC
>NW_004955505.1:4431414-4437635 GCF_000276665.1 Chinchilla lanigera | reverse complement strand
TACAGTAGAATACACATTGCCATTAATCCTCTCCACCTCTCTTTGCACGTATATCTCATTCTTCTTGCCACTTTCTGAAGCAATTCTGGAAGTCCTTTCACAAGTGTCTTTAATTGTACTGTTGTGGCTGCCTCAAAGTCCTCAATCAATTCAAAATGTTTCGTGGTCTAAAATTTTGACTATGGGCTACGAATGTAGCTCAGCTGCACAGCACGTGCCTGACAAACGCCAGGCTGAGTATGATTCCCAGTGCCCCTCCCCCCACAAAAAAAAAGAAAAAAGAAGACAACTTTGACAAAGAGCCAGAAGTCACCTGGTACCAGATCTGGTGAATAAAGTGAGAAAGACACACTGCAACATGTGTATGAGCATGCTTTTCAGCTGGATGGCACTCGGCAGCAGGCTTCACCATAATTTCGATCATATCTCAAGGACATGCACAAAAGAGTTCTCAGAACTACTTCAGAAAGTGGCAAGAACAATGAAGTAAGTGTTTGGAGCAGGGGGAAGTATTCTGATAGTGATAATGTAATGAAATAAATTTTTGTTTTGTTTTGTTTTTTGAGACATGGTCTCACTACATAGTTCAGGTTAGCCTCAAACTCACAGTGATCCTCCTGCCTTAGCCTCCTGAGTGCTGGGATTACAGGCATGTGCCCCCATACCCAGCTAACTGTAATAAAATTTTATTTAAACATTTATAGTATATTTTGATCACCCCATGTATAGTACAATGAGACTGAACAAAAGGACAAGAATAAAAAAAAACTACATCTTTTTAAATATTTCCTGAGTCTGAACTATGTAAATTATTACCAACTTTTTTTTTGAGACAGGGTCTCTCTACACAGTGCAAACTGGCTCAAAATTGTGGTGCTCCTCCTGCCTCAGCCTCCCAAGTGCTGGGATTACAGGTGTGCACCACCATGACCATGCCTGGCAAAGTATTATTACCAACTTTAAAAAGTAAACTCAGAGCTTTTTTACTGACAGAAAATTCTACAGAGTACAAGGTTCAGAGGGGTATTTTAGTACATGCACACAATCTGTCATGGTCACATCAGGGTAAATGACACATGCATACCTCAAACATTCATTATTTCCTTGCATCACAACAGTCAAAATCGTCTCTACTGCCGGTAGCTGTTGTGAAATATACAATTAACTGCTGTCAACCTACTGTGCTGTAGAATTACACCTCTCTTCCCTTCATCCTCCTCCTTCCTGGCCTCTGATAAACACTGTTCTCCTCACTGCTCCTAAGAACTCAGAACTTTTTAATTAAATACTACTGCCAATAGTTCTCTGAAGGACCAGCTGACATATTTTGTTTTTTACTGACTTAGCTTTTAAAATTTTTTCTATTTTAAATCTATACTGTTTGTATGAAGGGATGTAGTTCTCAAAAGTACCACGAACTATATAGTCAGTCACATCTAAAGACCAACTAACTCAATCATTTACATATAGTAAATCCATAACAAACATTTTATATGCCTACCAATATGCTATATATTACTCTAACCACGAAGAAAACAGCAGTGATAAACAAAATCCCTATTCTCATAACATTTACATTGTAAGGGAGACAAACAAAACCACAGTTTGTGGGAGGCTGAGGCAGGAAGAGAATCAAACAGCAAACATCAATGAAACATTGACTCTCATGCCATGTCTCAAAATCTCGCGAATTAAAGTTGCCACCAGCAAGCATACCATGGGCAAGTTAAACGATGTAAATAAATGGTCTAACACTTACAGTAAGATTAATTTTTTAAGACCAAGGCAGGACAATCTAGGATAAAAAACTAGTGGAAAACCACAGAAGAAATTAAGAGCCAGCTGTCGTGGCACACGGAAGGCTGAAGCAGAAGGATCACATGTTCAAGCCTGGTGTGGGCAATTTAGTGAGAGCCTATCTCAAATTTTTTTTTGGGGGGGGTACCAGGAATCGAATTCAGGACCTTGCACGTGCCAGGCAGGCACTGTGCCACTGAGCTATTTCCCCAGACCTCAAATTTTAAAAAGGGGGGGATTTCAGTCCAAAGGCCCTGGATTCAATCCCCAGTATGAAAGAAAGAAAGATTAAAAGGAAGCAGCTGGAGAAACTGAGAAGACTACAGTAAATACCTCTACGTTTCAGAGCAGAAAGATGTCAGGTTTAGACTATTCCCTCAAACCTCTTCCTCTTCCATCCACCCCAGCAACTTAACCTCTATGCTAATTCAGTCTGTATTTTCACTCCTACTTAATCTATACCCTCATCCATACCATTTGCCAGTGCCACAGAAATAAATCCAAACCTACAGGAGTGAACAGACTACTGGATTCTAATCCTTTGAGACCCGCTCTCACTGTACCCCAGTAGAACGCTACTAAGGAAAGAAGTCAGTCTGACAAAGACCATAAGCCACTTACCAGCTGATCTGGATTAAGCTGCTCTCCATTTTTCAGGCGATCCCTGTAATCTTCCAGTTTGAGCTACAAAACAGAAACTTGTATCTACTATAGTCTAATATAAAATTCTGAAGCAAATAAACTAAATATCAAACATTGTTCCCTCTGCAAACAGATCTGAAAGCCATCAATATGCAAGGATAACACTTTATTACACATATAGGCAGGCAGCAACTGTAACATGTTCTACTCAAAGAGAAAACACTCAGACTAAGGTCAGCCTGCTCTGCGCCTGGTGTGGGCACCGGCCTTTCTGAGCAGACCTACTTTGCTCCCGAGGCAGCAAGTGCGGCAACAGAACCATGACCAGGCTGACACTGGGCTCCAGGAGTTTGTCACCACTGCATGAGCTCCAGGTGCAGACTGTAATCTCCAAGTGCAAGGCACCAAGGCTAGGCTGCTCCAATGCTGGTCCTTCAACTATCTCACCCAGCTCGCAGCAGGTCCCAAGGGACAAGTTACAGGGTAACCCTGTATCCATATACACAGGAGTGACAGTACCAGTCGGTGTGGGTGGTGACAGAGCAGTGCAGCAGAGGCTGCACATTCCTTTCATTTATTCTTACAACTCTGAGGTAGTTGGATTATTGTGATTTACAGAACATAGTCTCTCATTTTACAGATACAGAAATGTGTCCAGTGGCTGAGTTTTCACCACTTAGGAACAGCTCTGAACAAAGAGGCTCACAAGAATAACTTTTTGGCTAACAGAATCCCTGGAGGGCTGATGTCCCAGTATAACAATAAGAAGTATTCAAACATTAGCCGGGTGTGGTGGCGCACACCTGTAATCCCAGCACTTGGGAGGCTGAGGCAGGAGGATCTTTGCGAGTTCAAGACCAGCCTGGGCTACAAAGTGAGCTCATGGCCAGCCTGAACTGCATAGTGAGACCCTGTCTCAAAAAGACAAAAAAAAAAAAAAAAAAGAAGTATTCAAACAATAGCTGGGCTTGGTGGCCCATGCATATAATCCCAGCACTTGGGAGGCTGAAGCAGGACGAACCAAGTTTGAGGCCAGCCTGAACTACATGGAAAGACCCTGTCTCCCTCCGCAAAAAAATTCAAACAGCCACCAGGAAGGCTGAAGTGAGAAGATAGTGTTTTTGAGGCCAGCCTAGATTATATAGCAAGACCATCTCAAAACAAACCAAAAACAGCTAGTCCAGTTAGGGGTAGCAGGGGACCCAGAGCAGAACTGTCAAGAATATAAACTCTAGCCGGGCATAGTGGCTCACGCCCATAATCCCAGCACTCAGGACACTGAGGCAGGAGGATCATTGTGCATTTGGGGCCAGCCTGGGCTACAAAGTGAGTTCAAGGCCAGCATGAACTACACAGTGAGATCCTGTCTCAAAAAGACAAAAAAGAAAAACAAAAAAAAAGAACATAAGCTCTTCATACTATTTAACAACATTAAACTTAGACAAGTTTTCCAAAATTGGGCACCAAGAGAGTGTCTGTCAGCGTGTATGGATTTCTCTGATGTAGGTTTCATAAGGGTGAAGGGGGCGGATATTTAGCTCAGTGGCACAGCACCTGCTTGGCAAGCATAAGGTCCTGAGTTCAACTGCTAGTACCAAAACAAAGGGGGAAGGACTTAAAAGGACACACACTGATCCACTATTGTTAGAATATGAAAATACTCAGTGTGGAGGGGCTGGGGATTTAGCTCAGCAGCACAGCGCCTGTCTGGCAAGCGCAAGGTCATGAGTTTGATTCCTGGTACCGGAAGAAAAC
Source organism: Chinchilla lanigera (assembly GCF_000276665.1). NCBI lineage: Eukaryota > Metazoa > Chordata > Mammalia > Rodentia > Chinchillidae > Chinchilla > Chinchilla lanigera. The sequence goes on along the minus strand of NW_004955505.1, from coordinate 4,433,441 downwards.
CAAAAAAAAAAAAAAGAAAGAAATTGCACTCAACAGCTCCATAAAAAATGACACAAACCCACTACACTGGTCTACAAACATTTTTCAGGCTCCTCCCATATTGGCTTTAGCCTTAAAATGCTTTCCCAGAAGTTGAAACAAAAACACTCACTGGTACTATCAGGGTATTTAAAGAGATACTACAGTTAAGCTAGACAGCGGTTTCTCCACCTAAGCGAAGCCATTCGTGAACCTCTATTCATAGACCGGGTCAGACAAGCTCTCTTAGCAGGGGGGCATTTGTGCTGACCCAGGCACACTCCCCTTACCACACTGTGACCCATGGCACAGTGTGCTTTCAGAGGACAAATGATGAGGCCCAGAGAAGCTACTAGCAACGGGCCCCTCTTCATTTCCTTCCTGGCTTTAGAAGGGGGAGGGGGAGTCAATCAGATACTTAAAGACATTCTTACACTTCTCCATTAAAAGCAACTTTCCTGTCCCTATGATGAATGGTTACCATTATGTATATCTAAAATGTACCCATTTTTTTAAAAAACAAAGGGACAAGGAAAGATTGGCACCTCTCCTAAAGTTTAACTAGGTCTTGGTCTAGACAGTTAACTGCTCAGCCCTACCTGTCCAAAGCAGAAGAGAATCATGACACAACAAAGTAAGGCACAGGTAGGTGCATTTCACAGGCCACATGACTCAGGAAATGAGCAGTTATCTGGGTCTTTACATCAGCATTTACTGTAACATTCGCTGATAGTAAGCCCTGAGTGTCCTCATAAGGCTGTCTACGGTACTTTCACCTACCAATCTTAGGCCAAGACCTCGCAAGGTGAAAATGCTGAAACATTTACTGGCCTACCAAGTTAAAGCTTCCAACGACTGCAGCAGCTCCACTGCAACATCAGCTGCTGCAGAAAGTCACAGGGAAAACAAGCTTAAAAGTCAGCCTATATTACTCATCTACAAAAAGAAACATTAATACAATACTCAAGGAATTCATCTGTCCTAAAACATCTAGCTTTTCAAGCACTTCAACAGCAGCACACATACCGGTTTTACTAGGAAGAATGCTGTCACTCAGCTGAGTTGACAAACGAAACAAAATGTTAGCACTACATGGATAGCCCGCTTTCATGGTTCTCGGGCACCTACATCCTAGGTTTAGTTAAAGCTTTAAGAATGAAGACCTATGACCCTCACAAAGAAATCATCCGCTCCTTCTTTAAGGACATGCAGGTACGGGGCTGGGAGGAAAAGTTACCTTCTTTTTCTCGATGTTTCTAATTTTGTGTTTAAGGCATATGAGCCCGTTGTCGATGTAGGTCTCATAGGCCTGGGTTGGAGATGCAGCAGAACCGAGAGCAGACTGCAGGGGGCTCAGGGCCCGCTGGCTTTCCCCATGCTGACTGTGGTTCACCTGGGGCTTGGCTGACTTCATGTTCCCCACTCTTCCCTCCTCTGACCGGCCTGAAGGTGACTGGTAACCAAAAGGGGGTGAGGAGAGGCGCACCATTGAAACAGATGACGCTGAAGCACAGGGGGGGAAATAAAGTGTAGAAGTAAACTAGGGGGGCACTGCCAGGCTTCAACTTCCATAGAAAGTCTAGACCCACTTTTCCTACAATTCCACGGAAGTGAGCTCAAAAACTAACGGTTCTTCGGACACTGCGTTTCCGTTCCACTGCTTTCAAGGTAATTAGCGGCAAGCACTGGCCAACACGCATAGTCTGTACGTCGGCAAAAATCTACAACACAGGGGACGGTTCCAGAAATTCGATTTTCCACACAGGAAGGACTGCTAATCAAGCAATGGCTCCCAAGCTCCCCTCCTACAGGAGCGAATAACGTCTACGGACAACTGAAAGAACGAACACACGAACACACACACACAGAGCTGTCCAAAGGGGACCTTTAACGCAACCTCCTGACCTGACCCCACACTCCCAAACTCAATCACGAACGTTTGAAAGAAATCCTCAAACTCTAAGTGAAACAGCAGTTTCTTCACCCAGACTGTTAACTTCCCTCTGACT
>NW_004955505.1:4422937-4430834 GCF_000276665.1 Chinchilla lanigera | reverse complement strand
TTGCCTCCCGGCACCGCCTCCTTCCGGCGCCGCGAGCGCGTGCGTCCGCAGCGGCTGCGCAGAGGGCCCGGCGCCAGGTGGCGGTGCGACCTGCGGCAGGTGTGCTCCATGCGTCGGAGGGCTGCGCGCCCGTGTGTAGCTGCTGGGTACCCTGCTTAGGACTCTTGTGCGCGCGTGAACCACCGGGCCCCAGGAAACGTTCTTCACGGCTGGAGGAAAACCCCACCTCCTCCCGAGGGGCTCAGCCCCCGAGCGCGAGCGCCCCCAGTCAGCACGGTGCACACGCCCAGGAGACCGCACCTCCAGAAAGCCGCTGGGGCTTACTACCTGTGTTCTTCCTTGCTGTGAAACAGATTGATTCATCAGTGCTCAGAGCTGGTTTTAAAAAAAAATCTCTGCAAGGTCTCGTAAAACTAAAAAGGGGTAGAGATGCATCCGTTTCTGAAAGAAAAGACCCATCTTGTCCCAAATGGAATAAATACACGCACAGTGAAAAAAACTCGCCCCCAACACGTGTCCAACCATTTCACTGAGTAGAATTTTTAGGTCCTGTCCCCAAGGCGCTGATAAAAATAACTTAGACTACCAAAATAAGACTTAAAAAGCGAAAGGGGGGGCTGGGGATTTAGCTCAGCGGCAAAAGCGCCTGCCTGGCAAGCGCAAGGTCGTGAGTTCGGTTCCCGGGACCGGAGAAAAACCAAAAAAAAAAAAAAACAAAACAAAACAAAAAGCGAAAGGGAAAGCCCTTTAATAGTCTGACCATTGGTGGGGTTCAGGACCAGACCTGACGAAGATATGGCACCAGAGGCACTATGGAAGGCAGACAGCTTTATTACCCTAGCGGACTGGGGGACACCCCCGAGTCACCAGCCCTTTGTTAAAATAAGGTAGTCATTCATATAGGTTTTCAGAAGTACAAAAGACATAACAGGATATTTTATAATTGCTTACATGGGCTGGGTCCTGTGTTGTCAGGGAGACTTATTCTATGTAAGCTAATTGGAATTACTATCCTTTAACATGGGGGAAAGAATCAATCATTGTCAGAGACTGGGCAGAGGTGTCCTTGAGGCGATAACTCTCTGAGACTTAGAAGTAAGAAAAACGTCACTGGCTCTGGGAGCACCAGGGCTCATTAAGTTTTGTAGCTCTCTAATTATGAGAATCAATTGTGTTTCCCAGTCTCATTCTTAAACACATTAGAAATATACTAGTGTTAGAAATATAGGATTAAAATTTTCATAACATTTAAAATAGCCCCTATGGAGAGCCCTTCCCAGTCCTCCTCACGGCCCAGGAAGTTTATATTTGTAATCCCGTGAAAAGTTATTGGAATTCTAGCGAATCAATTCCAATCTACCACATCCAGGGCAACCCATGGTGAGAATAAAGACACTAAGACATATTTGTAGTTATGGGGAGGCAAGGGGTCCTAAGTCCAGCCATGATGATGGCTATCCGGAACAAAGGCCTAGGCCCAGGGCTGAACCCAGATTTTATTCACTTGTGAAGAAGGGAGTGGCCTGAGGATGAGTGACTGTGAGAGTGGTGGGAAGTATGCGAGTGCCGTGAGCTGGGCTAAGTAAGAGGCCTGCCATCACCTCTGCCACATGCAGAGAGAAGGATCTGCAGAAAGAGTAATCTGCATTACACAATTGAGATAGCATCTAATGTTTTGGGGTCCGTGCTTCAGCTCTGATGTGTAATCTTTGAAATCCCAGGAAGTCATAGCCTCTCTTCCCAACGCTTGATCCCAGCTGACAACGTGGAGCATTGGCTCACACATCCATCTCATCCTGGCTCACTTGAGGGAGCAACAGGGGGTCAGGGAAACATGCCTGCCATCTGCAAAGACTATCATCAGCACCTCGGCTAGACCGATAAGCGTTGCTTAAAGCCAACTGAAGGGATAAGGAAAAGTCCTAGCCAGCTCTGTACACATCGATACAAGGAAATAGGGTCAAACTCAGCCGAAATAGAGCCAATTGCTCCTCTTTCAAGGAGAGTCACCTAGGTGGTCCTCCACAAGCCCCTACATGCCCCCTCCCTTTTTTATTTACATTGAAAACTCATTTTCTCCAGTTTCAAGAAGCTGATAGGAGGAGGAAGTAACCTGTAAAATAAGTTATTGAGGTATGGCTTTAAATCGTGTGGCCAGAACTGGGTCAGAAATTAAATTACACAGGGCCTAGAAGAACTGAGGAGAGGGTCACTATTGACCCTAAACAGTGTGCCCGTCCAAGAAGAAAGAACATGCAGGGATCCCCACCAGGAGGGAACTCCTATCCCATTTTTGTTTTGTTTTTTGAAATCCAGGGTAAACCAGAGGGTTCTGGTCACCAGGGTACGTGTTTAAATCCAGGACCAGGCAAACCGTGTCATGGAGGCTCATGTTCTAGTGAGAAAACCCAAGGTAGACCCCATTGTAGCATATAAAGAAAGTTCCAACAGTTGGAGTGAGGCGCTGGGCCAGGTTACAGAGGCACAGTTAGCCAACACATTTTGGGAATCTATATCCCAAAAAGCACATGGTGTTTTTTATTTGGGTTGGAGTGGCTTGGAGCTGAATCACTAAAGAGTGAGTAACACTGAACCTGGATGTGTCTGGAGTCAGTCCCAAAGCCCCTTGGAGAGGGCTGTAAGCAGCGTACAGAGCCAGCAGTCTTTGTCTCGGGTGGGATTAATCTGCTGGAGGACAGCAAGAGTTCCATTTACCAGTTTTAACAGTTCTGGAGCAGTTGAGATAGGGCTCTTGGTGTGTGAGAGCCTATAGTTGGTGAAAACCTTGAAAGTGGGGATAAAACCTTTTGAGTATGTAACAGCACTGCAGGGTCTTTATCGGTGTCATCCACTCAGATGACCAGCAGGCAGCCTGAAGCCCAGACAGTGTCATTGGGGTTATACACATGATACTGAACAGGATTACAGGCACCTTTTGTACAATTTAAGAGAGTTAGAGACTGGGTGAGAAGGCACCATGCATTGTAGGAAGGACTTTTTTTTTTTCCCCTCTGTACCAGGAATCAAACTCATAACTTCGCACTTGCCAGGCGGGCGCTGTGCCGCTGAGCTAAATCCCCAGCCCCAGGAAGGACTTTTTAAACCTTTCATATACCATAGTCTTTTTCCTCCCTGGGCCAATGTATATTGGCACATTTTTAATAGCCATAGTAACAGTTGTGTAAGTTATTACATGCATCATCGGGGCCGGTTTGAGGTGGCTCTGACCAACCATGACAAACATACTTATTGTTGGTTTCATAAGTTCATTTCCAACTCAGGTCATCACAGCTGGTGTAATAACCATTAATCCTTTTGTGGGGGCAGGCATCGAAGTACAAGGTCACATCAAGCTGACAGGGGTCCCACCTAGTGTGGTTGAGTTTTTGTGCATCTCCCAGGTGGGCTTGGAACTCTTAATATTTTAATATTTTCCCTTCTGAGCAAGGGTGAAATACAGTAACCCAGTGTACATGTCCAAGGGGCAGCGATGCCAGCCATGTTACAGTTTTGAGAGACAGTTTAGCATGCTCAGTCCAGCAATCATAACAAGATAGAAAAGAACAGGGGGCTGGAGATTTAGCTCAGTGGCACAGCACCTGCCTGGCAAGTGCAAGGTCGTGAGTTCGATTCCTGGTACCAGAGAAAAACCAAAAAAAAAAAAAAAAAAGAGAGAGAAAAGAACAAAGGCTACCTTGTCCAGAGCTCCCCAATCCTCTGAGCACATGGCCCCAAACCCTGTAGCAAACACCATGGTTATGGCAAGATAAGGAACTAAAAACCAAACTGGGAAGCAGTACCTGAGTCTATTCAAGTTATGCCGTCCATTCAATCTTCAGCAGTGCGTTGACACGTCAGCTTCTAGGGGTGACGAAGGCAGGCTTTGGGTGCGTAGTCGCTTCAGGGTAGTCTTTAATGGAGCCAACTCATTGGGGTAGGTCTTCCAGCAATCATCAGGATGGGCTCTCTTGATTCTGGAGTGATGAATCCAGGGATGGATCTCTGCAACTTTTTACTGTAGTGGGAGTACTCAAAAATGATTAAAAATAAGGGCCCCTTTTTAATAACTAAATCACTGTCTCCCCATGTTATGTTCCCTTTTGGTCATATGATATAAAGAGCACAGCAAGGTGTGGTACATCTGCCAAAAATTTAGCAAGCCCACATACGCCTGTAATTGGCGTACTGTAGTGAGTCTGGTCTTACCCAACCATATAACATCCAAGAGTGTGACAGACAAGCCAGTTCCCAGGACCTTGTCTTTGTCCATGACCCACCTACCCCCCATTCAGCAAAGCTTCCTTCAGATTGTGCATGGTGGCGTTAAATCTGTAAGAGAATCAGAGGTTAACAGAATATCATCAATACAAAACAGTGACGCAGAGTGTGGTTTGGCCCACGTGGCCAGGTCCCGGGGCACCAGGCCATGACACAAAGTTGGGCTATGCAAATAGCCTTGTGGAAACATCTGGAAGGTCCATTGCCTGCCCTCCCAGGTGAAGACATATTGGTCCTGACTGCCAGTGTCAGGGTGAGACTTTTCAGTCATTTACCACCATCTGTCCGGCTTCTGCACAAGCTGTACTGAAGGGCTCTGAGCAGAGCATATCACCCCTGCTTTTTCCAGTTCCAAGGCAGTCTGTCTCACCTCCTCATGGCTTCCAGGTGGCTGGTACTGCTGCACACACATAACCCACGTGGCTTGTAGGACAGTCAGCAGTGTATGATGTGGATGCCTTCTTTAATATTTTTTCTCTCATTTACTATAACCTTCTACAACAAACAGCTATAGCCATTTGAATTTTAAAGTGTCTCTTTTTTCCCTCAGATAGTAAACTTGACCAGTGCCAACAGACCTCTGAGTAACCTTGAGTCAGTGTTTTATCCCTAAACCACAAAGAGCAAGTTAACCATATAATTGCCACCTAAGTTTGTAGTATACAGAAATGTTTTATGTACACAACTCATTAAAATTTGTAATTTGATGAAAATCTTTTGGCCAGACAGGACTTTGGCCATTTACAAGAGCTGACCTTCAGACTCTTGAAACCAGGGGAGACTTTAAGCCCTGTTTTGTTTTGTATTTTCTTTGAAATGTAAAGATGACCCCTGTTTTATTTAATCTCCAATCTCGGCAGGCACAGCTGGTTGCTCAGGCATTTTAATTGGCCTGCCTGCGGCACCCCGTCTGCACATCTCAGTGTATTTAAGTTAAGCAAACTTGTATATCTCTGTTTATTACAGCACAGGTCATTTTCAAGAGTAAGTGGGCCTCCTGGATGGGCACAGAGGGGCATCTGCAAATGAGATGAGCAGAGGCAATGACTGGACTCTGCAGAGTTAGGATGGACAGGCAGAACAGGACAAACCTTTTCAGCCTTTTTTTGTCGTGTGTCTAGGGGGTTCACAATCTAGGTGGCTTTCTTTTTTTTCTTTCTTTTTTTGGGTTTTTTTTTTTTTTTTTTTTTGAGACAGGGTCTCACTATGCCATTCAGGCTGGTCTTGAGCTCACTTTGTATCCCAGGCTAGTCTCAAACTCACAAAGATCCTCCTGCCTCAGCCTCCTGAGTGCTGGGATTATAGGCATGCACCACCACGCCCATCTGTACCAGCCCTTTATTAAAATAAGGTAGTCATTTATATAGGTTTTCAGAAGTACAAAAGACAGATAACAGGATATTTTATAATTGCTTACATGGGTTGGGTCCTGTGTTGTCAGGCAGACTTATTCTATGTAAGCTAATTGGAATTACTATCCTGTGGGGCTGGGGATTTAGCTCAGCGGCAAAGCGCCTGCCTGGCAAGCGCAAGGTCATGAGTTCGGTTCCCGGTACCGGAGAAAAACCAAAAAAAAAAAAAAAAAAAAAAGGAATTACTATCCTGTAACATGGGGGAAAGAATCAGTCATTGTCAGAGACTGGGCAGAGCTGTCCTTGAAGTGATAACTCTCTGAGACTTAAAAGTAAGAAAAACATCGCTGTCTGGCTAAGTTGCACTTATCTCAAACCTGGCTCTGGGAGCACCAGGGCTCAGTAAGTTTTGTAGCTCTCTAATTACAAGAATCAACTGTGTTTCCCAGTCTCATCCTTAAACAGCATTAGAAATATACTAGTGTTAGAAATATAGGATTAAAATTTTCATTACACTTAAAATAGGCCCTGCACGACCAATCACACGTAGAAATAATTTAGCATTTCTTCAGGCAGTGATTTACCACTTATCTGTTCAGTTTCTGGGGACATTATGTGCCTTAATGTTGGACTGTAGCTTTGAATTTGAAGCCCATGTATAGCCTTGAAGCCAGAAAATATTAGAACATTCATGTGTCTCCTGGTTGATAACTGGAGAAAGAACAAGCTCCTGACCCTGAAAGGAGGAGGCTTATGCCTTCACTCCGGACCAAATACTAGGGAGAAACAGGAAGGCTGCGTGCTTGGGTCAATGCCGTGGCATAAGTAACAGTGCAGGTCATGCCTGAGATAATGAGCCTAACAGTGGTATTTTCAGACCAGGCAAGAACTTGCCCTTGGATCATATAAATCTGGCTATAGGGCGTAAATATTCAACTAAAATGAAATTAAATCTGAATAAGTCTTTACAGATGTATTTCCCAACATGAGTTGTGAAAATGAATCAAGAAAGAATGCAAAAGTAAAAATAATTAAATCTCACATCCAGTAAGGTAGTCTCTATAAGTATAATATAACATTTGTTTGAGACTGTACCGTGATAACATTGCACCAGTATCTTCTGAATAGTGATAAATGTCATTCAGGAAAAAACTGTCCCGGGGCCGGGACTGTAGCTCCTGTATAGAATGCCGGCCTAACCTGTGTGAGGATGGGGTCCAATCCCCTGTTCCATCTAAAAGGAAAACTCCCTGCCCGAGGAGATCTGGCTTGTTCTGAGAGACATTCTGTCAAACCTTTTTATTTGTCAAAATTTTGGGTTATTTTCCCCTTCTTCATTCTGGGCTTTCGTAACACCTTGATTTGTCTTGCTGCCTAGGAGGCCGTATTTGTAGAATGCCATCTTCATGCTTCAGATCAATGTGGAAGAATACATTCACTTCATCCAGCAGATATTTCCCAGACACCTGCTCTGCACTGGGGTTAGGGATATAATGTGTGACAAGACAGCTCCTGCCCTCCTGCAGCAGAGTAGGAATTCAATAAAAGCTGCAGGTATAAACAACAAAACAACCAAATCAATAAAATAAAAAGACAAAAATACTAAAAACAGCCAGCCTTTACATCCCTTAAAAATGTGAAGATCTTAAATATGCATTGTCTGGCAAAAGGTGCAATCCCTGCAGGGATGGCTATGCTGCAGTCACTTACAATTAATACAGCTTCATGCGTTGAAAGTGGAAAGATTTATTCACCAGAGAATGTGAAAGCCCGTAGCATGCCCAAAGATAGAGGAAATTACCTTGGACATTTTACTATGAGTGATAGAAATCTGTTCCTCGGTGGCTTTAGAGAGAGATCTCCCCCAAGAAAGACAAGACCAAGGAAAATAACAAGAAAGCAAAGGAAAAGAGAGCATTCCCAGCAGCAGTTAATATAAGGGGGTTAAAAATATTGTACTTTCACACACCTTCAGATTTTCAATTTTTTTTTTAAGTTTTTTAGTTTTTTGAGACAAGGTCTCACTACATAGTCTTGAACTGTCCCAGGCTGGCATCAAACTCACAGAAACTCTCACGCCTCAGCCTCTAAATGGTAGGAGTAAACTGGGCATGGTGGCGCACGCCTGTAATCCCAGCACTTGGGAGGCTGAGGCAGGAGGATGAGGCAGGAGGATCATTGCGAGTTCGAGACCAGCCTGGGCTACAAAGTGAGCTCAAGGCCAGCCTGAACTGCATAGCGAGACCCTGTCTCAAAAAGACAAAAAT
>NW_004955505.1:4406202-4422512 GCF_000276665.1 Chinchilla lanigera | reverse complement strand
TTTGTTTGTTTTTTTCCAGTACCAGGAATCGAACTCACGACCTTGAGCTTGCCAGGCAGGCGCTGAGCTAAATCCCCAGCCCCTGAAGTTAGCTTTCTTTAGGAGAGGAGTGACTGGTGTGTCTCATTTAATAAGGGACCTCTTCTTGGCCCTTCCCTACTTCCTTTCCCAGTGTTCCTTTACTGCTGGCTAGTTTGAAGTGCCTGCCTTGGATTCTGTTTGTGATTATCTGCCAAATATGTGAAGTTCTACCTCCCCAAAAGTGGTTGAGCTACTCCTTGTTATTTGATCTAAATGTACCTACATCTGTTTCACCCTCGTCATAGTGTGAATATTTTTCAGACTGTTGGAAACTAGCGTCTTTAAAACCATGCAGTGTTAATTAAAGCTGTAAAGCAGATATCTGTGCCAGAATAAATTCAGTGAACTACTTGAAAAATGAGAGTATTTCCCTCAATCTCAGCAAGAACCCTAACAGAAGGCTGCATTTTTCCTATAAATTGGCAACAAATTAACTCTTGAGCCATGGTAAAGAAAGAGACATAAACAACAGGTTGACATCCACAGAAAATAGGAGAAATGCAGATCTTCAAAGCCTTCGTAATTTTTTTTCAAAGTGCCTGGCCACCCGGAAGTTCAACACAGTGGGAAAAGACACTAAATGGAAGTTCACTTCTCTGCTAATGTGAGTTGTGTTTTTCTAGGAGAGAGATTCAATTTGAGAGGGAGGTAGGTAAGATCATAAGATAAATGTAATTTGGCTGTTTAGAACTTTAGTTTTATTACCTCTACAATGAGATAATAATCAATGGGGGTGTGTTAATGGTTGTGTGAGTTAATAGATGTAAGGTACCTACACATTGCCTGGCGTATACTACTCAGTAATTGGAAGTTGTTTTTATAAAGACAGTTTCCACCATTACGCCACTACCTACTCTAGAAAACTAATAACCCATGTCTCAGAAGAGTGCACATCAAAAAGGCAGCGCTGTCTCCCTCTGTGAGCTTTGCAGTTCTGGGACTCCTGGCTTCCTTAAATACATGTAAGGCATCAACAGGAGCTACTCTGCATACAGTAGCATAAATTCTAGGGCTTCTAGAAGGTACCATTATCTCTCTAAGATACAGTATTTGCATCTGCTAGCCCTACCTAGCACTATCAGCATTAATGTTACTAATTCTAAAAACATCTTTTAGAGTAAAGGCAACACTGCCTCTTTGCCAAAGCAGCCAGTACTCTGTGTGTGCACGTGTCTGTGTATCTAAAGCAAACGTGGAAGTGAGGGGAGGGAGCAGGAAATGAGAGCAGGCAGAGAGAATGTCTTGTCTGCATCATGGCATCTGTAAAGGCACAGCGGGAAGAGAACTGGATAAGAACCAAGGTGGCAGCAAGAATGCTCTTCCAGTGCTAGTTTGTGAACTTGGACAAACAACTTAATTTTCCTGTGAACAGGCCCCTCTCCGCACACCCTACACCCGAAGCCAGGCCACTGTCTCCTGTGGAGAATATAGCAACAGCTGCCTCTGATTCCTTGCTCCCCTGCTGGTCCAACTGTAATTTCTCCTACATGCTGAGGCAGAGCGATATTAACAGTGCTTTTGTTTTGTTTTATTTTATCTGTTTTTTGGGTTTTTTTGTTTTTGTTTTTGGTTTTTTTTGGTTTTTGGGGGGGATTTTTTTCTGGTACCGGGAATCAAACTCAAGACCTTGCACTTACCAGGCAGGCGCTATGCCACTGAGCTGAATCCCCAGCCCCTTAACAGTGTTAATTCTTCTAGAAACCCTTGCTCAAAAGTCCTAATGGTTTTCTACCCCATTTAAGAGGAAAGATCCATACTGCATAAGATGGTGAGGACTAGGGGTATACCTCAGTGGTAGAAAATACTCTTAGCATATGGGAAAACTTAGGTTCAATCTACAGCACCGGAAGAAAAAAAATTAAAGATATCACTCATGATCTAAGTTCTCCTCCAACCTCTCTGAGCAGTAGGATGAACCTCTTGATCCCATCTCTACTAAGCATTCCTGTGTGTCCCCCTCCCATGAGTGGGCAGGCCCTGAGTGCATTTTTAATCTAGGATTCAGCAAAGGTGATGGGAGGAAGCCAGCAGCCACAGTGGGACAGGTGGAAATGAATGTCCACATGACAAGGACGGGAAAGCGAGCCCCAGTTGACAGCCAGCAGGAAGCTGAGCCTGCAGCCCAGCGGCCTGCAAGAGAATGCATTCTCCCAACATCTCCTCAAGCTTGGAAAAAGAGCCTCAGAGGAGCCTCAGGTGAAAATCCTGCCTTGGCCAACACCTTGATTGCAACCTTAGAAGACCCTGCTAAACTGTGCCTGGACTCCTGGCCCACAGAACTATGAACAATTCATTGTTTTCAGCTGCTGAATTTGTGTTAATAATGCTACATCACCTCACCTCTCCTCCGCCTGCCCACCCCGCCTTCTTGCTGGCCGCCTTGTAGTTCAAGGACATTCTCCCTAGGGCCTTTGCACCTGCCATGCTCTCTGCCTGGGGGGCTCTCAGCAGTAGCACATCATGTTTTAATTCTCTGTGGAGGATTTTTTTTTACTACCTGGAAAACTGTCTTTGTTCTGTTTCTCTATATAATAAGGTGAGATTTTGAGAGTAAGGATCTTGTTTATCTTGTTTCCATTATATGCCTAGAACTTAAAACAGTGCCTGGTGCCGTAACATTCAGTAAATACTTATTACCACTGAATGAGCATTGGGTGGTGTCTAATCCTTCCCATGCTACAGTAGTCTCATGTCCATAGGAGACTCATGAAAAGTCTCCCATGGAACGGGAAGACTGGGGTGTCTTGGAGTCTGACCCTGGTGAGGAGACTAGAGTACCCGTGGAGGTGCACACAGAGGGCTGTGCCAAGCAAGTGGAAGCAGCAGCTTGATGGAGACCACTACAGAGTGGCTCTGAGCAGGATTTAATATTAACCAATTGACTTTCCATGTCTACTTGTGAGCTGTCCGAAGCTTAGGCCCCTGGTCTGGAGATGGGCAGTGTACTCATAGTAAGTGAACCTCTGTGAGTCACTGATCACTGCTGAGGCCTGTATTGGCCTGTGAAGTTGGGATGCCTCAAAGACAAGATAAGGCCACAGCTGAGGACGTTTGGCTCCAACACCAATTAACTAAAAGGAGACTGCAGCTGCAGGCTCTACATTCCTACAATAAATGCCAACCTAAAGATAAGGTTAAGGCTGGGGATGTAGCTCAGTAGCACAAGCACCTTCCTGGCAAGTGAAGGGTCATGAGTTCGATCCCTGGTACTAAAATATATACTTTTTGTATATACTGGCAGATATTAATTGCCAGGTGTGGTGGCACACACCTGTAATCCCAGAACTTGGGAGGCTGAGGCAGGAGGATCATTGTGAGTTTGAGACCAGCCTTGGCTACAAAGTGAGCTCAAGGTCAGCCTGAACTGCATAGGGAGACTCTGTCTCAAAAAGATAAAAAAAAAAAAAGATAAGGTAGTTCTCCTGATTGACATAATTTACTATTTGCAAAAATATTTCCCAAGGTCCTGCTCAGATTCCCGCATTTTCTTGAGTATCCTTCTCCTATGTTTGGAAACCAAATAAATACAGGGCCACCCAGAGAAGTCTTTATCTTAACCCAGAGAATCTTGAATTCTGTAAGAGAGTTGGACCCCCTTGGAGCCCTGAAATCATTTCACTTGTCTCATTTATTTAAGCCTTTGCTGTCCACTCGCCTGGGAGATTGTGGGCCTGATCAGCCCACAATAACTAACGGTTCTTAACCCGACAGCATCTCAGACGCGCATGTTGCAGCATGGCTGCCTTAGAGCAGATGCCCAAGACTAAGATGTGCAGTGTGCACCTAGGTCGTAAAAACTTGCTCACAGAGATGCCTTCATAAGAACCTGGCAAACAAACCAAATTAAATAGATGAGAATGCTTGCCTCTAGGAGGGGACAGAGGGGCAAGTAGGAAATGGGGTTAATAAGGAATAAATAAAACAGGAGAAGGACACTGCACACACTAATGAGGATAATGTGCGAGGAATTGAGCTGCGCGATTAATCCTGTCTTCTTCCTCTGAGAACTAGAATAAGGCAAAACAGAATGCATGATTCAGAGGTCACAGAAGACAGCAGAGTGTCACCAACCTAGAGATCAGGAGTGCTGGGGCGTTTGCTGAAAGGTGACCTGCCCCCCCAGCCTCGCTGTCAGGCTTGACTCTTCTCTTGCCCTCCTTCTCCTTGGAGCTGGGAATCTGGATGCATCCAAATTTGCTCTCCAGTTTCCTCTCCATCTGCCTTAGGTTTTTATCCTCATTAGAATTACGTTCAGTTTTCTTGTTTAATTTTATTTTTATTAGTACGTTTGCCACACATAAAGATTACATTCATCGCAGCAAGTTGGTACATGTACACAGCATATCTTAATTCTTTTTTATGTCCCCTTCCCTCTCCCCCTCCCCTCCCTATTCTTTGTCCCTTCCCCTTTTACAAAAGACCTATCTTCCTGTTTCCTATTCTTTTACTTTACTTTTAATTTATTTATACTTCCGGTTTCTCATATAAGAGAAACCGTGTGATATTTAAGCTTGTGTATCTGATTTGTTTCACTTAACATTATGGTCTCAAGGAAATCCATTTTCTTAAAAATGAGTCATATTTGTCCTTCTCTATGGCAGAGCAGTGCTCTGTTGTTTTGTTTTGAGACAAGGTCTAACTATGTAGTGCAGGCTGGTCTTGAACTTACTTATGTTCCCAGGTTAGCCTCAACTCACAGCAATCCTCCTGCCGCAGCCTCCTGAGTGCTGGGATTACAGGTATGTGCCACCCAACTTCTGCTGTGCATAAATGTCACTTTTTTTCTTAATCTGCTCATCTGTTGATGGACATCCAGGCTTGTTCCATACCTTAGCTACTGTGAACTGTGCTGCAAAACATGTATATGCAGGTGTCCCTATAGTCTGCTGACTTTACCTGCTTTGGAGATAAGAGCTAGGAGTGGGATAGCTGGATCAAATGGTAGCTCTACTTTTAGTTTTTTGAGGAACCTCCATATTGATTCCACAGTGGATCTACTAATTTACATCCCTACCAGCAGCACAGGATTCCTTCTTCCCCCACCTCACCAGGATTTATTGTATTTTATATTCTTGAGGACAGCCATGCTCTCTGTGGTGAGATGGAACTCTAGGTAGTTTTGATTTATGTCTTCCCTAACTGGCCTCACAAGTTTGAGGAAGCCTAGGCTACATAGTGAGACTCTGTTTTAAGATGAATAGCCGGGCATGGTGGCATACACCTGTAATCCCAGCACTCGGAAGGCTGAAGCAGGAGGATTGCTTCAAGTTCAAGGCCAACCTGAACTATATAGTTAGTTCAGGAGCAGCCTGAACTATACAACAAGACCCTGTCTCAAAAAATCAAAAATAAGTAAATAAATAAACAAATAAATAAATACTAGAAGAAAGTGGTTGCATACAGAATAATAAGAGCAATGACATGTAGTCTGCACTTTCAAATGAACTTGATGATTTGAAACAAATTGTTCGTCAAAATTTCCCACATTAGTACAAAGCATGATCAAAATATAAGGTGAATGTGCACATCTTTTTTTTTTAATTATAGTGAAAAACACATTGCCATTAATCCTCTTCAGTGTACTTTTTTTTTTGGTACCAGGAATTGAACTCAGGACCTTGCTCTTGCCAGCCACTGAGCTATATTCCCAGCCTCTCTCTTAAAGCACTCTTATCCCATCACTCTTGCCACTTTCTGAAGCAGTTCTAGAGGGCCGTTTTCATGTTTTTAGCTGCATGGTGGTGGCTACCTTGATATTCTGAATTGATTGAAACCATTTACTTTTCATAGTTATTTTGACTGAACCAGATGCAGTAAACAAGGTGGATAAGGACACATCATGATTTTTTACAAGACCACTTTTCCCCTGGATAACACTTGGCCCGTAATTTGGATAGCATTTGGCAAGGACACTCATGAAGGAGGACTTCCAGAACTGCTTCAAAAAGTACAAGTTCAGTGTAGACTTTCTTCAAAACGTTGTGACCCATAGATGGTGGAATCCATGAATTTGGACGCTGTGGATATAAGGTGGACTGTATTTGCTTAAAGACAAAAACCCTAGCTAGGTATAGCAATGCACACCTATAATCTCAGCACTCTGGAAGGCTGAGACAGGATTGCAAATTTGGGCCCAGCCTGGGCAATTTAGTGACTTAGATCCTGTCTCAAAATTGAAATGCTAGGGCTGGGCGTGTACCCAGTGGGAGGTCCTGGGTTAGATCCCCACTGCTGGGGTGCCAGGGGTGTGTCCTGACACCAGGAAAACAGGAACTGGGCGAGTATTTAGCAGGGTGATTTGGCTCATGGGAACTGGCATATGCGTAGTTGTAATTTGCATTCCAGCTGCTCAGATTGAGGTGTTCCTGATCAGCCTGATCTTACTGTGAGAAGGTCTCTTTCCCCAAGCACTGAGCTGGCCTTTTCCAGGGAAACCTCACCGAATTAGTAGGCGAGCTTCCTCCAGACTTTGCTATCTCCCTGTCCCTTCCATAAGGCCTTTGGGCTCTGCCCATTTTCTGCTAAGTCACAGATGGTCTTCTGGCTTCCTTTTCTTTTCCACCAAAGTTGAGAAAGTTTTCCTTGTTTCTGGATATAAACTGAGAGAAGTCTGGGCTTATCTACCACCTGGATACAAGACACCATGTCTGAATTGCACCGAATTCATGAAGGTGCTCAGTCACAGCTTCCTCCTGCCTGTTCCTCACTTTCTCTAGAAAACAACACGCTGTTTCAACCGGCTGTCAGTTATGCCCTGCAGAAATTAACACATATTTCCTTCAAAATAGAACTCTGCAGCAATGTGCAGGTGTGGCGGCACATGCCTGTAACCTCAGCACACTGAGAGGCTGAGGCAAGAGGATCCTGAGTTCCAGACCAGCATAGGTAGCCTAACACCTTCAAATGCTTGTCCCATCTTGTCCCGTTCAACAGGATGTTTCATTAATAAATCCAGAGCTCAGAAAGACACGAGAACTCCG
Organism: Chinchilla lanigera; assembly: GCF_000276665.1. Classification (NCBI taxonomy): domain Eukaryota; kingdom Metazoa; phylum Chordata; class Mammalia; order Rodentia; family Chinchillidae; genus Chinchilla; species Chinchilla lanigera. The sequence continues at coordinate 4,415,451 of NW_004955505.1, read as the reverse complement.
TCCATCGGAGCCGAACATCACCTCTGCTTGCACAGCGTGTGCATAACCTTAGCTTCTTCTGCACCACGTCCACCACCTCAGCGTTCAGTTTGCCAGACTCCTGCTCTTGCACAGTGACATGCTCTTGCATTCAGAAGGACATAATGTATGATGTGCTCTCTTTTGCGACGCTAGAGCTACTGATGACCAGAGTCACCAGTCTTTATGATCTTGTTTTCTTTAGCCATTTTGATGATCTGAAGCTAGCTTTCTAGTATACCTTAAAAGAATTTGTGACAGCAGTACTCCCCAGGTTCTTAAATGCTCATAAAATTTGTCTATAGCCCTTAGACTGGAACATCAACTTCGCAGAATTGAAATCCTTCACTCACATTTTCTTTGCTGCAAGTAGCAAAATGGCAAATGAAAAAATAGCATCAGTAACTATATGCACATCATGTGTACTAAATCATTTAACACGGCAGCACTGTTAGTTGCTGTTGTTATCCCCATTTTATAGGTAAGAAACTAAAAACCCAAAAAGGTTGAACAATAATTATGTGACATCTTTTTATTTTTAAAATTTCTATTGGTTTTTTACTTCTACCAATATTTTTTTCTTTTGCTTGTTGTTTGTTTTTTGTGTGTATGGGTTTTGTTTGTATTTGAGACAGGGTCTCACTACACAGTTCAGGCTGGCCTTAGGCCAGACTGGGCTCAAACTCGCCTGATCCTCCTGCCTCAGCCTCCCCTGTGCTGGGATGACAGGTGTGTGCCACCATGCTCCGCTTGTTTGTTTTGAGACAGGTTCTCTTAGCGCTGGCTGGCCTGAAACTCAGTGATTCTCCTATCTCAGCAATTACAGGCATGTGCTACCACACCCAGTTTAAAATTTTTTTTTAAATTTTTATTTACTTATTTATTTTTGTCTTTTTGAGACAGGGTCTCACTATACAATTCAATTCAACTCACTCTGTAGCCCAGGCTGGCCTCTAACTCAAAGCAATCCTCCTGCCTCAGCCTCCCCAGTGCTGGGATTACAAGCGCATGCCACCAAGCCCAGCCTAAAATTTTTATTTTCAAGAGACATTTAAGTCCTCTAAATTTAGCCTTTAAAAAAAATCTTATTTCTTCATGAAAGCTGGGAATTCTGTTGTCTTGGTTTCCTCCGAGTTATTTTGTTTTACTTCTAATTTTCCGTGCTGATTTTGCTCTGATGTCTGTTGATTCTTACCTATTTGTTTATATTTAAGCAGGGGCTGTAAAACCTAACCAGATCAGTGTGTGGAAGCGTAGTCCTGAGCCGTACACTTTATTGCAGAGCTGGAGGGGCCCAGCTATTCCCCAAAGCCAGCTTCCCCAGAACCCGCCTCATCTCCAGGGTTCCTCCCGCTCCGCTCATTTCCCAAGGAAGAAACTCATTCCAGTCCCAGCCGTGGCGGGAGTTGCCCTAGACGTCAGCCTCTAAGCCTAGCAAGGGAAGCGGGGTTGGAAGCTTGCTTTGAAATGCAGCGATTTCCCTCATCGCCCTCAGTCCTGCGGTGCTGCGACGCTTCAGCTCTGCCGGAGCCCGCAGTCCCTCGGCTCAGGATCTTCCAGTCGACTCTGGTGCGGACGACTTGGTTGTCTGTGCTACTCCGCGCTAGAGGAGGGAAGTAAGCTTCACTTACAGACTTCAGCCTATTCTTCCGGCTTCAGCCCGGTGCCCCTAACCGGCCTGCAGGTTTCGGCCTCCCGCGCTCCGACTGGCACTCGCACCGGTTCTGCCCCGTCGCCTGATCTCCTCCGGGTGAGCGCGGCGCGGCGCCCCTGTACCGTGCTGCCCGAGTAGCGTGCGCGCCCCTGCCCCGCGCGCCCCTGCCCCGCGCGCCCCTGCACCGCGCGCCCCTGCACCGCGCGCCCCTGCACCGTGCTACCCGAGTAGCGTGCGCGCCTGTCGCCCACAGACTGTGCTGTCCCGACGGCTGAGACCCGTAAATAAAGCAGACCCACGCTCCTCAGGGAAAAGGGAATTGTTCTGTCGTGATGGCAACAAGTGAGCGTTAGAAGCAGTTCTCGGCTGGGCTCCGGCCTCCGCGTGGAGACCCGGAGGCGACTCGCCCGCCAGAGAGCCAGCCGGGCAGGGCGCGCAGGGGGCGCGATATCCTGCCCCGTCCCCAGCCCACTCCGCAAAACCCTGAGGAGACGACAGTGGCGACATCAGGCCTGTCGCCGCGGAAGGCGATCGTGTCCAGAGACGAGGTACCGACCGGGCCATCTGCCCCTGCCAGGCGAAACCCGGCATAAACTCCATAGCCCGCTCACTAGACCGCCAAGGACACGCCTGCGGGTGGGCAGGGCGCATGCGCGCAGTGCCCGCGGGTGGGGAGGGCGCATGCGCAGCGGAAGCTCCCACCCACCCATTCCCCCAACCCCACCCCCGCTCCCCACTAGACCCCGATTGTGCCCTGCGCTTCCTGGTCTGCTGAACCGGTTCGGTTTGTTTTATCACACTTCACTTTCCACAGTTTTCTTTATCCTAGATCTAAAAAGGGAGAGAGCTTTTTAAAATTCTGTATACAGTAACTTTTAATAAAGTAAAAATCTTTTAAAGTTCTGAAGCCAAAGAAAATCAGGCTGGTTATAGTTTGTGGAGAAAAGTTGAACGGGGTTTTAGACTATGGGAACTTTTTTTTAACCCCCAGGAATACAGTATTCAACTGCTTCTTTAAGGTGAGCCAGTCAGCACCATGAAGAAAAGATGATTATTACTCGCTTTCTTTATAACTTGATGACTCAATAATGTTACCTTCGCCAACTCAGGTAACCTGCATTATGTGAGATATATAAAACGTATACGGAAATCACCCAAAATCTTTGAGATATCAGAACTGATATCTCATTTATAAACCCATGGCTTTTGAGGGGGAGGAAGAGCTAAGGTACTTGAAGATACCATAAACTCTTAAAATGTGTGATGAAAGGAAAAACCTACTCATACTAGTTCTTAAAACTCACAAGTTATAATAACAAATGTGTCAAAAAGAAAAAAAAAGAAATAGGGGCTGGGAATTTAGCTTAGCGGCACAGCGCCTGCCTGGCAAGCGCGAGGTCGTGAGTTTGATTCCTGGTACCAGAAAAAAAAAAAAAAAAATTACAAATTTGTATACTAGTATAACACTATTCAAAAGAAAATAATATACAAAATATTTATGATAAATAATATTGTATTTAATGTCATTTTCTTGAAAACCAAAATCATCAAAATTCTTTCATATATCAAACAAAAGGCCAGTTCAATTTAGAGAAAATGTATGTCAACACCAGCTTCTGACAACAAAATAAGGAAGTGAAAGCCCTACCTACAATTTAGGTCAGATGACATGAAAACAAAGGATATTAAAACTATTTCCATGGGCCTGGGGATTTAGCTCAGCGGCACAGCGTCTGCCTGGCAAGTGCAAGGTCTTGAGGTCGATTCCCGGTACCGAAAAAAAACCAACCAAACAAACAAAAAAGCTCAAAAACGACTTACATTATGATTATGCACACTGAAGGAAAGCATGATAGAATTCTTTCCACCCATTTATTTAGCTAGGAACACTAGCTTGAAAGGTACCGATATTCCTTTCGCAATAATTTCTCGATAGCAAACAGTTGTCACATTTGGAGCATGTTGAGGAAAATAACGCCTTTTAAGTCTTTTTTGTTCCTTTGAATTTCAGTCACTGAGAGGTCAAGATACTGTGAGAGAATCTTCCTGTCCTGGATGGCCTGATGAATGCATTTAAATCAAGCAGTGTGTGCTCGCTTCGGCAGCACATATAGTACAATCACTGTGTGTGTGTGTGTATGCGGAAAATACTCTTAAATCCATACAAATGTTGTGTGGATTGTGGTGTTCAGATTTCTCCTACTGGCACTACGACATTTGAAACACATCTGTTATTTCACACCAATTTTGTTTTGTTCCTTTTTTTTTTTTTTTTTTTTCTGGTACTGGGAACCGAACTCACGACCTTGCGCTTGCCAGGCAGGAGCTGTGCTGCTGAGCTAAATCCCCAGCCCCTTGTTCCTTCTTCATTAGCCTCTGTGCTTCCTTTCCATTTCCTTCCTTCATTGTTCTGCTGCTGTCTTTTCTCTGCCTGCTATTTTCTCTTGCTTCAGAACTTCCTCTGGGGCTGGGGATATAGCTCAGTGGGATAAGCACCTGCCTGGTAAGCACAAGGTCCTGAGTTCAATTCCTGGTGCCAAAAAAAAATTACAGAACTTCTTCTGTGTGCCAGTCTGCTGCTGCTTCTTCCCTTGCATGGGTATTTCCTTGCCAGGAATCCAAGTCACCTAATCCAGAAGACTGATGAATAAAATCTTGTGTAGTTGCTAATCTACTGAAGAAACCTGTGTTGCCATCTAAAATGCCAAACTTCAATGGTTCTCTTTTCTTAGTAACAACTTGCTGAGTTTTCCTTATAGTAGGTGTCATGTGCTTAGAGTAGTCAGGTTCTAGCTGCTCCACAGCATTCTGGTGTGTGGCCGCATTTCCGTTCCCTCCTTCGATCTTTATACTTGTGGAGGCATCTTTGTCCCTGGACGTCCCCTCTTCCACATCTGTCTACTTAGGAACTGATGAACAGTCAGTGATGCTTGGCAATGTGGTTCGGTCTCCACTTAATTTCCTTCCTCTGCCAGATCTGCATATTAACCTCCTTAGCAATGAGGGTACTACTGCTGGGCAGGTGCAGACTTTAAATAACCGAAACTGAGTGATGGCCACCGTGGGAATCAAAACCTGCCTCTCCCTTGCCCGTCCACCCAATGGAGGCTCCAACCTGCCGGCCTCTTCCTCGAGCTTGAGCTTGGCCTCTGCGTGTTCAGGCCTGGCCACGCTCCCTCTTTGGGAAACGCCAAGAACATTCTAGGAGTGAAACGGATTCCAGCACGTACAGGAAAAATAGCCTCTACTCAGCTTAGTGAATTGTAGGGTTAAATGTTCTCCAGGTAACACTCAGCATTTGGGAGAAGATACACACTTTAGAACCGAACTCTGAAAATCAGTTCGCTTGCCTCTAGGGTCCTTAACTTGATTCAACAGAAATTTCAGCCAGGCGTGGTGGCACACACCTGTAATCCCAGCACTCGGGAGGCTGAGGCAAGAGGATCATTGTGAGTTTGACACCAGCCTGGGCTACAAAGGGAGCTCAAGCCCAGCCTGAACTGCATAGGGAGACCCTGTCTCAAAAAGACACACACAAAAAAGAGAAACCCTGTCTCAAAAAAAAGAAAAGACAACCCCCCCAAAAAAACCCCAGAAGTTTCTTCAAGGAATCCAAAGGGACTATATGGAACAAGTTGTAGTTTAAAAAAAAATTTTAACACCTATGGGGTTTAGAGTAACAGACAGGGGCCCGGGATATAGCTCAGCTGCAGAAGCGCTTGCCTTGCAAGCACAGGGTCCTGAGTTCGATTCCCGGTACCAAAAGAAACAAGAGTAACAGGAGACAAGTAGTAGCACAACACTGTCCCATCCTCAAAAAAAATCTGAAGCATTGGACGGGAAAAGGCCTCAAAGATGCCAGCCTTCTGGAGGACGGACATAGAAGCCCTTCTGGCCTTCTTTTCCACAGCTTTGCTCCCCGCTCCACCTCTATTCCCCTGTATTCTTTGCTCCAGCGCCTCGTCCCATGGGTTCCCGAGAAGGCACCCAGAACCCCGGGCCCCCTTGTCTGCCCAGCCTGAGAGCCCTTCTCCTCACCGTGTGTCCCGGCTCCCTGCGCAGCAAGAGTGTCCTTCCTGCCTGGGCACCACCAGGGAGAGCTGCAGAGAGCTGGCTTGGCACCTTGCACACTGCCCTCTGACAGCTCATTGGCTTTGGAAGCCTTGGTAAACCTAGAAACTGCAAGATGACGCCCCTGGAAGGCTGGATGTTTCCATCAGAAGGTGCTGTGGGCCTGATTCTGCCTCCTAAAGTCTCTTCAGCCCCTGCCAGTAGGTTTGCTCCTCAGCTGCTGCCTGGGGGTCAAGGTACAGGTTGATTCTGAACCAGTAAGATCCACCCTTCCCCTGTCCTTCTTGTTTTTGTAGTACTGGGGACCAACACAGGGCTTCACACACACAAAGCAAGTGCTCTGCCACTGAGTGACATCTCCAGCCTTTTGTTTTGTTTTTGAGAGTCTCACTATGTAACCCAGGCTGGCCTCGAACTCAAGGTGATCCTCCTGCTTCAGCCTCCCAGGTATTGGAATTGGACGTGTGCCACCATGCCCAGCTCCAACCCATTTTTATAAAAATTTATTTTGAGACAGGATCTCCCTAAGTTGCCCAGGCTCATCCCAAATCTGTGATCCTTCTGCCTTAGCCTGCTAAATAGCCATGACTAGGCATGTGCCTTAAGGCCTGACCTTTGACAGGTTTTCAGAAGGGGAAGGAAAGCACCTAAGACACTACCCCAAACCCCAGGGTCAGTCACCATTTCTGTAGTGAGGATTCGCAGTGCTGTCTAGGCACACATCTCTCACTTAACTCCACCCCATACATCCAAATGCCAGGAAGAGCCGCCACAGAGTTCCCTCCAAACCACTGACCAGCCTCAACCTCTGCCTACACCTGCATGCTCTTCTTGTGATCTCCTGTCCCAAGGCTGGTAGCCTGCTGATCATCCTGGGCTCCTCCTCCAAACCTTCCCATCTTCAGATATAGCTAGTGAGCCCCCAAACCTGTCTCTAATTAATTACTCCATCTTTAAAATTTCCCTACTCATTAGCATAAATCACCATTATCAGTCACCTAAATTACAGCAATGCTCTCCGCTGGACTTTTTTTTTTTTTATACCTGAAATCGAACTCAGGACCTTGCACTTGCCAGGCAGGCACTTATGCCACTGATCTATATCCCAGGCCCTTCTCCAGCTGGTCTTATCGTTCCTCTCGCCCTATCCGTTGTGGAAGATCTTTCAACAGTTCCCCAATGCTCTGAGCACAGGCAGAGTTCACAGGAAACTCACAGAACACTTTGGAGAGGCCCTCTCAGCTGGGTGTGGCTTACTCTGCGGGGTGCAGCCCTGTCCCGCAGAGCCATTCCGTTCCCTGGCCTGGCCAGGCGCCCCTTGTCCTGGGCTTCGCACTCACGGGACACGTGGTCTGAAGACCTCCTAACTCCCCGTAGGCTTGAGTCCCAACTGAGGCATTTCTGCTCTCCCATGGCTTCCTGACACCTCAAGAGCTCCCGGACACCGGACTTCACGCTGCATTACAGTGTCCCCTTCCCATCTCCAAACCCAGATCAACTGAGCCTCTAGCATAAGGGCGCACTTACAGAACGGCAGGCTTGTGGGCCTATTACAGCAAAAGTTAGAGCTCAGTTCGTAGCCTGTGACTGTGCTCATGCTGCCTGTCATGTAGATATCCTTGACTGTCTATTTCTCTTTGATGATGTTCTGGGCCAACTTGACCGTGTCCAGCTTGTGTTTTCCTTAGTTAGAAAAATATATTTTGTTTCCAACTTGCTTCAAGGACTTCATGTCTGGGACAGACTGGCCCAGTCAAGGACCCATTTAACTCTGCTTGTTCTGCTTACAACCCCTCCCCTCCTTCCCAGAATGTTAAACAAGTCCTTTTAAGTAAACCTGCCTGACGATAGATGACATAATTCTTGTATTCCATGTAACCAATCACGTAGTGACCCGCTGTCAGCTTTGTACTTCCCACTCGCAAGCCCTACTTAAACTGCACTCCGACCTGACTCTGGGCTGGTGATCTGAACCTCTGATAAAACTTGCCTTCTAACTCCTCGGTGGGAAGAGTCTTCCATTTGGACTGATACTGGTTTTTCTGCTACACTTGAAGCTAAAGACTATTTCTGGATCAGTATCTTCTCCCCAGTGTTGACTCAGTACCCAAGTCATCTCAGGCAGTCACTATATAATACCTAACCAAATGTAATCCCTAAACCTATGCGAATCTGACACAAGATTTGGTAGAATTAGGACTAAACCCCTTGCCGTGGCCCCATCAGCCAAGGCTTCTGCTGGGGAAACCTGGAGCATCTGTGTGAGCGCCAGGCAGCTGCTTCATACCACCGGTTAGAAGAGAACGTATTTGTAAAGGTGGGTAATCATGGAGGTGCGCATAATCAAGAAACATTACATGCACTGAAACCCCAGGGTGAAACTATGGGGGAAGGTGTTGGGGAAATGATCAAAGTATAGCATGTGACTACACAAAGCCACCAAAATGAAACTCATCCTCATACATCAATACACACTAATAAAAGTCAGCAAAATTATTTAGAAAAATAAAAATAGGCTCATATTCAAAAAAGAGAAACTTGGGGCTGGGGATTTAGCTCAGCAGCACAGTGCCTGTCTGGCAAGCGCAAGGTCGTGAGTTTGATTCCTGGTACCGGAAGAAAAACAAAACCAAAAAACAACATCAAAAAAGAAAAACAAAAAGAGTAAATAATATATTTGGTACTAGATAAAGCCTGTTAATATGTTAATTGAACTCTCAAACTAATTCATATTTGAAGCAAATATGATGTCATTCTTTAAGACGGGGTATGTTTTAAAATCACGTACCATGATTATATGTTTATCTATTTATCCTTGTAGTTCCACACATGTCTGACACATGTATATTGAAAAAAATCTGTGGTTAGTTCCAGATTAACTTTTTTGGGGGTACCAGGAATTAAACTCAGTACTTACACTTGCCAGGCAGACATTTGTGCCACTGAGCTAAAACCCCAGCCCTTAGATTAACTTTTTTTGAGACAGGTTCTTGCTATATAGTCTAAACTGACCTTGAACTGACTGTGGCTGGCCTCGATCTTGTGACCCTGCATCAGCCTCCCTCAGGGCTGGGACTACAGGTGTTCACCACCACACTCAGCTTTATTTTAGACAAGGTCCCACTGTGTGGCCCAGGTTGATCTCCAACGCAATTCCTGGGCTCAAGTGATCCTCCCTCCTCAGCCTCCACACACACAGCCTCACATAAGTGCTTAGCTACAATAGTTTTTGAATAAAAGGTTTTTTTTTATCTCTATGTAATATTTTTCATTATCTCTTTGTGTGTTTTTCATTGGTAATACCATTTTGTGGTTAATTTACCTGATATATGTTTTTCAATATATCTTTTATCTAAATGTGCCTCATTTGAAAAACAACAATAATCTTTCCCTTCTTAGGACTATTTATAATTTTTTTTTTTTTTTTTTTTTTTGGTCTTTTGAGACAGGGTCTTGCTGTGTAGTTTAAGCTGGCCTTGAGCTCACTTTGTAGCCTAGGCTGGTCT
>NW_004955505.1:4392412-4406102 GCF_000276665.1 Chinchilla lanigera | reverse complement strand
CTCAGCCTCCTGAGTGCTGGGATTACAGGCATGCACCACCACACACAGTTCTATAATTCTTTATAACAAACTATGAGAAAAAGAATTAGAGTATCAAGAGACTGAAGCCAGTCAAAGAGTATTTCTTTCCTTCGTTTATTCTCTATCTTAAACAATGCTAGAGATTGCTTAGGAGGTTGAACATCGTGGTATTGTATGAGCTACTCTTAAGTATAGATCCAAGAGAAATCAAAACATATCCACACAAAATCTCACAAATTTTATGACAGTATTATCCATAATACCAAAAGCTGGAAAAAACCAAATGTTCATCAACAAAGGCGTGGGTACACAAATTGTGGCTTAGGCATACAGTGGATTATATAAAAATGAATGAAGTACAAAGAATGATAGATTTGAGTCATTTGTAGGAAAGTGGGTGGACCTTGAGACGGTAATTATAAGTGAAATAAATCAGACACACAAGCACATGGTTTGTCTTGACAATCCCAAAGTGTACATACTTTAAAGAGCAAAATAAAAGAGACATGATGAAATAGGTCTTCTGTAAGAGGGAAGGGGGACTAAAAAGAAGGAAGTAAAAGGAAGATGTGTCATGTACATGTACTAAATCCCCACGGTTAATGTAATCATTGTGTTTAACCAACATATACTAACAAAAAGTAATGAAATACTGATAGGTGCTACAACTCAAAAATATTATGCTAAGTGGAAGACGCTAGAAATAAAGATTACATATTGAGTAATTCCAGAAAAGAATACGTGAGATACATGTATATATATATCAACAGGAATGATGTCTGGGTAAAGGCAAACTTAGGTATTTGGTAAAATTTACTCTGCTCTTCACTGGTCTGACAATATACATGGCTTCTCTTCTGGAATCAGGAAGCACCCTCCTTACTGGATGTATTTCATGGCTGCTTTTTCTGAGCTCAGTGACTTTTTTCCCAAGTGGCACCACACACAGTTCCTGCCTGTCTGAACCCAGAACTACTCCGGCCCTTTCAAAGGAACAAGGCCCAGGCTTCCAATGAGGGAAAGCTGGAAATATTTGTACGGGGATCTTGGTGGATCTGTTAGCTTTTGCTGCATCCTGTCCTACCCAACCTCTCAGTGGCTCAAAGAACAGAGCTGTTTGGCTTCCAGCTCTGTGGGCGGCAGCTTGCACAGGCTCGGCCGGCAGTCATCTCTGGTCTTCCTCCCACCCTAGAAGTATAGTCGGCTGGCTGGTCCTCCAAGCCAGTCTGTCCCATATAGCTTTGCATGCATGTCTGGCAGGTGCCAGCTTGGTCCTCCTCCACATGGTGTCTTCTGCCACACTAGCTCAGGCTTATTGATGTGAGGGTAGTGTTCAGAACTCACACAGTGACAGTGACCTGACAGCCTCACTTTATCACTTCAAGCCAAAGAGTAACAAAGCCAACCAAGAGTTAAGGGGTGTTAGTGTACCTTCTCTCTGAATGGAAGAGGGGTCGTAACCATCTTTGTAAATAATTATACCTGACCTCACCACTGCTGCAGTAGCAACCTTCTGCGCCCCTCCTGGTTGGTTTTGGTTACTATCCTGGCTTGGACAGCCTAAAGGCACAATGCTCATTTCATCACAGATCCTTTGTGTTCATATGCATCCTTAGATCAACCACATTCCGGCCACCAGTTCCCCTTTCCAGCTGATTGCACAGGTATTCAGTCTTGGAAAATCTCCGCAGTATCTGATCCACTGAGAAATTACTTATTTTTGAGCATGGCTGTGTACTCTTCTCAAACTACAGTAATTATATGATTTATCATTCAAATTGGGACTTTAGGAATGAAGTGTGACACTATGAATAATTGTGCTACTATACTATGCATAAAATGAGATGTCCTATTTAAAACTGAGTGGTGGCGCATGCCTGTAATCCCAGCACTCAAGAGGCTGAGGCAGAAGGATCTTTGCAAGCTCAAGGCCAGCCTGGGCTACAAAGTGAGCTCAAGGCCAGCCTGAACTGCATGGCAAAACCTGTCTCAAAAAGACAAAAAAAAAATTTTTTTTTTTAAAAGGGCTGGGGATGTAGATCAGTGCAAAGGCCTTGGGTAATCCCTAGTAGAAAGAAAGAAAGAAAGAAAGAAAGAAAGAAAGAAAGAAAGAAAGAAAGAAAGAAAGAAAGAAGAAAAGAAAAGAAAGAAAAGAAAAGAAAAGAAAAGAAAAGAAAAAAAAGAAAAGAAAAGAAAAGAAAAGAAAAAAGAAAAGAAAAGGAGGAAAGAGAGAGAGAGAGAAAGAAGAGGAGGGGGGGAGAAGGAGAGAAAGAAAGAGAAGAAAGAAAAAAGAAGGTCCAAAGTGCATAATTTCCTTTTCTTCTTCAATCTCTGATGTTCTTTCTTGGTTCTGGATCAGATTTCTTGGTAATAAGCTTCTAAATTTTGTTCAGTCTATTTAAGTAAAACAAACCATTCCACAAATGAGGAAAAAAAGTGGCTTGTGAGCTAACCTCTAAATTGTGGTTACTGTGGAATCTGTAGACTTGGTATTGAACTCAACATTGCTGAGATTACACAACAGGGAGCTATTAGTGACCCAAGGGGAAAAACCCAGCACATGGTCATTCACACAGCACAAAACGGTGTTTCATCACTTACCCATGCGGCGACAAAGGACACAAAAGCAGTCTGAAAATTAATTGTAAAATTATTTTCAACATCACATGCTAAATTAAGGAGTTGCTTTGGTTGCTAAGTAGATAATAGAGGCCAAAGTAGTAAGCCTGCTTAAAACGTATGCAAATGCTGCACAAATTGCTTATTTTCTAATTCGATCACAATGTTTAAGTGGCACATTTAACAGGAAGAGAGTTCAAGGGCGAACAGATGACAGCCAAGTGGATGATCTGAGCAAATTCTTCAAAAATTTCTCAAACTATATTACATCTTTTGTAACCAGAAAACTAACAATCTATTCCTTAGGATCTAGTACTTTCCCCAACACGTAGTTGGCAGTCAGTGAATATTTGGTGAAAGGAGAAAAAAAGGAAGAAACAACTAGCAGGAGAGGATGCCAGGAGAGAAGTGCATCTCCTTGGCCCTGGAGGATCCTGGGTGCTAGCGAGAAACCAGGAGGAGCCAGCCGCGGTTCCTCTCCAAGGAGCTGGTGATGTCGCCTTCCAAATCTCTTTCGCCTAAAAGTTCAGGGCTCTTCCATGAAGTCCAGATCCAGCCCTTACCTGACCCAGGCAGACAGCCGCCTCGTTAGGAGCACAGAAGCTGAGGCAGGGCGGCCTCAGTTAGACCTTGGTATCCCCCGCATTTGGCTGTTGGACCTCAAGCAAGTCATTTTATCTTGACCTCTCATTCGTGAACCAGGAATTGTAACAGCACGTCTTCAGGTGTGTCGTAAGGGTTATGCACAGTACACGGTGTTATGGCTTGTATTTAGATGTCCCCCCAAAGCCTCGTGCCGTCTTAGGTGGGGCTTTTGGGAGGTAGCTGAAAAGAATGTGTGACACGAATTGATTCATGGTGCAATGCTGGGCTCAAGGGGACTAGGATTAAGGTGTGAGTGCCGCCCACTTTGAGTTGCCTGGATAAGATAAAAGGGACAGAACGATGCCGCTAAGGTCCCTTGCTTGCTTGTCTCTGCTGCCTTCTGCCTGCCATGAACCGTTTCTACTCTGCAGTGCCCCTCTGCCAAGCCACCCTGCCTTGGAGCCAGCTGATTATGGACGGAAACCCCTACAAACTGTGAGCTAAATCAACCCTTGCTCCTTTGACTTCCGGTGTCCGATATTCTGCCTCAGCCATGAGAAAAGTAGCTAAGCAGCACGTAGAGCACTTAGAACAGCTCCTGGCTGCCATGCAGGCAGCTTCTGAGAGAGCTGTTAGACAGGTGTTAGAGACCTAACACCTGCTACTCAGGATGGACTGAAACCAATGACCTCTTGTAACACAGACTATAGCAAGTGACGCAGAGGTTAACTGTTTTATGTCAGCTGGTAACGTGATTTCTGAGTGTGCCCACAGGGGCACTGCCAGAAGATGTTAGCATGTGGACTGAGTGACGGTGGTCCTGGCCAGTGGGGGTGGCCACCACCCCGTGCATGGAGGGTCCAGATGGAGCAGGGCAGACAATGGCGGCCAGATTTGCTGCTGGCTCAAGTCAGGACGTTCATTTTCAGCATGTTGCCCTTAACGTCTGTGCTCCTGGCACCCAGGCTGCAGAGAAGGACAGAATGACTCCATCGGTTTTCCTAGGCCTCTGGCTTACACACAGATCAAGGGACTTTTCACCTCCACGGCAAATGAAGCTGCCCCTTGTAAAGATTCTCCTCTCCGGGGCTGGGAATTTAGCTCAGTGGCAAAGCACCCGCCTGGCAAGCGTGAGGTCGTGAATTCGATTCCTGGTACCAGAAAAAAAAACAAAAAAAGAAAGAAAGAAAAAAGATTCTCCTTTCCATGCATAGATGATAGATAGACCGACATCCTATTGGTTGAGTTTTTCTCGAGAACCTTGAACATATTCAATGGCAGTCCTGTGACGAGGGTAGGACCTTCGTCTTTCTAGCCCCTTCTCTCAGCCTGTCTCCCATGCTACAAGCTCCTCCGTGGAGAGGCCGTGTGGTAAGGAGTGGAGGGAACCTTCACTCAAGGTCTGTGAGAAAATGAAACCTCAGTCCAACAACCTTCCACAAGCTAATCCTGTTGGCACATGAGTGTCCGAGGGGTCTGAAGACTCCTCCGTCTGTGACAGTCCCAGAGCTACAGGCCCCAGCCGTGCCTGTCAGGTTCCTGACCCACAGAAAATAAAATTTTGTGAGAAAATAAAAGTTACTTTAAGCGCTAAATCGGGAGACCACTTGTTATGCAGCAGGAGATAACACGGTCAATGTCTGCTAGTAACAGACATCTCAATTTCCTCTCTCCTATCCCAGGCTCACATCACAAAGGAACCACATTCACCCAAGTTAAATAAACTGAAAGCCTAAAAAGTCATCATTTCTCAACATTTCCTCCTCTAACTTGCCCAGCTTCATGAATATATGAATAAGAGCATTTCTGAAATAGAAAGTTCAAAGAGTATGATAAAAATAAGCTTGGGTTATTTTAAAATGAGAAGGAAAGAGAAAGAGGAGGAGACTGCCTGTGTGGCCAGAGTTGCTAGCGGAGGGAGAAAGACACCAACAGGGAGGGCCAAAGGGGCCAGGGCACTCAGGGGCCCCGAGGCCATGATGAAAAGCTTGGGCTTCTACTCTACCTGGAGAACAGGACACCTGTGAGGCGCACCTTCTCTCAGCCTGTCTCCGCACTACGAGGTCCTCCATGGAGCAGCCACGTTGTAGTCTTTGTTCTGAGTCTTTGACCCAGTAAAACCCTTCGGCTGCTGTGTGGAGTAATGATTATAAAACGAGCAGAAAGCAGAAAGCCAAGGAAGAGACACAGCACCCTAAGTGACTGACAGATGATAATAGTTTAGAAAGCCTGGGAAATAAGGAGACTTGGACGGGGTGCAGATGGCTCTGGAAGTAGGGACGGTTGAACTCATCAGCAATTGGAGGGGAAAGCAGGACGCAGGTGTTCAGGTTGGGCTAAGGGAAAATGGGAAAGGAGCAAGATCAAAGGTGGAAGTCAGGATTTCTCTTGTGGTTATGGAAGTGTGGGATTAAATCTGATATCTAAGTAGAAATGTCAAGTGGGCAGGTGGATATACCCATTCAGAAGAAATTTCCAGAAGAAATTTGTTCTGGACACTGGAAGGAAATCAACATGAAAAATGACACAGCATCTGGGAACGGGAGGGGTTCTCTAGGGAGAAAGTACGGTGGGGAGCAGAGCGTGCCAACAAAGCATGCCTAGAATCAGTGCCAGAGAAGCCAGGCGGCCGACCCGAAAATCTGAGTGCAACCCCAGAGGTGGCAAGAGCAAGCCAGCCCTAGCTATGACAGAGATTAAGCTTTATTTATGGATTTGCAGGGCAGAGAGTGAACCCTGTGCCTCAGCTACTCTACCACTGGGAGGTTAAATTCTCTGCTGCTGAGAGCGTTGAAAGTTAAATACATGCACACATAAACTGAGGCGTGAGACTCATACCCACTACTTCGAACTCCATAAAATGGTACACGTGCATAACTAGGTCATTCATACCTCTTTTTTTTTTTTTTTTTTTTTTTTTGAGACAAGGTCTCAGTACGCAGTTCAGGCTGGCCTTGAGCTGACCTTTGTAGCTGGCCTTTGTAGCCCAGGCTGGTACTCGAACTTGCAAAGATCCTCCTGCCTCAGCTTCCCCAGTGTTGGGATTACAGGCATGCACCATCACACCCAGTTCTTCCATCTTTGGTTTGCCGGGCATGGTGGCACATGCCGGTAATCCCAGCACTGGGGAGGCTAAGGCAGGTGGATCGTTGTGAGTTCAAGGCCAGCCTAGGCTACAAAGTCAGCTCAAGGCCAGCCTGAACCGCATAGTGAAACAAACAAACAAAAAAAAAAACCAGTCTTTGTATTTGAACATGTTTGCAGCGCATGGCGAGATGCAGCGTGGGAGAGGGTCTGTGTACGTAATGCTGCCTTTCCCCTTGCAGCGCTGGGGACTGCGCCCAGCCAGGGCTCATGCATGGAAGGCAAGCGCTCTGCCACGGAGCCACGCCCGGTCCTCTTAAAAAACCATTTTGCTTAGTATATGTTTGCAGCAACGAGTCCATGCATCATGGGGAGCTGGCGTGTGCCACGGGGCACATCTCAAAAAGTGGTCGAGGGCCGGGGATGTAGCTCAGGGGCACACGTGCCTGCCTGGCAAGCTCAAGGTCCTGAGTTCGATTCCCGGCACCAAAAAATAAAATAAAATAAAGTGATCCCTCTGTCTTGTGTAGATGAGCAGGGGCGTTCTCCGTGAGGCCTTCAGGGAAGCGGAGGCGGAGCAGACGCTGCAGGAGAGGGCTCTCGGCCCCCTGAAGGAGCAAGAACTCTGCCAGAGGCTGAGGAAACACCGTGAAGTGACTGCAAGGGGAGCAGCCCAATTGCAAGCTGGAGAAACCGCTGTATAGAAGAGCAAACAACAAATGTACAGGGGTCTTGGGGAGGGTTGGAGTGCAGGGAGCAAAGCACCGAGTCAGATATGTGCGCGCATCTCCTTCCCTCGGTGGATATGACCGCCACACTCGACAAATATGTGCTGATACGACGATTAAGAAGCACAGACCCTGCAGGCTCGGGGCAAGGCGCCTCTTCTGCTGTCGGCGAAGGGGAGTGAGGCTCCCGGCCGAACGGGGTTCCTCCGCTGGCCAGAAAGGCCTCCCTGGCCCACAGAGCGTCACCGCAGTGGGCAGCTGCAGCCGCTCTGCACCCAGGGTGGTGGCACAGCCCCGGTGTGGCCGGCACACAGGGCCCAGGGCCGCTGGCAACCCCACCGAAAAGGGCCTCCTGCAAAGACGGAACTAGAAAAACTCACAGTCACAGAAAACAGAAGCGAAGATCTAAAATCCAAAGCAAATCCGAGCTCTCGCGGTGGAGGGATTCCAGCCGGCCGCGGGCCCTCCCCTCGTTCCTGCAGTGCTGGGGGTGGACCAGGGCCTTCCCACCGAGCCGTGCCCCAGTCCCTCCCGGGCCCCCACTTGCAGCCCTCTTGTCCCTGCTCCCAGCGCTGGGGTTACCGCAGGCGCCAACAGGCCTGGCTGCCCCGCTCGTGACGGCCACTGGCCCTCCGCCCCGAGGCTGGCTGGGCTACCGGACCCGGCCGCCTCGCTGCTGGCAGTGGACGCAGCCCTGCACGGCGCCTCCTCCTGGACCCGAGGCGCAGGAGCATCCCCGGCTCGGGCACAGCCTGGCGGGCGGCCTCAGGGTCACAGCGCTTGGTCCCTCGGGCCCGCTTGTCCGGGCGCCGCGGCGCCTTTTCTCCTCCGCGACACCGCTCCCCCGCTCCGTGTACACGGGTACTGTAGCTTCCAGAGCTTCTAAGAGGCCCCTCGAGGGCGTTAGTGCGGTCTCCTGGGGCCCTTGCCCAGGCGTAAGTCCTGTACCATGAAACAATGCTCTTGTAAAGTCCTTCTTTCCCAGTTTATACGCCGTCCCCTTCGCCAAGCCCTGCGATGCCGTCCCATGCGCCCCACGCCTGGTAGCACTTCTGGGTCTTGGCCCTGGGGTCTGCTGGCCCCAGGGGAGGCAGAGGTGGCTCCTGAGCAGACGTCTGTGTTCTTCTGTCCTTCACACAAACGGGAGGCTGAGTCACTGCCGCAGGCTAGCGCGCCCACGGAACCTGACACTACATTCCCAGTGCAGGGACCCAGACATACCCATCCAAATCTCAGCACCTTCTTCCTTCCACCACCTTGGCCTGGATACAGCAGAAACGCCAGCAGTTGAGATTCAATATTTTCTGAAACAAGGCCTTTTTTTTTTGAAACAAGGTCTCACTACGAAGCTGAGGCTGATTTTGAACTCGTGGCGATCCTCCTGCCTCAGCCTCCCAAGCACTGGGATTATAGGCAGTGTGCCACTACATCCAGTTTGGCTTCTCTGTTTTTGGTTTTTGTTTGTTTGATTGGTTTTTTTTTTTGGTATCCGGAATCGAACTCAGGACCTTGCCCTTGCCAGGCAGATACTTGTACCGCTGAGCGATATTCCTTGCATTTTGCCTACTCTGAAATGTAAAAGTTCTCAGTTTGATTGCCCCAGCCTTGAAGAGATAAAGACTCTGCTTTGGGGCCTCACCCTTTCTTTTCAGTTGGTGGAATAATCCGTCCTCAGGCATTTATTGTCTTTCTCCAAAGCACTGCGGCCTCTGAGTAGCAGCTAACTCCAAGATCCTCTGCTCCTGACTCCAGCTCGCAGGGCCTGCAAAGCTGCACTTGTAGTGCCCACCCGCCTTGTACCGAGTGCGAAAGTATCAGCACACATGGGCAGGTCCAGCACCCACCCTCATCTTTGAGGCAGTTCCATCGTGGGAACGAAGTCCCCAGGCTCCAACTGTCAGTGCAGATAACACAGCCTTTAGACATCAAGAGATCACACGGCATTTCGCCTGGGCAGAAGGGCGCGAGCCTGAGGCAGCAGCGGAGGACGCAGGAAGGTCACCCCTCCATCCCCAGTGCAGGGGAGGCGGCTGACCTTCACATTCCTGGCTGAGCTCAGAGGCTCACAGCCTGGCGCTGACTAATGCGAGTGGGCCGGGGGTGGTGCGCGGCTGGGAGAGTGACAGAGGGGACGTGGGGTGCGGAGGCAAAGTTCCTGGTTCTTTATCTTGGGGAGGGCGGCGTTCTGGGAAGCGGTGCGCAGTCGCCGTTTCTCAGGGCCCAGGATATTAACGGGGGTGGATAGTGAGAGGACGGCCAGCTCACTTAGCCCCAAAGAGGAGCTGCTTTGGCCTCGTGCCTTGATTTTAAAAAAGGCCTACTTCTCACGCTGTGACTGCGCCCCAGACAAGCACACGCTGAGAGCCGGGGGTGCAGAAGTCGTGGGAGGGGACGGGGTGGGGGTTACTGGCAAAGCATTCGCCACAGGGTCCTGGCAGACCCCGCAGGAGCCCTGGAACCCGGTGGCCCTGCCAGGAAGTCACGCCTATGTGAACCAGTCATTGGGGAGCAGAACCCCAGCTGTGGGAGGGCACAGTAGGTGGCCATGGCCGTGTCCACAATGCTCGGCAACCCTGGGACACAACTTCATAATCTCAATCTTTCTCTCTCCTTCCCTCCCTCCCTCCCTCCCTCTCTCTCTCTCTCTGTAGGGTGGTGCTAGGAACTGAATCCAGGACCTTCAACCTTTTTTAATTCTTTGAGGCTGGCTGAGGTGGCTCACACCTGTAATCCTAACAACAGGAAGGCTGAGGCAGGAGGATTGCTGTCAGTTGGAGGCCAGCCTGGGCTACATAGTGACCCTGTCGCAAAAAATTTTTGAGACAGTCTTGCTAAGTACCTAAATTGCCCAGGCTGGGTTCAAACTTGCAATCCCCATCTCAGCCTCCCAAATAACTGGGATTACAGGTATGCACCACCATGGGTGGTATTACTCTTCTACCAAGGGTTATCTTGTTTCGTTTTGTTTTGTACTGAGAATCTTGCGCTTGCCAGGCAGGCATTGTGCCACTGAGCTATATCTCCGGCACCAAGGGTTAATCTTCATTTTTTTGTTTTGTTTTTGGTACTGGGAATTGAACTCAGGGCCTTGTGCTTGCTGGGCAGACGCTGCCCTGCTGAGCTATATTCTCAGTCCCAAGGGTTATCTTTAAAGTTTAATTATAGGGGCTGGGCATTTGGCTCAGCAGCACGGCCCCTGCCTGGCAAGTCAAGGTTGTGAGTTCGATTCCTGGTACTGGAAAAAAAACCAAAGGAAAAAAAAAAAAGTTTAATTATATTATTTCTCCAAAATGCTGTAATTGTGGTGTTGAGACACAGCTAACTTATTATGTGTGTCATTGGGTTCCTATTCTTTATAAATTCACTTCTGAAATAGATTGTATAATAAACTTTATCTGGAACTACAGATTCTATTCTTTGGATTCTATAAGTAAAATTCAAGAATCTGAACCTGTTAGAAGCTGAGAGCTTAGGGCTGGGGGTGCAGCTCAGGGCAGAGCCGTTGCCCAGTGTGCGCAGGCCCTGTGTCAATCCCCAAAGAAGTGAAAACCACCCTCAGAACTTGTACCAGTTCAACCAAAAACAAAAACCAGCTTGTACCAGTTCAGAGGCGATTCCTGAGTGGCTCATGTCATTCAAAGCACTTCTCACTAGATGGCACTAGTGACAAAGAAATACTGTCACATTTAGCCTCGCGTCCAAGTCTGAACCCGCAGGCTGACGTCTACTATTTACATAATCTCTCAACTATTACACACCTTTGTTAAACCATGAGAGATTTTCAATTAAAAGAGGGCAGTTGAGACCTTACTCAGGCCCAACAGTGAATTTAAACAAGCGGCCTTACCTTTCCGCAACAGTGCACAAGTGTTTCCAGGGTGCTGCAGTGCACTCTGCGTGTTTGAGAGAAGCAACCCCAGCACGCTGGCACAGGCCAGTAACCCCACGCTCAGAAGGCTGAGGCAGGAGGGTCACAGGTTCAAGGCCAACCAGGACTACAAGTAAGACCATTAAAAGGTGCACACTGAGACCTGTCCATAGTAAGGGGCCGGAGAACAGAACCAAGTCTGCCTCCACGTCCATCCACGGTCCTGGGCCAGGCCCCTGCTCTGTGACCCGCAACCTGAGGGCTCATTGAGGCCACAGGAGGTGCAGCAGAGTTCGCCCACGGCCCAAGAGGTGGGCTGCCCTGGGGACAGTAGGGAAGGCGCTCTGCCTGGTCTCCCATCTCCTGGGGTCACCTCTGCACCCCCAGGGATGTGGGGAGAGACCTACAGAAGGCGGGTACTTCCCTCTCCCCACCCATGCGCTTCTGTGCCGAGGCTACGTGGGACGCAAGACGTTCGCTGGTGTGCAAATAAGTGGATGTCAAAAACATCCCTCCAGTTCTGTTCGGCTTCAGCACCAGGGATTCAACCTAGGGCCTTCACAGTTATCTACATTCCCAGCCTTTTTCTATTTTTTATTTTGAATCGGGGTTCCACTAAGTTGATAAATTGCCCAGGCTGGGCTGGAACTTGTGATCCTCCTGCCTCAGCCTCTCAGAGTGCTGGGATAACTAGCGTGCACCACCACAACCAGGACAAGTAGCCCTTCTCTTCACATTTTCACTTTACATGCTCCGTTCAATTTTTTTTTTTCTTGGTCATTTTGAGACAGGGTCTCGCTATGCAGTTCAAGCTGGACTTGGACTTGCGCTCACTTTCTACCCTGGGCTAGTCTCGAACTCAAAACGATCCTCTTGCCTCAGCATCCCGAGTGCTGGGATTACAGGTGTGCACCACCACACCTGGCTCATGTTTTCCTTCTTTAAAAAATCTGTCCAAGCCAGGCGTGGTGGCGCACGCCTCTAATCCCAGCACTTGGGAGGCTGAGGCAGGAGGATCATTGCGAGTTCAAGACCAGCAGTGGCTATAAAGTGAGCTCAAGGCCAGTCTGAACGACACAGAGAGACCCTGTCTCAAACAGACAAAAAAAAAAAAAAAAAAGATCAGACTCCAAGGCCAGACTCACAGGGCTGGAAAGCAGGGGTGTCACAGTGCAAACCGAAATTCACTGATGAGGTCCACCACGATGCTGCCCTGCGGCTGTGCAAAAGCATTCGCATATGTATTTACATGGGGAAAAAGGAGGAGAGGAAAACGCACTAAAATATCGGGGACCGCTCTTCTGAGTGACCGGATGATGAGTCTGAGTTATTGCTTCCTTGTATACTTTCCCATTTGCCAGACTTTTTCAAATGCATGCGTATTCCGTGGATAACCAGGAATAACCGCCCATGCCTGCACCAGGGATTGAGCCCAGGGACCATGTACTACTGTACTATATTCCTAGTCCTTTTCTAGCCTTTTTTTTTTTTTTTTTTTGAGACAGAGTCTGTGTCTATGTAGTTCAGGCTGGCCTTGAACTCACCATGTAGCCCAGGCTGACCTCAAACTGTGCTCCTCCTGTCTCAGCCTCCCAGCTGGGATCTCAGGCCTGCATCACCATGGCTGGCTTCTAATTTTACTTTTGTTTTGTTTTTTGTTTTTGAGACAGGGTCTCTGTGAGTAGTTCATTCTTTCTTTTTTTTTTTTTTTTTTTTTTTTTTTTTGAGACAGGGTCTCCCTATGCAGTTCAGGCTGACCTTGAGCTCACTTTGTAGCCCAGACTGGCCTCGAACTCCCAACGATCCTCCTGCCTCAGCCTCCCGGGTGCTGGGATTACAGGCGTGTGCCACCATGCCCAGCCTCTCTGAGTAGTTCAGACTGGCCTTGAACTCACTGTGTAGCCCAGGATGGCCTGGAACTCCCTGCCTCAGCCTCCTGGGTGCTGGGATTACAGGTGTGTGCCACTATGCCGAGCAGAATTTGATTTTTAAAAACTGTTCATTTTCAGTTTCATTGGTTTCTGCTCTGACCTATATTACCTTGTTCTTTGTCCTAATTTTATTTTTGAGACAGGGTCTTCATAATGAAATTGCTCAGGCTCGCCTTAAAGTTGCAATCCTCCTGCTTCAGCCTCCTGAGCAGCTGGGAATACAGGTGTGAATCACCTCACCTAGCATACATAATCTTTTTAAGGAATTACAATTACCTTTGCGGGGCAGGGGGAGGAGAAGGAGAAGTAATTAGTGACCTTTGGGGCTGGGGGTTTAGCTCAGCGGCACAGCGCCTGCCTGGCAAGCGCAAGGTCGTGAGTTTGATTCCCAGTACCAGAACACCCCCCCCGCGCGCAAAAAAAGAAAGAAATCAGTGACCTTGGATGAGCATTCTTAGAATTATTTCATTTTCTGCCAATATATTGCAAAATTATTTGTGGCAGATATAATATGTTACTCTGTGTGTGTATATTGTATATGCAAGGGAAAAAGGATGGCAACACTTCGTCAGTTTTAACTGAGTGAAGCCAGATTCTTCCAGGACTGGTGGACAATACACCTTGACTGAGGAAAGAGCCCATTGTTGTGTGTCTACCCCAGGGCAGAATGTGTCTAAGAGAACTGGCCTATGTTTGCACTCAATGTGTTCCTGCCCTGGCTAATGATTATGGCTTTCAGCAGGTCCTTTTCAAAGCATTCTTACACAGCCCTGCACATGCCAGCTCAGCCTGTTTTTGAAAAGAAAATGCTAAGTAGAGCGGAGAATTCTGTTCCTTTTTTTTTTTTTTTTTTT
>NW_004955505.1:4388442-4390133 GCF_000276665.1 Chinchilla lanigera | reverse complement strand
ACCTTGCGCTTGCCAGGCAGGCGCTTTTGCCGCTGAGCTAAATCCCCAGCCCCATGGAAATTTCTTTTTTTTTTTTTTTTTTTTTTAGTTTTTCTCCGGTACCAGGAACCGAACAACTCAGTGTTTTTATAGGTACTATATGACAAAGTTGTGTGATCACCACTACTATCCAATTCCAGAGCGTTTCAGTCACCTGTAAAAGGAGCTCCATGCCTATTAGTCACCCCAGTTCCTGTGTCCCTCCATCCCCCGAGAGTCACAGCGCTAGCTCCTGTCCCAGTGGACGTGCGCATCCTGGACATTTCACAGAAATGGAATTGCACAACACGCGACCTTCTTCTTCACTGCCAGTCTTCTAGAGCCATCCCGCCGTGGCGTACGCACCCCTCTTTTCCCTGTCCCTCTCACACCTGAATCACGACTCCACTGTACGGATTTTCTTGATCATTTTTCAGTGGCTGGAGGCTTGAATTATTTCTAAATTTGATTACTGGGAATAGCAATGCCTTGCACATTCTTTTGGACGACTTTTGTGTGGACCTGTGTTTTTAATACCTGGAAGTGAAGTTGTTGAGTCACATGATCGCTCTATGTTTGACATCTCAAAGAAACCCCACAAACTGTTTTCCACAGCTGTAGGCCCTTTGCACATTCCCTTAGGTATGATGTGTAGGGTTCTGACCTCTCCACAACCTCTCTGACATCTATTACTTTCCTGTATCATAATTATTACCATACTAGTAGGTGTGCAGGCGTATTTATTGTGGTTTTGATTTGCATTTTCCTTGTGACTAATATAGTTCAGTATCTTTTCATGTGCTGCTGACCAGATGTATATCTTCTTTGAGGAAATGGCGGTCCAAATACTTTACCAGACCTTTAACTGGGTTGCTTGTCTTTTATTGCTGAATTATAATTTTTTTTATATATTGGGTACTACTGTTGTAGGCAGCTGAGTTAGATAAAAATATTATAGGCAGTCAGGCAGGGCCAGGCCCTGGAAGGAGCCCGTGGGGAAAATGGGATGGATACCTTGCGAATGGAAAGACAGGCACTTCTGCAGGCCAGACCGCAAGACAAAAGATAAAACCAATGCACCCACACACCTCCCTAGGGACAGACCTCAGGGATTGATATTCTAAATGGGTAGCGATCGCCTTGAAAAAGCCAGGAAGAGTCACTAGCCCAACCCCCTACAGGAAAAGCCCCTGTTCTGTATTCATGCCCGCTTGCTACGTGACTCGCTTCCCCATTTGATCCCAGTTTACTCAATTTTACCTGAACAATTATAACCTTATTGGCTGACTGTAGTTTTGTCCCCCCTCATGCCCACCTGTGATTTCCCATTTTTCCCCACCTTGGACCCGCCTCACCTCCTGGTTTTGCCCTATAAAATCCCTGGGAAGGGCAGGGTGCTCGGCAACCCACTCGGGCCCTCTTGTGTCCTCCCTCACAGAAGCTTTCTTTTCCTCAATAAATACGTTCTGCTCTTAACCTCTGTTGTTCCTAATATTCATCCTTTGAATTTAGAGAACACGAACTTGCCTCAGACATCGTTCAGGTTGGGAGTTTCTTTCCCCTGTGTCACTATGGCCTTAGGCATGTGATTTGCAAATATTTTCCTTTATTGTATGGATCACTTTCCTCCTTTCTTTCCTTCTTTTTCTTTCTTTCTTTCTTTTTTTTTTTTT
>NW_004955505.1:4384818-4387907 GCF_000276665.1 Chinchilla lanigera | reverse complement strand
CTGCCTAAAGGAGAAGCATTCTTCTGTGCAACAACAGCCATTCCTAGTGGAGTGTGAGGCAGACTATATTTACATATATATATTGGTGTGGAGGACCGCCAGGAGGCTCCCACTTGTCTCCATTTTGGCTAAACCTGGCCCTTCCACTGTGTGCTGCTGTGCACAGAGCTGGCTAGGATAGTGCTCTACCCGCTTAACTGGCTTTAAGCAATGCAAACGCGCCCAGCGGAGGCCCTGAGGTGTAGCCTTTGAAGCAGTGAGCCAGGTCAGCGGTGCCTCACCTGCAGCTCCCTGTTACTAAGCAGGCGCTGAGCCCAGGAGAGCTTCTATCAGCCCACCGAGCCACGAGAAAGAGGCGGTGACACCCGAGCAAGAAAATCAGACAGCAGAGCGGACGCAGCGGGCTCCACAAGCCGCTTCCTCAAGGGGTGTGATGCAGATCCCTCCGGACTTCGAGGCCGCCTGTTGCCGGAATCCAGTACCTTGCTCCTTCCCCTCTGCAGGTCGCAGAGGTGCTGCGGTGCCTCCTGCCTCGCCCAGCCCACAGCACTCCCGTACGTCCTGCCAACCCAGGTTCCGCCCTGCGCTGAACTTTCTGCCAGGTAGCCATTGTTCCGACTGGATTTAGGAACCCCTGGGCTCCCCAAAACTGCAACTGTGTCTTTGTCTCTTTATTCTCACCGTGGGTTGCACGGGAAGATGATGCCATGGTTAACAATGTCTTCCACAAGACCAAGCTGAAGCACAGTAAATATATGGACAAGGGTGAACAAGTATCGATTTACTTACTAGAATTCCAATAACTTTTCCCTAGGATTACAAATATAAATTCCTCTCGATTGTGACGCAGTGCGGACAGGCTTCCTATATTGTGGGATGATTAAATCATGCCACAAGTCAATGTATCATCACCTCTCATTTTTTGTGGTGAGAATGTTTAAAATATATTCATTTAGCAACTTTGAAATATCTACAGTCTGGCCCCGCCACCCCCACCGCCACCACGGGAGGGGCCTGGGATTCGGGAAGCCTCGGTGAGCTGTGTGGGTGCTGGGGTCCTCTTGCTCCACCCATCTCCCCTCACCACCGCGATAAGGAATGAAAGGGGTGATATCAGTACAGAGCCTATAGAAATTCAAATGAATTTTTTTGTTTTGTTTTGTTTTGAGACAAGGTCTTGCTATGCAGTTCAGGCTGGCCTTGAGCCGTGAGCTCACTTTGTAGCCAAGGCTGGTCTCGAACTCACAACAATCCTCCTGCCTCAGCCTCCTGAGTGCTGAGATTACAGGTGTGAGCCACCACATTGGCTTTTCCTACGTATTTTTTAAATATGATTCAAAATATTTGAGACTGAGAATTGTAAGAAGCCATGGAAGAAACAAAAACTCTTAGCCAGGGCTTGATTTGTTGTTGTGTTGTTTTGTTCATTCTTTTCCACCACTGAGGGCTGGGGATACAGCTCAGCGGCACAAGTGCCTGCCTGGCAAGCACAAGGTCCTGAGTTCGATTCCCAGTACCAAAAAAATTACTACATGCTCCACCACTGAGAAAGGGAGGTTAGTAACAGTCCTCGCTGGGGGACACACAGCCCATCCTGAAAGGCTCAGGCTGGGAAGGAAACACCGTGCTGTGGGGAGGAGGCAACCATAACAAGCAGGCAACTTCTCCTGCTCAGGTCGCCAACTAATCTATTGGACTTCAAAATAAACAGCCCTGGGGCTGGGGATTTAGCTCAGCGGCAAAAGCGCCTGCCTGGCAAGCGCAAGGTCGTGAGTTCAGTTCCTGGTACCGGAGAAAAACAAAAAAAAGCAAAATAAACAGCCCTCCCCATCATGCTATAGTCTCTAGAGAGACGACTTCAAATATTTTCAAAATAAACATTTTATTGTTTGTGGTATTGGGAGCTCTACCATGGAGCTACAGCCCCAGCTTGCTTGCATGCATGCACTTATTTATTTATTCATTCATTCTCGACAGGGCTTCACTAAGTTACCCAGGCTAGATTTGAACTTTTGATCCTTCTGCCTCAGGCTCCCAAAGTACTGGATTTACGGAGATGCACCACCACCACACCCAGCTTACAGTAAACTTTCTTCAGGCCTGCATAACACAGAGAAGTGTATAGCTTTGCTAGCCTTATTGTTGTTTGCAGTCCTGGGGATTGAACCAAGGAGCACTGAGCTATAATTCCTGCCCTTTTCATCTTTTTTTTTTTGTCTTTTTGAGACAGTTTCTCGCTATGTAGTTCAGGCTGGCCTTAAGCTCACTTTGTAGCCCAGGCTGGCCTCGAACTTGCAGTGATCCTCCTGTCTCAGCCTCACGAATGCTAGGATTACAAGCGTGTGCCCCCACGGTCAGTCTTATCTATTTATTTATTTATTTGTGTGTGTGTGTGTGTTTTGTTTGTTTTTGGTTTTTCTCCGGTACCGGGAATCAAACTCACAACCTTGTGCTTGCCAGGCAGGCACTGTGCCACTGAGCTAAATCCCTAGCCCCTTATCTATTTATTTTTAAACATTGAGACAGGATCTTACTGAATGGCCTAAGCTGGCCATATACTCCTGGTTCACCAAACGTTTTGTGGACCTCCCTCTCGTCAAAAAAGGGTATTTACTCCTCCCATGCTTCTTCGCCATGAATCATGCGCTTGTGTTAGGCACATAATCAAGTAAGCCAAAAGGGTGAAAAAAGAACGAGAAAGCAAAAGGAAATGAGCCCCAGCTTTGCTGAGCGCCCCTCAGCAGCTGGTTGCTGCGTAGAACTTCGGAAACCACAGCGTTAGCGACAGTGGCGCTGCTGCATTCACGGAGCTGGAGCAGTGTGAGGCTCGAGGTCTGCTGAGCTCTGGCGGTAATTCTATGACACTACCCTAACCTGCAAAAGCTGGGCTGAGCTGGGCACTGTGGCCCAGCCTGGAACCCCAACCGCTCGAGGAGGCTGAGGCAGAAGGATCACAAGTTCCAGCCCAGCCTGGGTGATCTAGCCAGATCCTGTCTCAAAATATAAACAAGCCAGGCGTAGTGGCGAATGCTTGTAATCCCCGCATTTGGGAGGCTGAGGCAGGAGGATCGTTGCGAGTTCGAGACCAG
>NW_004955505.1:4360109-4384098 GCF_000276665.1 Chinchilla lanigera | reverse complement strand
AGGCCAGCCTGAACTGCATAGGGAGACCCTGTCTCAAAAAGAAAAAAAAAAAAAAAAAAATTAGATCTTTGTTTTTTTTTTTTTTTTGGTACCGGGAATCAAACTCACGACCCTGCGCTTGCCAGGCAGGCTCTGTGCCGCTGAGCGAAATCCCCAGCCCGCTAGAACTTGGTTTTGGTCAAAGGGAAGTAGAAACCGACTCTCCAGGCTTCCTCCGTAACGCGTTTCGAAGGTGCGTTGTTTGTTTGAATGGCTGTTTGCGGAGCGTGGACCAAGCAATGCCCCAGCTCCACTTTTAGCTCCACAGCCGGGAGCTGGGTGGCCGCGAGGTCAGTTTGTTCACCTGAAAAGCGCTAAGCCCTGAGCCGGAAGTCGGGGCCCCGAGCCCGCGGGACCAGCTCCCCCTTGTGGACAGTCCCTGCGCAACACCCGGCCGGGAAGCACGGCCCGCCCGGCGCGGCGGCTGGCAGCTCCCGGGGCAGCCTCCTGAGTGTCCTCTCCTCCCAGCGGGGACGCCGATGTCCCGGCCACGCTCGGGGACAGCCATCGCACAGGGCGGCGCGGAGCCCCGGCAGCCTGGGAGCGATGCCCTCGGGCTCAGGCAAGCGGGCGGGAACAGTGACTGCCTCCCGCAGTTGCCTAAGGGCTCTGGGAGGCCGAGGCAGGAGTCTGTGGCGGGACCTGGGGCTGAGCGGGCGGCTGTGCTGCTGAGGCACGGTTCCTGAACCCACGCTGCTCACCACGGCCTCGCAGTCTGGGCTGCCTCCAAGTCCGGCTCACAGACAGGAAACTGCCAGTGATCGGAATGCGGGAAGCAGAAAAACCGAGACTTGGATTTGCCTTCTACTCCCGCCGCTGATTCTTAGACCTGGTGATATTAACCAATAAGCTCACTCGTACCAAACGCAAGCTCCATAGCTCCCGTGCCTGCTCTGCGGAGGAAACCAGAGAGAAATCAAGAAAATAAGCGTCATGTGCAATTTGATGGCGGCAAAGGACTATTTAGCATAGGATTTGAATGCAAGCCTGTTTCAAAAGTCTCAGGCCAGGCGTGGTGGTGCACGCCCGTGAGTGATCCCAGCACTCGGGAGACTGAGGCAGGAGGATCGCTGTGAGTTTGAGGCCAACCTGGACTACATAGTAAGTTTAAGGGCAGGGCTGGGGATTTAGCTCAGTGGCAAAGCGCCTGCCTGGCAAGTGCAAGGTCATGAGTTCGGTTCCCGGTACCGGAGAAAAACCAAAAAAAAAAAAAAAAAAGTTTAAGGGCAGACTGAACCACATAGACAGAAAAACAAAACAAAAAAACTACTAAAAGTCTCATAGTATTACTGCACAGATCTTTCAATTACGAAAGAATAATGTACTTTGAGAGGGAGCTGTGCATCTCCATCCTAACCAAAGGCCATCTCAGCATCACTGACTTGGCCTTAGGTGCTTCATAATGGTTAGCGACACCTCACGGCCTTTTTTCTTCTTCCCCCCCAAAACAATCAAATCTAGGAAAAAAAAAAAAAAAATCCAGAGCCGACACAGTGGTACACACCTGTAATCCCAGGACTGGGAAGGCTGGCCATTAGCAAGACCCTGTCTCAAAAACCATCAAAACAGAAATATCTAGGATATGGGTCATGATAATCAGCTGGGACACATCAAAAAAGTCCAAGGTCACACAGCCAAGTGTATGTGTGAACACCAAGATTCTGTTTTGTTTTTGTCTTTTTGAGACAGGGTCTCACTATGCAGTTCAGGCTGGCCTTGAGCTCACTTTGTAGCCCAGACTGGTCTCGAACTCACAAGGATCCTCCTGCCTCAGCCTCCCAAGTGCTGGGATTATAGGCATGTGCGACCATGCCCAGCAACTTGGATTTGGATTTGCCTTCTACTCCCACCGCTGATTCTCTTAGACCTGCTGATATTAACCAATAAGCTTGGTTAATTCTGGATGGAGGAAGTCTTGGGGCCAATGGGGCCAATTTATTCCATGCGGATGACAGTGGACACGTCCCTATAGCTCGGTATGGCAAAGACATTACCGCTAAGGGAAACCCTCCTACTCCCAGGAGACCAGTGAGCACTGGACAGTCATGGCCTACCTTCACATGACTCCCCTAACAAACCAAAGCCAGTACACGTGGTATAGCGTCACCAGACTAACCTTGAGACCCGGCGTAGAAACAGCACCGACTTCACCAGCAGAAACATGGCCAGGCAGGATTTGGAGAACCCCCCCACCCGCCCGCTAAGCCAGAAATCAAGCAGACTCCTTGCTAACGCTTCCCCAAAGGACCCTACTTAAACAAGCCAGCCATCTCCTGCCAGCGCCCCCGATGAAAGCCCGGTGACAGGGGAGGGCTTGAGTGGTGGGGTGCGCTGAGGGAGACCTGCCCGCTGTCACCTAAGGGCTGCGTGCGGCCTGGCGGGATGCAGGAGGCGGAGAGACCCAGGGCCCCCCGCTTGTGCCACCATCTCAACTTAGATAAGGCCGATGAGGGCTTGGAGTTTCCCTAGGAAGCCAGCAACAACACTTAAGAGTGGTGGGGACATAGGGGCTGGGGATTTAGCTCAGCGGCACAGCGCCTGCCTGGCAAGCACGAGGTCGTGAGTTTGATTCCCGGCACCAGAAAAACCAAAAAAAAAAAAAGTGGTGGGGTCAGAACCAAAAGCGGACTGCTTTGTAAAAGCCACAAATATGGTTGCTACCAAAAAAAATAATAATAATAATATTGTTCAGGGCCCCATTTTAACACTACCAGGGCCTTGCTAAAGAACTTGGGATTTTGTGATACTAGAGGTCACACTGACCTATATCCCTAGCCTCATTTTTGTTTTTTGAGACAGGGTCTCAGTTATCCAACCTGGGTTCAAACTCAAGATTCTCCCGCCTCAGCCTCCCTCAGCCGGAGTTGTAGGTGTACACCACTGCACTCAGCTTTGTTGAGATTTAAATGCAGAACCTAAGCATAAAACAACCACACTTCCTTGCAGCTGCAAAAAGCCCACACCCGGCCAGGGTGGAGCGACCCCAAGCTGCGGACGTGTGGAGAACAGACCTGAAGCAGTAATCCCCCTCCCCAACAGACACTGAGCCCGCCTCAAGTCTCCTCTCTACACGGAATGTTACACGCCTCTACACTGAAGCGTGACCAGTGTGTCCAAGACCCCCACTCAACCTGTGGAGCAAGCAGTCTCTGTCCCGAGCCTAAGGATCTGGATCCAGAGCCCTGTCCTGATCACAGTGAGTGACCCAACCCTCAGGTTGAGACACCATGCATGCGAGTGTCCTCCCACCCTTTCCTGAGGACAAGAGGCCATGAAACGGCCTGTCTTCACGGCACCCTCCCCAGCTCCTGGACACGAGAGACGCGTGCCAGGCACAGGCTTCACTGGGGATTTGGACAGTTACAAGTGCTGGCGAAGAGCCTCTCTGGGCACCTTCTGCTCTTCACTGCAGGGCGGAAGGGTTTCCAGCTACTGGATTAGTTTTGGGGGTATCCTTTTCTTCACTGAACCCCAAGGGCTGTTTTCCGCACAGAGACAATATAGCAAAGTCATTATCAGTAGTTAGTAAAACTGCCCCTCTGGGAAGTCAAACACATCCCTCACCGTTAGCCTTCAGCAAGGAGGGAAGGCGGGACCTGATCCTCACTCCCACATGAGAGTGAAGATGCAGCATGTAAGTAACAATAGGCATGCAGGTGCAGGGAATCCCTGTGCTCAGGAGGCTGAGGCAGGAGGATCGTGTGAGGCCAGCCTGGGCTACACAGCAGGACTTCAAGGACAGGACAGGGGAGAGATGAGAGGAAACAGGGAAGATTGAGCAAAATGCTTTGGAGTCGAAGTACGTTTTATTCTAATACCATGACTTCCTTATACCTTTACTTACTTGAGGCTGAGGTAGAAGGATCACCAAGCTCAAGGCCAGCCTGGACTACAAAAACCCAGCCAACCAACAAAACAAGCACCTGGTGCGAAGTAGCCGTTTCAAGAACTTTTCACTCACTACACAAGTGTAACTATAGGAAGCTGTGGCAGACAAACCACGAACCCACACCCCACCACCAGTATTCACTCCTTCACAAGGGTCTTCGCCATGGACGCAGGCGTGACTTGAGGCCTGTCATGAAGGCAGGCGGGCCCTGTGCATTTGCTGCAGTTGAGTCACGCAGGGAGCCCCCACGTGGCAGGCAAGTAAGGGAGGCGCCTCCCGGCACGAAGGCAGGTGCTGCGTCCCCACAGCTGCAAGGAGAGGCAGCTCGAAGCCACGGTGGGCTGTGGCACTCCACCAGTGAAAGTGGCTGACACCGTGCAAGACCCTAGCACGTGCTCAGCTTGGCCAGACACGGAGCGGAGACGGCTTTCAGCCACTGAGCGGCGGCACCGTGCTCCGCGGTGGTAGACAGTGCAGGACTACGACCTTCCCACTGTTCAAGGCCGTCAGTAACTTCGAGACCCCTGCAGTAAGTGCCAATGAAACCACCTGACTGTCCCTCAGCAGGGCCAGCGTGTACTGTGCCAGAGCGCTTGCCTAGCACTCAGGAGGCTGTAGTTCTGACCAGCACAAGTAAACAACAGAAACCTCAAAAGCAGGACAGGGTGCTTGGTCCACAGATCTACCTTCACCAGGTAATAGGTCTTTTTTCAGAGCTTTGACAGGGATTACACCTCAGGAATCCTCATCATCCTGAACTAGTCCTGTAAATTTATGTAAATGACCCGTAAGGAGCAGACTAGGCGTAATGAAACCATGTCCCAGACGCTGAAGTACAGGGAACACTGACTAAGCTCGTTATCGTGCACATCAGTTAAAAGACCCTACAGCCCAGGCTCTGCTTCCCGCTTCATGGCCAGGAGTAACACCAAGAGCTTCGACTGAGCGTCTGTAAAGGCCAAGAAAGAACATCAGTTATTCTTACGGAAGATGTGGAGTACAAAGCCACAAGACAGCTCCTTTTATTTTCTAATAAGACTAAATTTATTCAATATCCTAGTAAAAGTTTTGATTATAAGTATCCAACAGTATAAAAAGTACAAAACAGATCTGTAGATTTCTAATATATTAATACAAAGTGCATGACTACATACAGTACGTCCTACAGGCAAAGAGAGGTGGAAGGGGAAAGAAGATGGTGGTTGAGGTCTAGTAATAAATAAATAAATACAGAAGTAGAGATGATCCATATTATAGTATATTCTACCACCAATACTGCAGCCAAAATGTACATAAAGAACCATTTCAAAACAACTTGGGAGGATGATGCTGGCTGGACTCCTGCAGTACCCCAGGGCGTCGGGGAGCCGCCTGTCTCATGTAGTCTGCATATGGCAACTCCTGTATGTGGGGTTTTTCCCAAAAGAATAGAACATGTTAAGTTTAGATTCAGAGCTATAAAACCTTAGGGTGCCTATAAAAAGTGGCTCACTCCTTAACATGACACATCCGATTTTAGAAATCCAGTCTTGGAAACAAGCACTGAGTCTACTGTAAGGCAAGCGTATGCTCCTCCCTCACTGTGGAAGTCTGAGCTGGTGCTATTTTCTTCCTGAACTTGCAGAAAAGAGGCAACAGGTGTACTTTGGTTTGGGTTCAGTCAAGTGAGAGGCTAAAGCGAGCACCTTAGAACTGAAAGGCTCCATGCCCAAGCTCATCTCCGTGTTCAGAAACCTCATTGAAAGAAGCCAAACCCAAACCAACCTGCTTAGCACAAACACACACTTCTGCTAAATTTTACTTTAAACAAAGTGAAAACCCTACAAGCCCTAGTCAGAACAAGGCAAACACCTACTCTACACAGGGAAGACCTTCAGAAAGGTCAACTGAAAGAATCCGGAGCTGAAACTAAATGCTGCAGATTTCAGTCAAGTCACCCAACAGTCAGGCAACACCAACAAAGCCGACTCTTCACACACTTGGCAAGCCCTCTAAGAACACGCCCAAGAAGCATTAGTCCTGGTTTTGTGGCACCCTGAAGACTTGCATGATGCCTGGCAAGCTAGCAGTGTGTGGTGATGTTCCAGCACTACCCAAAGTGTCTTGCCTGTCCTGTAGACCTGCCATTTCCCTGGGAGGAGTTGATTCTGCTTGCAGTTTCACATAAGGTCTATCAAACATTGACATAAAGAGAGGTGACCCAAGGTACAACACACATGGCCAAACTAGTTGCGTGTATATATATGTATCCTTTTTTAGTAAGATAGGGTCTCGCTATGCAGTTCAGGCTGGTCTTGAGCTCACTATGTAGCTCAGGCTGGCCTTGAACTCATAGAGATCCTCCTGCCTCAGCCTCCCAAGTGCTGGGATTACAGGTGTGCACCACCACACCCGGCTCTTCTTTGTGTATTTTAAAATCACTGCCCTCCTTCAAGGTTTTTGCACCAGAAAGCTCCGTCTGTCCTGCTTAATAATCAGTAGTACAGGTTTGAATCATCAGAACCTTGGCAAGACCTTAAGATTTCAAAATTATTAGCAACTACCTGTTACCTAGTTATGACAAATTTATCCCAAGCGAAAACAAGAGTAGCCAGCCATCTTAAAAATGCCCCAACCACGGCTTCTTAATATAGAAAGACTAAAGCTACATACAGTTTATCATACACAAATCCCATCTCTGTCCCCTGAAATTCCCCTATTTCATTCATTAGAAGGGGATTTAAAAAAAAAAAAAAAAAGACTTAAAGAGCACTTTACAGCAGCATTCAGCTTTCCTATGAAATACTCAGCATCTTAAATATTATGTACACTTTTCTTTTAGTAAGCTAGACACTGGCTTCAGAGTTTGGTGGAACTGGGGGGAAATAACCCATTCAAAACTATTCTAGGAAATGTCTTTTGGCAGAACAGCAGGTATCTGAGTTGCAAACAGGAGTCAGTTCGTTGGTCTGTGGTCTTCTGAGTCTTGTCCCCCTTGTGTGCGAACCTCAGTCACCACTCCTGAGTGGAGATGGGCAGCGGCTCGGAGCCCTGCTCCTCGGGCTTCTCGGAAGCCGCCTTCTTATTGCTGCAGCACGGCTTGAAGAGGTGTGTGTCAATGAGGACTTCCCCAAAGCGGCCTTTGTAGATAATCCCACAACATATTTTCTGTCTGAAGGGCAAAGTGGAGAACAAAAGATATTAGGAGCAGAAACTTAAATACCAAGCCAAACTAAACACACTGTTACTATTATTACTAGTCCAACATGACCAAGAGTTTCTACTTCTGCAATTTTATCATATCCCCAGTAAAAAGACTCCGGACTAACTGCAAATTGACTAGGGGATGGAAATCCCCCCTCCCTTTAAGACCACTGTGGAATTTTCTTGATTATTAGGGAGGAAGAAGGCATTTAAGAGTCAGCAGCAAGTTTTAGAGGCCGCTTCTAAAGTTAACTGTTTCCTTCCAAACTTTCAGGTCCTTGAAGAAATCAGTACAGCCACCAGAGACAAGCAAATAGCGGTGGTGGTTTTATTTGAGTTAACTGTGTAGATCGAAGTGTGTATGTGGCTATCACTGTACACAAGGCATTAAAACTGACAACAGCCAGCATCACCCGAGGACAAGCAGATCCCTTCCCATAAGGCCACGCGCAAGCCTCTCCAGGCACACCCCACTCTGTCTCGCCTCCCTTGGCGCTAGGACAGTGATGGCAAGCCTATGGGACATGTGCCACAGCCAGCTGCTTGTTATCACTGAAAGCTCTAAAAGGGTCACCATCACTGCTCTCGGCTGGTTCTGCTGGTTGTCTCTAAATACTGTATATTGCTAGATTACCTACTACACAAACACTCACACAAATAGAATCCACTGTATTTGGCAACTTTTGCTCAACCTTGAGAAACAGACTCAAACGTAGTTACAGGGTTGTATTTCATTGTTACATACAATATGCTACCGTGCTATCCAGTTTTGTTTACTCGTTCTCCCTCTTGCGTATGCCTGTTGCCATGACAAACACTGGGGCACATGTTCAGTGTACACACCCTAACACTGTTCCCTGGGTTATGCTGTTAGGGTACGAAGGGGAGCACCTTCAACTTTACTCAGCAATGCCAATTAGCCAAGACAGTTATACCTATTCACTCTGGTTAGGGTTTGTGTCTGGATGTCTCCTGAAAGCCTCAGGCAGTCATGGGGCGGGCCTCCACAGTTCATCATTGATTCATGGTCCAATGTTGGGATTATGGGTACTACTCCCGCCCTGGGGCAGGTAGTTTGCATACAATATAAGGGAAGGAAAGAGGCTTGCTTGCTTCTCCTGTTTTTTTTTTTTTTTTTTGCTTGCTGCTTTTGCTATCTTCTGCCGCAGTGAACTGTTGCCCTCTGCCATGGAGCCAGCCGAGTATGGACTGAAACCTCCACAAACTGTGAGCTAAATAAACCTTTCCTTCTTTAATTCTGGGCGTTGGGTATTTTGTCTCAGCAGTGAGAGAAAAGTAACCAAGACAACTCCCATGATCAACACTTTACCTTTCCAGTCTCCAAGATTCTACAACAGAAATTATTCTATAGTATTGACTCATCTACTGCATGTAAAATTAAATTGAACTGCCTTAATTATCAAAACATTTGAACACGTTTTCACTTAATTAGCTATTTATGTGAGAACTTCTGCTGGTACAGTACTGGACAGTAAACCTAGGAACCTTTGCACTGAACTAAATTCCCTTCTCTTTTTTAAAACTTATTTTTTGAAACAAGGTCTTGCCCAGGTTGGGCTCTGTAAGTTGCCTCAGCCTCCCACCATGCTGGGATTGTAGATGTGCACCACCACAACACATTCCACCTTTTTAAGTCTTGAGTGAAAGACACTGGACACTTAACCAGATTACCTTTATTACCTCCAGATAAATGTCAATAGTCATCATGTAATTCTTTTTTTTTAACTATCTCAACTACTGTCATTTTTAAACTTAACTACTACTTACTACTTTATTTCCCTTTATTTCCTCTCAGAATTTCCTTTTTTTTTGTCTTTGTGAGACAGGGTCTCACTATGCAGTTCAGGCTGGCCTTGAGCTCACTTTGTGGCCCAAACTGGTCTCAAACTCACAACGCTCCTCCTGCCTCAACTTCCCAGTGCTGGGATTACAGGGGTGCACCACCACGCCCAGCTTATTCCACCTTTTATATTCTGCAGTTTCACTGATGTACTTCTGGGTGAAATTTCTTATTATTTCGCATTTGTTTTCTGTAATCTAGAAAATCCTTAACTACTTTCCCTTTGAAAATATTTTTCTTTTCCTATTCTTGGATTTTGGTGCTATACACTTAAAAAAATTACGTCTAGCACTTGCATCTTTTTAGGTAGCAAACTGATAGCTGTCAGAATTTCTAATCTCCTCCATTACAAGACATGTAGGGACCTAGAAATATTTTTTATTTTAAATCAATTTTAAGAGGAAAAACAGAATCGCAACACCCTGCTCAATTCCTGCTTTAACCACCTCCAACCATGTGTGCTATCAGCTGTTTGCCAAATGCCATTTAGCTGCTACAGAAGTGGGAAACTCCTGCCTGTAATTAAGATGGGTTTCTGATTACAGGGTATTTTCTGTTGCTTTTACCTTTTCCAGTATGTAAGATCTAAAAAGGAGAAAACCGGTGTCCTGTTGGAGCCGGAGGCCATCTCTGTGTCTGAGCCATCATCTGACTGGTTACTGTAACAAGGAGACTGAGCTGGAGAGGCACTTGAGGTGGTACTGTGAGCATCAGAATCTGCAGTGAAAGAAGAAAATTCACTTTCATTATATGTAACCGCAACTATACATGCTGCTCTATGCAGAGGGGGAGAGGGTTGTATCCTGATAAACTCACTATAATACATGCTAAATGGGAAACATATTTACCACACCTCGCAAACAGTGCAGCTCAGCAACAGCACACTGTATAGAGTATTGGCTGTCTGCCCTCAAGACTGTGGCGGCTGACTGGGAGCCTTGGTTCGCGCTGGCTGCCCGGCATCAGGAGAGAATCGTATGCACAGAGCTTGCTTAGGAACAGACCATTATTTGAAACTTGCAGTACTGTTTCTATTGCATACATATTACTTCTGCACCATCGAAGTAAAAAAACCACTAAGTCAGTAAGACAGGGACCAGGGATATAGCTCAGTGGCCTAGTGCCTGCCTGGCAAGCGTGAGGCCCTGAATTTGATTCCTACTACCAAAAAAAAAAGTCAGTAAGACATTAAGTTGATAAAAAGGTTACCAAAAAAAAAAAAAAAAAAATTTATTTTCTCTGCTAATTTTGAAGACATTCATCCTATAGTAATTTTATGAGAAAACAAGGATTTCTGCTTCTAGCAAGATGGAGTCCATACATTTCCCCTCTTCCTCTTGCTCATACAACTAAAAAAGGCCAGGACATTACATTATAAAACAGACCGAAACCAACTCTGAGAGGTGATAGGAACGCTAAGGACCTCAAGACCTCAGAGGTAAGGAAGAAGGGCACACTGGGAAATCCCTAGCTTTTCTGGACTTTCTCTTTCCCTCAAAAATCACAACTTGAAGATAAAGCAGCAGCAACTCAGAAATGCAAATGGGAACAGGCAACCCTCAACACACACCCAAGTACCCCAGTAAAGCCACTGAACTCCCGCCAGAGAACCAGGCAGGCAAAGGGGCAGCCTAGCAGACAGTTAACTTTTATTAGATAATAACCACTCCAACTAAGCAGCAAAGAAAACCTTGGACCATCACCTTCTGCCCCAGCACAGGCCCAGAAAGGCAGGCTTGACCTCCAACCTTCATCTTACCCTGTCACCTGACACCCGAACTTTTACCAGGGTACTGGCCAGAAGCCTAGTGCAGAGCCAGGACTTTCACTAAGGTCCACCACGAATGAGGCCACGCCCTGGCCACAGGGAGCCCGAACCCTCTCCACTGGTAAAGAAAGAACCCGCCCCACCTTGGACATCAAAGGAAGGAGCAACAAACAAGGCAGCCACACTGTCCCTGTTCCCTGGCTGCAGGGGTTCCGAGATAACCCAGTTAAGACAGGTTCGGTAAGATCCAGTCTCACGACAGATTTCAAAATGTCCATAATTCCAACCAAAATCATAGCACACTACAAAACAGGAATGTCTCCAACTGAATGAAAAGGCAAGCACATGCCAGCACCAAGATGACAGATGTTAGAATTATTAGATGATGATTTTAAAGCAGTCATGACAAAAAATGTTTCAATGTGCAGTTATGAACATGCTGAAACAAACTGAAATGTGGCTTCACTAAAGTCACAGGAAATCCTCATTAAGAAAGGGGAGGGGACGCTGGGGACAGAGTGCAGGGGGAGCCGCGTGCTTAGCAGGGCCGAGGCCCAGAGTTCGGTCCAAGCAACAGGATAGGTGGGGACAACAAACACAAACTATCAAGAAACAAATGGAGAATTTCAAACTGAAAACTACCATAAATGAAATAAGAAGCTTAGTGGAGGGGCGTAACAGCAAGTGGGACCGGGAAAACAAAACAGGAAACAGCAGCAACAGAGATTACCCAAGTGTGAACAGAGAGAAAACAAATGAAGCTCTAAGACTGTAACACAATCACTGCAGTCTTGGAGGGAGAAGGGTGGAGGCGAGAAAGCAACAAAATAAAACGGCTGAAATGTCACCAGTGGCGGCAGGTGACACAAACCACCAGACTTGAGCTGTGCAAACACCCCAAACGGGACAAACTCAAGAAACTCACGCCAAGACACGCCATTATTAACCCTCTGAAAACTGAAGGAAATTTGGAATCATCCAAAGAAAACCACCACCTCACCTATAAAGGGAAGACAACAGATCACGATTTAAATTCGGAGTAAAGTTCAACAGATGCAGGGCTAAATCTCACTTAACAGGCTTTTCCTCAAAAGTCTTCATATAAATTTAAAAGCCAGGAAATGTATCGTGGTTGTTAGTCCCTACACTAGAAGGCTACAATATTGCTGTATCACAGCCAACAACACAGTAAACAGGGTAAAATTAACCCACATCTACCGGGCAAATGCATAAGGCAATCTTCTAAAATTCAGAGAATAGTAGTGCATGGTAGCTCCCACCTGTAATCCTGGCACTTAGGAGGCTGAGGCAGGATTGTTGCGAGTTTGAGACCAGCTTGGGCTACAAAGTGAGCTTAAGGCCAGTCTGAATAGTGAGACCCTGTCTCAAAAAAAATTGAAAAATGAAAACATAAAAAATTCAGAGAATAATCAAATACTTATTAAGCACCAAACGCTGTTATATGCTGGGGGAGGGGGAAGAGATCCTATTAAGCTCAAAAGTTTGTATTAATGTTAACATAAAATGACAGCCAGGCATGGTGGCGCACACCTGCAATCCCAGCACTCTCGAGGCTGAGGATGCAGGATCATCGTTGCGAGTCGAGACCAGCCTGGGCTACAAAGTGAGCTCAAGGCCAGCCTGAATTGCATTGCGGGACCCTGTCGCAAAAAAGACAAAAAAACAAAAACAAAACCATAAAATGACAAAACTATAAACATGTAAAACAAA
Organism: Chinchilla lanigera; assembly: GCF_000276665.1. Taxonomy (NCBI): domain Eukaryota; kingdom Metazoa; phylum Chordata; class Mammalia; order Rodentia; family Chinchillidae; genus Chinchilla; species Chinchilla lanigera. The sequence continues at coordinate 4,371,627 of NW_004955505.1, read as the reverse complement.
GTACCATTAGTATGGTGCTTGTTTATGTGTTTGGTATCAACCAAACATGGTATAGTACCATTAACAGGTACACGTTCATTTATTTCCAATATAAACAGCATTCAATTTCATTTAAAAAATCCTCAAAAGTAGCAGGCTTTAAAGGAATAAGACTAGTGGGATATTTTTTAAACTTTCCAAGTAATTCACAGTGGACTCTATGGAAATTCTTCAAATAACTCTAATTTTAGAAGTCTTGAAAATCAGGTAGGGTTTGGAAAGGTAGACAGCACAAGGCAGGCAGGCGGGGGCAACAGCTAAGACATTTCCACCACTTTGCTTACTTTACTGCACCAAACTGATGCAGTCCAGAGATACCGTCCCTGCGATAGGACCTCCAGAGACTCTCCAGGAACCTAACAACATTTATTCCACAGGAATCAGAAATCATTACAAGTTTTTGAAAGAATGCCAAAAAAAAATGCAAGAAGCTGTTGTTTGGGCCAGATGTAGGGGTACACACCTCTAATCCCAGCACTGGCAAGGTTGAAGCAGGATTGCTGTGAGTTCAAAGCCAGCCTGGGCTACAAAGTGAGTTCAACGGGCTGGGGATATATAGCTTAGTGGCACAGCACCTGCCTGGCAAGCACAAGGGTCCTGAATTTGATTCTGGGTACAAACCCCGCCCCCCCCAAAAGTGAGTTCAAGGTTAGCCTGAAATGCATAGTGAAACCCTGTCTCTTTTAAAAAGACCAAAAAAAAAAAAAAAAAAGAATTTGTTGCTTCGGTTGGGGATGTGACTCAGTGGTGGAGCTCTTGCCTTGCACACACAAGGCCCTGGGTTTGATCCCCAGCACCACAAAAATAAAATAAAAAATTGTTGTTTACAAAAAAACCTTTTTGCAGGCCGACTGTCACTTCTCAGGCTAGGAGACTGTGTTTAAACGTGAGCAACTCCAGGGTCATACATCGATGACTGTAACTCAGTAGACCTTGAAGCCCTAGGTCCAATCTTTCCCAGCAGCGAACAGGCCAGGTAGCTGCTGGCTGCACGGAAGCAAACACAGCCAGTGGGCGAGAGACTACTTTACCCAGTGCAGCGTAGAGACCCCAGTGTCTTGAGACTGAGATGCCAAAATTCAAGTCCGTCTAACCACTAGGCGATCCAGTCAAGGCTTAGCTTTCTGCGCTTCCTGTCTTAAACTCCAGTGGAAACAACCGAGGCAAGTATGTACATAAAGTGCATCAACGTGAGTCCTTCATAGTCCCACTCTACCTCCTCAGTAAACTCAGTTGTCTTTTTGTGTGCGTATGTGTGGGGTCACACTGGGGATTAAACCCAGGGCCTTTGCGCTGAGCTATACCCCTAGAACTCCTGTCCCAAAATATCTTTGAGATAGGGTTTGACTAAGTTGCCTAGGTACCCAGGCTGATTTAGAACTGGTGATTCTCCTGCCTCAGCCTCTCAGAGCGCTTGGGGTGCAGGCATGTGCCACCATGCCTGGCTGTCTCTACACTGTTCTAAAACATGCATTATGACCCATTTTTCTAGACTGATAACATTTTGTCTAATAAGGTCCTACAGATGTTTTTAAAATCCTGAAAGCTCCACATACAAGTCCCTAACCCATACCAACAGTTCTGAGCTAGCTCCAATTCTGGGTTGGCCTGTGTGGCCTGAACTGTGACTACGAGGTGACAAACCTTCTCCCCAACCTCCACCTAACGTGAACGCCCCTCTACATTTTTGCTATAGAAACAGAAATACTTAACTTAATAGTGGTAACTCCCATCCTGAGGGTGATGAAGATATTTTACAGTAACATTATACACAATGTGGCTCCTTCTCAGGATCTGAAACATTCCCAAACATGAACACAACCCCACCCCCTCTGCAGGTTCCAATGACAGCACGTGAAGCTGCTATTAATCGAACATTTGTTTTTTCCACTCCATCCCACAGGACACACTCGCCCTTAAACCTGAAAGCCTACAGGCTGGCTGTACTCCATCTGTGAATAATGAGTTCTAAAGTTTGTTTCTAAAATCTGGGATTTGGGCTGGGCGTGGTGGCGCACACCTGTAATCCTAGCACTTGGGAGGCTGAGGCAGAAGGATTGTTGTGAGTTTGAGACCAGCCTGGGAGCTCAAGGGAACTCAAGGCCAGCCTGAACTGCGTAGTGAGACCCTGTCTTAAAAAAAAAAAAAAAAAAAAAATCTCCGTGTTGGTTGTAGACTGTCCTCTAATACACACCTTTCTCCTATCTCCAGGACTTAATTTCCTTATGCATAGGAAAATTAAGTAAACAAAATAGAAACGCATTTTTTGGCCAGGTGTGATGGCACACACCTGTAATCCCAGCACTCGGGAGGCTGAGGCAGGAGGATTGTTGCGAGTCTGAGGCCAGCCTGGGCTACAAAGTGAGCTCAAGGTCAGCCTGAATTGCATAGTGAGACCCTGTCTCAAAGACAAAAAAATTAAAAAAAGAAAGAAATGCACCTTCTAGAAAACTAAGATGCTGATAAAGACATTATTCAGTAGACTCTGATAATGCTTTTATGACATTAAAATCAGACAGACTTTGAAGGTAACAATACATAGTGTATTAACTATTGTGATTCTTTTAGTTTTTTTTTTTAATGAAATTTTATTTCTTCATAAAAAATAAATCAGTTCTATGGCCAGGGATATAGCTCAGCAGCACAGCACCTGCCTGGCAAGCTTGAGGCCATGAGTTTGATTCCTGGTATACCCCCTAAAAGCGTTCTAAGATTTCACAGTCACAAGGTAACAACTCTATCAGTTAACTTCAAATGGTCTCTTTAAAAAAGCTGTAAGGGGAAAAATGATCTACACATATGTATAACAGCCCCAACCAAAAATAAGAACTGAACAATTACTCTCACTACTGAAGTCCCAACACCAGACTTACTGTGACGCTTGAATTCCTTCTGCAATTTGCTGATCTGGTTGCTTTTCATCCTGTTTCCAGACAGGGTTTTCACTTTCTTTGGTTTCAGTGTGGTCTTCAGACTGGGTCCTGCCCTCGCATCTACCACCTGGAAGCAAACACTGAATATTTAACATCAGTTAAGAAAGGAGATGCAAGTACTGGTTCAGACTGACGCCTCTCTGAGAATTGAGGTTTCATACTCCGTTCTGCACGGAAGGCTGTGCACCTCTCGTCATCACACGAGATAAAGAATGAATACAACTAACAATGGGGGCTTCGGGGGGTGAGAAGCGCTCCAGAGGCACTCATGCGCCACGCAAACATTCCACCCCTCAGCAACGCCCTGCACTCCTGAGTTGCTCTCCTGTTGTTTTTAATGCTTTCTTTGTGAGTAACAGTACAAGACTGCTGGAAAACACTTTTAAATAGATGTGCGTGTGGGGGTTAATCATTATTGGCTGATCCAACTAGATTAAAAACAATCAAGCCCACCCTGGTGTGGTGGCACACACCCGTGAGTCCAGCATTCTGGAAGGCTGAGGCAGGAGGACTGCAAGTTGAGCCCAGACTGGACAGCTTAGAAAGACTCTGGCTTGAAATGAAAAATGAAAGGACAGAGCCGTAGCTCAGAGCAAAGGTCCTCAGTTCAAATACCTGTACTGCACATCATCACCATCATTAAGCAAGCTTAATAACTAAGATTTCTACAAGATGTTTTACAATTTACAAAGCTCTCATATACTTCTGATTTTACCACAAAGCAGCAAGGGGGCTACTGCGTTAGTCTTAATTTTAGACTGAAGCAAATCAAGGCAAAGAACATTTCCCTAAACTAGTAAACAGGGGAGAGTGGCTGGGAGGGAAGAGACCAGACCGTCTTTGCACTCTTTTCCCTACATCCGGACCCTCAAGGCCCAGCCCTGGTGTTGCACTACACACACTCATTCACATCGATCTCTGCAGATTTCTGTGTAAAAGGGAGGGCACCTTCACTTTCAAAAATCCAAATCTGGATCTCCTCTAAATATGGCACTAAATAAACTCATATTTAATAAGGTAACAAATCTACTAAAGCCTGCTCCAATAATGCAACAGTAAAGGCTGGTGTAGCAGAAGTGTAAAGGGATATAGAAAAATGCCCCCTACTTAAAAAGTATTCTTTGTAAATATCACACTCTGAAAGCTACGGCACAAAAGAACTGAGGAAGACTGAGGTTGGGTACAGCTCAGCTGTAAAGCACTTGCCTAGCATGTGCAGAGGTCCTCCCCAGAGCCTCCTTCCCAGCACTAAGGAACTAAACAAACACACAAAAACCCAAACAGCGTGGTCCATAGCATCATATTTTGTGAAAAGTTCTAGTGCCCAGGAAAGGTGGCACGCACCTGTACTGCCTGCACTCTGAAGGCCAAATTAGGAGGATCACCAAGGACAAGCCCAGCCTGGGCAACTCAGGGAGAACCTGCCTCAAAGTGGGAAGCAGGAAAGGGCTGGGGACACAGCCAGGGGCACAACCTGGGTCCAATCCCTACGAGTGAAGCAGCAGCAGGAGGGGAGAAGGGGAATTACTGAGGAAAGAGGAAGATCACTAACGTGGTTCCAGTTTTTCTTTGATCCTGCTGGCAGCTTTTTCCATCTTTTCACAAGCAGAACACAGGCGTTGCAGATGTCTCCTGAGCGAGTCTCGTGCAACCTGGGAGAGAACCATCAAACCTTCGTCACTGCCCTTTACCTTAGAGGAATTGAGCAAGTACATCTGTGGCTGATAGGTACAACTTCTGTTTTGTTTTGTTCTGGTTTTCTGAGACAAGGTCTCACTATGTAGTCCAGGCTGACCTCAAACTCAGTGATCTTCCTGCCTCAGCCTCTCAAGCAGGACTTCAAAAGTGTATCACCATCCCTGGCAACATAGGCACAATGCCTAATCATTCAAGATAACCTGGCTCTTCCATTCCTGTAGTATATTTCAGAAATATAATTTGTACACAACCAAGGACCAGTTCTATGAGTTGTAACTTGGTAGTTTTAGAATAAAAGCAAATTTTTCCAGCATGGAAATCAATAACCAATCAACAAAATGCTTGTAAAACTAAGTCTAGAAAAAAAAGGTTGCCATGGTTTTAACAGTGTCTAATTAATCTTTCTTGAAGTTTGTAGGTATTTCATTAATCTGTAAAACGCTACCCTTTAGAAAACAATGTGACACGATAGTCCAGAGTGATGGTATTCATCTATAATTCTAGCTATGAAGTAGGCTTAGGCAGGGAGGGTGGCATGTTCAAGTCCCACTTGAGCAACTGAATGAGACCGTCTCAAAAAAATAAAAATGTCTGGAGATGCAGCTCAGTGCAGTGGAAGAATTTCGCTGTTACCACCAAAACAAAACCAACAGGCATGGTAAGCACAGACTTTTTGAAAACCCTCAAATACTACATACAGTAATTACTAAGTTTAGGATTAACAACAGTAAGTGGTCAATAAATGTTCTGATAAGAAAAGTGAGGGCTGGGGATATAGCTCAGGGGCACAAGCACCTGCCTGGCAAGCACAGGGTCCTGAGCTCGATTTCCGGTACCAAAAAAAAGTGATGAAATTAATTTCTAACAGTAAATGGCCCAACACATTTAGTGAGGCACTGGTTGGAAAATAAATTCCATGCAATGAAGCAGAAGTTCATCATCAAAAGAGAAATGAAATTATGAAATAAAAGCGAACATATCCTGATAGGTTTCAGGGCAGAACATGAGGTCTTAAGGTCATCTTCCTCAGCAAGTTAGGTTAAAATATATTTCTGTTTAGAAAATCAATACCATAATTAGTAAGGGAGAATAAAGGTAATTCTTAAAAATCCCTGTATGTACCCTGAAATTAACAACAAGATACTCTGTCTAGTTAGCGCACAACTTGGCAGCCCCTACTAATCTGTAAAAGGTAGGCTGTCGGTATGCTTTGATTCATTTTAAGAAGGGGAGCCCTAACTATCCTGGACTAAAACGTAAGTGCTTTTTAAAAAATTATTAGCACACTGCTCCAATTGCTCTGCTGAGAAATATTTCCCTATGCTGTGATTGTTTTCGCGCTAAGGACAGTACAAACACCAGCTGCTCTTACCCAAAACAGCTCTGGAAGTCCTTTTCATAGCGTTTACTGTCGGTGAATCGAGAACTGGAGGACTTAGCTCTGCAAATACAGCAGCCCTCTATACTTCGGTACATCTTTGGCTTGTGAAAACCAAACATCTTTTCTTCTGGGCAGCAGTCTGTAAAGGCAAGGGGAATTGACACAGCTTTGTGAGGACTGTAACAAGCCATTAAGGGTTTTTCTGCTCCACTCCACCCCCTAAACTACTTGCGGTTTTATGATCAGCTCACACAGGCAGGCTCCGGGGAAGCCCTCCTGGATCTGCCTCCATTCTTGAACTCTCAAGACAAGTGCAGCAACACACACAACACTCCATCACTTAAGGAGCCTCCACTAACTACCTCCTTCTCCTCTCCTCAACACAAGTTCTGAAGGTGGAAAACATTTCTCAAACCATGTTTTAAGAAATACCATAAGCTCTCCCACAATCTCGTACATGATGAAATCATACACAATTAAGGATGCATTCTAAGGCACATCGTTGTTCTGTGCCTGAACTTCCCCTGGGGAAGTTCTGTGCATTTACCATGACCACTACGATACCAAGTGCACAAGTAGCTCGACATGCATCAACCCACACTGCTTGCTTTGCCCACAGAAAACGGTTTGTGTGTGTTCAGTTCTTCTATGATAAACAGACTGTTCTAAAAAGTTTGGACCTGCACTGGAATTGCTGAAAAGAGGATCAAAAATTCCCAGAAATCCAAACTTAGAATTTAGGATTAATAATTCCATCAATCATTAATACTAATTAAGAATGAGCGGGGCTGGGGATTTAGCTCAGCAGCAAAAGCGCCTGCCTGGCAAGTGCAAGGTTGTGAGTTCGGTTCCCGGTACCGGAGAAAAACCAAAAAAAAAAGAATGAGCTCATGTTGCCTGATCATTGCTCTGCCCCTTGGTTGTTTATAGAAGTTACGAAGTTTTGTGCCTACGAACAGTTAATTGTAGAAAGTAAACATCCAAAGAGCTGTAGAGTGGGGCTGGGGATTTAGCTCAGTGGCACAGTGCCTGCCTGGCAAGCGCGAGGTCGTGAGTTCGATTCCTGGTCCTGAAAAAAAAAAAACCAAAAAACCAAAAAAAACCCAAAGAACTGTAGAGTGAAATAAACTGTAATTCCTCTGGGGGAAGAATCTCAACATTAGTGTTAAACAAGAAAGAAATTTCTCTAGGGCTCAACACAAAAACGTAGCTGGCAGTAAACCTCTACTTCAAGATGTCATTTGCATACCCAAACCATAGGCCAACCTCACCAGCACACCTGGACTAAGAGAGGTGATAAAAAGCCAAAGCCAAAGCCCAACAGACAAGTCCAAAGGGTGGTATGTGAGGGTCCAACTACAAACTATCATGAAAGCATCAGACAGGCATCAGTACAAGACAATCACTAACACCAGCCACCTTTGCGCCGGTTTTAAGTGTTACAACCACACAGCATCATCCTTCTAACATTATTTTAGAAATAAATTTAAATATATGAGCAAAACAGAAACTTCAGGGCCTGTCTCTAGACTACCCTTCCACTCCAGCTCTGGTCAGTATACCCCACCTAGCAAGACCAATGAAAGTGAAGCCCAGAAGCAGCCAAACAGGTCAGAAATTAAATGGAAGATTTATAAAGTTTTTTTAAAAAGAGCTTAAAATGATTATATTTTAATAAAATAAAATAATTTTAATAGCTAAACACTAAAGCTTTTCTTTGAAGTAAGCTATTTTTTTTTTAATTTTTAAATTTTTTTTTTTGAGACAGGGTCTCACTATACGGGCTGGCCCTGAGCTCACTTTGTAGCCCAGGCTGGCCTCAAACTCGCAAGGATCCTCCTGCCTCAGCCTTCCAAGTGCTGGGATTACAGGCATGCGCTACCCCGCCTGGCTTGAAGTGAGCTACTATTAATCAGTGTTCCTCTTCAATGTTTTGGTACTAAGAGAGGCAGGCAAAGGAAGTGGTGGGACAAGACAGAAGGCCACTGATGCTGTTGAAAGTGAAACCTACACTGGGTGTAGTGGTGCACACCTGTAACCCAGCACTTGGGACGCTTTGGCAGGAAGATCACTGCAAGTTCCCAGCATGTGCTACATTGTGAGTTCAAGGCCTGCCCGAACTATGTAAGTGAGACTCTGCCTCAAAATAAGTAATTTTTTAAAAGGCTGTGGATACACATTCTTAATTATAGTAATTTTAGTTAAATGCTTGAGAATTTTTTTTTTTTTTAAAGTATACTACATGTAAGAAAAAGTAAAATGACACTTACTAAAAAACAAGGCAGGAAAAAAAAGGCAGATTTTTTTCAATCTAACAAACCCATGTAATAACTGAAAAGAAAATGGCTTCCCAAGAAAATGGCCACGTGTTGCTCTGGAAAAACCAGGGTCAAATGACAGCAGATTAAAACCAAAAAGTAAAGAAGTTACTGCTTTAATTTCCATGTTCCTGTTTTAAAGCAAAACGTCTCACGATGCCCACACCCTACCCTAAAGTTCAACTCCACAGTTCCCTTGCAGTCATCATCAATAGCTCAGGAAACTTCAGCCTCTCCTCAAGGACAAAGAAAGCACACACTCCAACAGGCCAGCTCCTTCCAGCGGTGCCTAGACTAAATCCCGCCACGGCGCACGAGCGCTTCCTTCCCGTCATAAAGGTGACAGAGCAGCCACACTACTCAGAATCTAAGCCGGGCCGAGACAGGACTGTCTTCCCCGAGGGGGACTCTGGACCCCCTGCCACATTGGCCAGCCATACAGGAATGCTACGCCTACTGCTAAATACTGAGTTTATTTTAATCAACAGCTATTGTGGAATATCCTTAAACGTATCAAGGAAACTATCCTGGCAGTTCACTTGCCTGACAAAATTCTTCTTTCTACCTGAACCTGAGGGAGATCCACGCGCAGGGTTTGTCCCAAGGAGCGTGCTCAGGAAGAGCCTAGAAAGCCACTGTGGGCGACAGGCCAACTCGGCCTCCCTGCACCCACCCCAGCACCCTCCAGGCGCCTGGGAATCTGCAGCAAATACTCAGGAGTTGACTCTGGGCTTTGTTTACAGCAACCCAGCTAAGCAATGGTTGGTGTTTAACCGTTTGAGGTTTTGGAAGCCCTGAGATTAACTCAAAGTATTTCTACCAAATCCATAAACTCACTGACATAACAACAAAAACCTTACCAAATCTCTAGAGGAAAACCAAGGACACAAACTGACTGCTGAAACCAACTTAATGCATATTTCAGATTGGGTGTGGCACAACCACTTTAAATTTTGGATTTCAGGTTTTTCAAGCAACTTGATGGTTGGTTCTTTCCTGGTCCTGCATTTGTGAAACAGTAAATGATTCCTCCAGAACAATCTTTCTTACTTCTTCAAACGACGTGGTCAGCTACTAAGCTTTGTGCCTTTTGCATTTATTCTCACAAGCACGTCATTCCCCACTTTTTGTTTTGTTTTGTTTTTTGAGACAGGGTCTCACTATGTACTCTAGGCTGGTCTTAAATTCATTATGTAGCCCTGACTGGCCTCAAACTCTAAGCAATCCTCCTGCCTCAGCCTCGGGAATGCTGAAATTACAGGTGTGCACCACCGCACCCAGCTTTACCATTGTTTTAATAGGAGGAAACTAATACTGTACACCCTGCTTCATAATTCACGAGAGTTACAGGTGAAAACAAACCCATACAATCCTACTCACAATCATGTTAGGGGAGAGCCCAAGAAAATTAAGTTTGACATAAAGCCAACAAACAGGAAGAACTTTTAAAAATCTACTTAAAATAGTCATGTAAAAAAATTTAAAATAAGTCACCTGCCTTCTACAGATTACGTGTAGTGATGATATTTGCAAAAGACACCAAATAGGCTAGGCCTGTAATCCCAGCACTCGGGAGGCTGAGGGAGGATTGGCTGTGATCTTGAGGCCAATCTGGACTACACAGTGAGACCCTCTCTCAAAAAGCAAAATAAGGGGGCTGGGGATATAGCTCAGTGGCATAAGCGCCTGCCTGGCAAGCCCAAGGTCCTGACTTCGATCCCCGATCCCCGGTACTGCAAAAAAAAAATAAAAAAAATAAAAAAAATAAAACGAAGTTATCAAATAGTATATATTGTTACAAGACTAACCTGATCAGCCAGTTTTAAGATATAATCAAACTAAGTGAGCCAGGAACCGCTTTGTAACATTGACATCTAGGCTCATGCTGGTCTTACAAAGTATATTCAATAAACTTGATTACACTATTTCAAAAATGGTCCTTGTACAGCATCTTACATCTGCTATAGTACTTTCACTGACTTTTTTTTTTTGGTCTTTTTGAGACAGGGTCTCACTACGCAGTTCAGGTTGGCCTTGAGCTCACTTTGTAGCCCAGCCTGGTCTCGAACTCGCAATGATCCTCTTGCCTCAGACTCTTGAGTGCTGGGATTACAGGTGTGCGCCACTACGCCCGGCACACTTTTTAAAAAGCTAGTTGTCAACCAAATATCCTCAAATTTTAAAAGTATTGTAACAGTTGTGAAATTGTACAGTCCAAGATTAAGGATGTCTGCTTTTACATCTAATCCAACATTCATAAGTTTATTGACTATAATAAAAAGAAAGAAAAACAATTTTCTTTCTCAGTAATATTGAGGGAATGCTATTTAAGAAGTCTTCTGGCCTGTGATCCCAGCACTCTGGGAGGCTGATGCAGGAGGATCCTACAAGTTCAAATCCTGCCTGGGCAATTTAGCAACTTTCAAAACAAAAAAAGTAAAAAAAGGACTAAGGATATGGCTCCATGTTCTGAAGGTCCTGGGTTCAATCCCTAGTGTGTCTGTGTCTGTCTGTCTGTCGCTCTCTCTCTCTCTCTCTCACACACACACACACACACACACACACACACACACACACACACGATGACTAATTTGAAGCTTAAAGATGATCTCTTACAAGTTAATGAACTAAATACTTGATTTTAAGCTCCAACCAGCAAACAGTATAATACTGAAATAAAAACATAACTTATAGTCTATAGTGCCCTCTCTAATACGGATTTAGGTGAAAAGGTGAAGAACTTAATTCTGTCCAGAATTTTGTCTTTTAAATCTTAGAAGGTTGTTAATTTAACACTTATGGTGACAGGCCAAGAATTCCAATCAGGCAGGAGGCAGCCAGGACAGTCACAAATTTGAGACCAGCCTGGGCAACTTAGCTGCTCACAAATTTTAAATTTCTCTGTCCAAGAACAGGGATGTAGCTTTAATGCCCTAAATTCAATCTTTCATGCTACAAAAAGAAAAAAAGAGACATAGAGAGGGTTCTCACTATGATAAAGGCAGCATCTATTAGGCTCCTATGTATGGCTTTAAAGGATTCCAATAACCACCTCACTGTAACTTCCCCAATTCCACCTTTTAGAGTCCTGTTCCCCGCCGCCCCTGGTACCGGGAATCGAACTCATGACTTGCGCTTGCCAGGCAGGC
>NW_004955505.1:4357627-4359894 GCF_000276665.1 Chinchilla lanigera | reverse complement strand
TATATATATATAAAGTCCCTGGATGGACTAGAGAAAACAGAAGTAACAGAGAAGTAGCATAAACCTAAACCATACAGCTTCTAGTCATCATCTTTTTCTAAAAATTACTGACCTAACCTAACATCTCAAAAAAAGGGGAAACAACCTAAGCGTTCATGGACTTTCAGACTGGTTAAATTATGGTATCTTTCTACTATGAAGTACTATTTCTGCCCTTTAAAAGAATGCAGATATATTGGTATTGGTATGTGCAAAGATGTGTCCTTGTTCAGGACAACTTGTTCCATGTAACGAGCAAACTGAGTAACAGTATAATTTCATATAATGTGTTTAAAAATTGAGATCTTAAATACACAAACTTTCTTTTTCGTGGTACTGGGATTGGGCCCTGGACACTCTTCAACAGAGCTATATCCCTGGTCCTTTTTACTTTGAGTAAGGGTCTCACTAAATTGCCCAGGCAAGATTCAAACTTGCTGTTCTTATGCCTCAGTGTCTTAAGTACTCCCATTACAAGTGTGCACCATTTTTTTTTCCAGTACCGGGAATCGAACTCAGGACCTTGCGCTTGCCAGGCAGGCGCTGTGCCGCTGAACTAAATCCCCAGCCCCTAAAAATGTGTTTTTTGTGTTTTTTTTTTTATTTTTTTATTTTTATTTTTTTATTTTTATTTTTTCTGGTACCAGGAATCGAACTCACGATGTCATGCTTGCCAGGTAGGCGCTGTGCCGCTGAGCTAAATCCCCAGCCTCAAAATGTTTTTTTTTCAAGATTTTTTTAATATTAAATATTGGATGCCTCCAAGGAGTGAAGCATGAAGGAACCTTACTTTCACTTTACTCTCTCTTGTACACAGCTTTTAACCTGGAGCATCACTCCCTAACAACTGTGGTTATCACAACCTTCACTTAAACAGTAAGGTTTCTGAAAAGGCCCAGAGAGCTTAGATAAACTTCCTCAAAGACAAGACATACACACTAGAAAACACATCACCCCGGAAAGACTGCAGAACAGACTGGTAAAATCAGGAGAGCAAAACAGGAAGGAAATGGCGCGGAAGAGACAAGAAGAGATTTGTAAAATGGGAAGTGAGCAGCAGTGAACAAAGACCGGGCACCAAATCCAACCCTGAGGTGAAGGAGGTACTTTTCCTTAGAGCTGAACTTTAAATGACAGGATGATGGGAAAGGAAGAGAAATAAACACAGAAAGGACTTGTTATCACATGCTGAGAGGATCCTGGAGGGCAGTGATTACTGAGGCTACCATTTCAGCCAATCCTACACTCTTCAGTCACCTGGGAAGTGCAGATCCAGTAAATGCTGACCGTGCGTACAACACTTCACAAAGGGTCAAGGAGACCAAGTGTTTTGTATTTTGTACTCTCCTGCTGCTGGCCCACTTGGCTGCAGTATTCGTAACAATCAGGCATGTTTTATCAGCGCTTAAGGAAAGCTATGGAGTAATAAAACATTTCCTCTCACCTGCTGCTAGATACTAGCCATTATCCCAGCACTAGCAGTTCTGACTTTACTTAATTACTTTTAAGGGACAAATTCAAATTTCCCTGGAAGAACGGGAAAAGAAAGGGGTGGCGAACTTCACTTGTTTACCAACAGTTCCTCCAAACACCCACCCTGTCTCTTAAAACGTTAATAACTGTGTCTACAGAATCCACACCTGACAGAGATGCCTAAACTCATCCTGTGGGAAAGGGATTCAAGTTCACAGATAAGACTTCAGCTAAGGTAGCAATAGCTTAAAAGTCAAATCACAAATCCAAGTCTCTTCTACAATATTAAAAAATACTAGACCTGCCCATTTTGGAAATGAAAAAAGCGCCCCCAACTAGGTTTCCCAATTCTACACTGAGTGATTCCTATGAATAAGAAAGTTGAAAAAGGCTGAAGTCTGTTTAACATTTTATAAAATGTTACTATAGTGAGTCTATTTCTGCTTTGGTCTTTACAAACGAATAAGAAGTAACTTCTAATTTTATTTGCCTTGGTAATCTTAGATGAAATCTCACTTGTACTTTCCAAGGATGCTGTGAAGAAAGTATATGAAGATATCACTGTGTGAAACTAGCATGTTACGCGGGGCATGGTGGTGCATGCCTGTAATCCCACCACTGGGGAGGCTGAGGCAGGAGAATCGTTGCAAGTTCGAGGCCAGCCTGGGCTACAAAGTGAGCTCAAGGTCAGCCTGAACTGCACAGCTAGACCCTGTCTCAAAAAAGACACACACACACACACACACACACACACA
>NW_004955505.1:4349514-4350593 GCF_000276665.1 Chinchilla lanigera | reverse complement strand
CCTGGGGACGCAGCCGCTGCCGCGCGGTCGGTCGGCGGTCGGGACGGCGGGAGCCGGGCGCGCCTGCCCTGCCCGCAAAGCCCCAGGGTTTCAGGGGTCGGAAGAGGGGCGCAGCGCCATTCTCCCTGGACAGTGCGACAACCTGACGGGCTGGACGGTTCCCGCGGGGAAAAAGAAAGCGAAACGGCGCTCCCGGGGGCAGCGGAGCACGAGGAGCACGCCGCCGCGACACCTTCGGCCGCGGCCGCCCCGAGCACGGCCACCCCTGGTCTCGGGGTGATGCGACGTCGGGGGGGAGGGACGGAGGATGTTCTCCCCGGAAACTTGAGGCCGGTCCCAGCTACAAGCGTGGCAAGCAGCCCGAGACGGAACGCGCCGCGGACAGGTTGCGCGCTCTCCCCGGGCGGCCGGAGGATGCTCGGAACCGGAACCGGGTCCCGGCGCTGCTCCTGCGGGACGCGAGCCGACCCCGAGCGGGGAGCCCGACACCCCTAAACCCGCCCCCCGCCGGCCGAGGTTCGTGCCCGACTCGCTTTGCTGTGCACAGCGGATAAGGGGCTCCGAATAGTGGTTCGTACAACAGCAAAGCGCAGGATATCCTGATTTATTACAGGGTTGTGTTAAGTTAAAACACTTTTTGTGTTTGACCTAAAATGAGCTTGGAGGTTATAGAGACCACCTTGCTTGGTAGAATGTTATTCTGGTCCTTGCGGTAGTAAAAATAAACAAGAGATGGGTGTGGTGGCACCCACTGGTAGTCCCAGCACGTTCGGAGGTTGAGGTACAAGGATCCCAAATTGGAGACCAGCCAGGGCAGTTAGCGACCTAGTGAGACCCTGTCAATTGAAAGCGGGGCAGGCTGAAGAAATTGCTGAGAACAGAGACTTTGGCTTCCATCTTCAGTACCACCAAATATATGTAAAGAGACACTGATTTAGTAATTTTTTCTGCCTTTAGTGGTAAACTGAGGGCCGGGAAGATAGCTCAGTGGCACAGTGCCTGCCTGGCAAGTGCAAGGTCCTGAGTTCGATTCCTGGTACCAAAAAAAAAAAAAAAAAATAGTGGTAAACTGGACCATA
>NW_004955505.1:4344170-4349414 GCF_000276665.1 Chinchilla lanigera | reverse complement strand
CACAGCTAGACCCTGTCTCAAAAAAGACACACACACACACACACACACACACACACACACACACACACACACAAAAAAAAAAAAAAAGAAAAAAATTAAAACTATCATGTTACAAAAAAGGAAACTGTCTGCTCAGGAGATACCCAGGGTTTTCTGACACATCAGGCTTTCCTGACTTTGGGAGGTTTTCTTATAAGCCCAGGCCTATAGGTCAAGAAACAGTCTGAATTCTTAGCAAGATTTTAGTCATGAAGCAAGGTTCCATGAAAGTACACTTCTATTTTCAAGCCTGGCAAAAATGTTAATAAAATGAATACGATGGCACATACACCTGATCTGACCCATGCCTCAGTGAGGCAAGTTTCTTAACCTCTCTGGCCCTATTTCCTTACCTATAAAAAAATAAGGGGTAGGGCTGGGGATTTAGCTCAGCAGCACAGCACCTGCCTGGCAATGCAAGGTGGTGAGTTCAATCACAGAAAAAAAATAAGGGGTGGGGGGTGTAAATCCAAATTCTTTAGAATAAAAGCACCAACACAAAGACTGGCACATGGTAGACATTCAGCCCTCTCGTTTCTTCCAAGGCCCCGGTCTGTCCCCTTTTTCCTCCTCTCACACTTCAAGAACCATTTTCTGTGTCTTGGGAAGTCCACTCAATAAGTCACTACTAACAACCTCACTGGTAATTTCCCAATGTTAATGTTCTGGCCCAGCCTCTTCCTTTTGCTGTAGCTCAATGTAGCCAACTGACCATCATCAACCCATTCTCATTTTTGAATGCCTTGATGGACTGAAATAATTCCCCTCTAAACGTTCTTCCTGTTTGCCTATAGCGGTTGCCACCTACACAGTCACATCCACGCAGACAGCAGTCAACTGGTCTCTTCCTCACGCTCTTCATGGCTCCCCATCAAGTTTCCTATCAGGTCCTTAGAGATTCGCCTTCTTTCACTTCTCTGGTTCTGGCTGCTTCCACACCCATGGACTGGCCCTCATCTTGGTGTTTGATCTTGTGTCAGGACCTCACAGCAGATTTCTCTTCATCCCTCAAATAAATGGCTATCTTTCCAAGGCTGAAATATGAATAACCGTCTCTTCTTTTTTTTTTTTTTTTCCTCCGGTACCAGGAACTGAACTCACGACCTTGCGCTTGCCAGGCAGGCGCTTTTGCCGCTGAGCTAAATCCCCAGCCCCATAATAACCGTCTCTTCCAAGGGCTTTCTGATACATCAGGCTTTCCTAATTTTTGGGAGGTTTTCTTCTAAGCCCAGGCCTACAGGAGGACAAGGCACTGCCTGAATTATCAGGGAAATTTTACATCGGCCCCATATCCTTGGCTTCAAAATAGCATCTAATCTCCTTGGCAAAGAATTCAATCAGGATCCAGTCCTGCCTACTAGGTGCTCCCAATTGGGAATTCTGATACTGTAGGAGTATCAAACCAGCTTAATACCTAGCCATAATTAAGGGTGCTACTCTGACATTGTTTCCTCTATTTACTAAACCTGTTAAATTCTTTTAAGAATTAAGTCTTGCTGAGCATGGTGTTGCATGCCTGTAATACCAGCACTCTGGGAGGCTGAAGCAGAAGGATCACAAGCCCGGCCTAAATGACTTGGTCAGAGTCACCATTTAGACAGGGTCTACAGGACCCTGTCTCAGAATAAAAAATAAAATTAAAAGAACCTCCACCTTTAAAAGGATTCAGTGGGAAGGCCGTGGGTTCGATGCCCAAGACTACTAAAACAAAACAAACAAAAAGATTAAGCCTTTTCACAATACCTTTATTACAATACCTATCAAACAAGACTTTCCATACTTGTCACTGCATTATCTCCTTTGCTCAACAGTAAACCCCTGCAGGGCAGGGAGTCGTCCACTGCAGCCAGGTGCCGGTGTCGTGCAATTCCCGAACTACTCAAAGTGTGGGAGAGCCCAGGGGAATATAAAGGACACAGAATGGGAAATGGTGAGAATAAAGAAACTGATGTTTGGAAATGAATTATTTTCCCCTAAAAGGGAGTCTATGCCGGGAATCTAGCTCTGTAGCACAATGTCTGCCTGGCAAATGCGAGGTCCTGAGTTCAATTTTCAGTACCAAAAAGAAAAAAAAGAGAAAAGTTAGTCTATACACTTTTGTAGAAAACGATGAGATTTAAAGATTTCCAGGAAATGAATTAATAAACTACTAAAAAGAGGATTAATGATCAACAATTTTCCTGACAACTGGTAGAAAAAAAATAGTTCACACATATTTCAAGCCACTACTGTGGGGAAAATAGGAGACTGTTTATGGGATGAGTTTCAAAGCGCAGTGCTACTTCAAACCAGCACACACTAACATTAACCAAAATACTGTAACATTTAACCCAAATAAAATTTCTTACAATTGTTGCAAACTATACGAAACTAGTCTTTAGCTCGGTTGTAACTTCTGTACTTTCATAGGAAATATAGCTGTGACCTTAGTGTTCCTGATGCAGAAAGTAAACCTACTTACCGGAAAAACAAACACCTTTCTTTTAAGACTGGATTTCCAGATTATATCTATAATTAGTTAGAGATACAATTAAGAGAGAAACCAAAGAACCAAAAGACAACAGAACAGTTTCAACTAAAATTCCAACAGAACCAAAAGGTAAGTGTAAGAAACACAAGCACTTCTGTGGACAAGAGAAACCAGGAAGAAAGTGACACTTTCTAGGGCTTCGTTGGACTTTCCTGATGTAAAATGGTTGAATTACAATTGGAAAGGCGACATGGAGTTGGGGGCAGTGCCTTCGCAGAACCGGTTTCTGAAGGTGTGGGAAGGGGCCATTCACTCACTTTTTCCAGCCAACATTTACAGAACGTTTGTCTCGACAAGGGTAAGTGAGCCAGGCCTTAGTTTTTATCCTCGGTAAGATGTCTGCTTCCCAATGTTATGAAGACGAGAGCAGCCAGTATTTATTAAACACATCACTTGCTTAATTATTCACCAGTCATATGATAGGTACTACCGCTGTTCGATAGGTGAAAAAATTGGACCACAAAACTACCTGTGACCATAGCTTTGAAACCCAGGCATGCTTAAACCCAGAAACTTTTCAACTAATCTAAGTATACTTCATCAAATGTGTTTCCATTCTTCTCATTTATATTCCATCTCTGAAGTTCAAAAAATAACATTTCTAAAGCAACCTACTATGGGTCTGTGCACGGTCAATTAATCTGTTTTCACAACAGCTTTATGAAGTTGGTTTTGGTTTGAAATAAGCTTAATCTTTCCCCAGTGAAAAACTTGTTTCACATGAAACATTCACAAAATGTTTTGCTGACATAAATATGACCCACGAGTCAAGTTTTCTCAAGAGCTGATCACTACTCTGGAGAGAAAAAAGACTGACCAACTAGGTCTCAGATATGTAGAAATAAAAGTACTGTGAAAAAGCAGCTTTGCAGCTTGTTCTCCGGCAAAGTTCTAGAATATGCTGCCTATTAAACCTTTCACCTTCAACCTTCCACAAAAGAAATACAAAGAGAAGGCAGCAGAAGCCTTGTCTGCGTCTTTCCCATTCTAACCCACTCACTTTGATAAGCCAAATTTCTACTGTACATATCTGAACCTGGAAAACTGCTCAGTTCTAGGGTTAGGGATATGACTCTGGTACATGCCTAAGGCCTGGCTTCAATTCCCAGCACATGGAGGGAGCTTAAGTTATACAAGCTCCATCTGAAATTTCCCAGGATATGGAAATTATACCACTAAAGTGGGAAAAACAAACCAAAAAAAAAATCCGGTATATTTGCAAAACACCTCATATAATCCTTTTAAATACATGACCTAGAGAAATACCAGCCCAAAGGGAACCAAGTTTCATCTTCCAAGGTTTTTCATTTCCTTGACATTTCTCTCTATTCATTTCAGAAATGCACCATACTGGTTTACCTTTGCACTTGTAATCTGGTCAATCAAAACATAGGAGGAATGTGTTTACTTAATAACAAAAGAAAAGCAGATTTCAACTGGTGTGGATTTTCTGGTGTCTGTGAGCAGAACACCCAAGGATAGTATTTCCCAGTCATGGCCATCTCCAGATTCTAACTCTCAGACTGACTCAAATACAAGGGAAATCGTGAAAGAAGCAACAGACATGGTGCTGCTTTCTCGGGTGTCTAGACTACAGGCAAACCCCAAATACCAAAGAAGCATCCATGTGTCAAACCAGCATAATTTTTGAGCTATGCCTGGGGCCACATGCTGGGGGGAAAAAAAACCCTAGCCTGTAAAGAAAATCTAGGAGGGGAAACCAGAAGGTCAGCCCCCGTCCACAGGAACTGGGGGAAGCTCGGAAGGCTGGCTGGCCATTAACCAGTGTCATCTTCCTGAGCAGCTTCCTCCCGGCTCCCCCCCGCAGTACCTCAGAAAAGCACAACTCCCGAAACGCTCGGCGGCTCAAGGTCGTCCGGAGATAACCATCAAAGTCCTGCATGCCTTCAGGCCAAAAGAGATTCCCCTTCCCCCCCACCCAATCATCAAGTAAATAGCTCAAATGCCATCCGACTTTTCTCCGGAACCCCACCAGAAACAAGCATCCAGACTTTAATTTAGACTGGATAACTAAATGTGTTGTTTTACAACATAAATTATTAAGGGGCTTTTCGGCTTGGGCAAAGTCCAGTTCAACTCAAAAAGCAGGTGCTTTCAGCGCACTTTTTAACGACAAGGTCAAATTCGCTTTAATTATTAAAACGAAAAGGAGGAAAAGTTGTCTTAACCTTTCTGAAGGACTGCTTGGGTAAAACTACGACAAAGTCCCCGTTTGGCTAAATAGTAACTCCTCACCCTCGGACTGTAAGAAGGCACGCAGGGTAGGAGCAGAAAACAACAAAGAGCGGGTCAGAGTTAGCAGACGAACTGCACCCTCGAGCCACCCCGAGAGCACAGCCTCCGCCCCGCAGAGACCTGCCCTCGCGGCTCCCCCCACGTAAACACACAAAGGCCCGCGGCGCGCGTCCGCCCGGGCTTCCCCTGCAGACGAGGACGAGCCGGAGCCCCGAAACTTCCCGGGGAGGCTTTCCGGGGGTCGTCGGGCTTGGGTCCCCGGGACGAGCGAGCCGCAGCTCGGCGGAGGAGGCGGCGCTCGCCGGTTTCCCGGAAGCGGCGCAGCTCCTCCCGGGCACTCGGGACCCTCGGAGTCCCCCGCCCGAAACCGACGCCCCGCCGGGCCGCCCGCAGGGCAGGGCGGAAGGAGCCGCCGCGCG
>NW_004955505.1:4336778-4341040 GCF_000276665.1 Chinchilla lanigera | reverse complement strand
AAACTGGACCATACGCATACACTTCTACATTGTTCTTTTTGAAGAACATTTGTATTTGTTTTGGGTTGTCTCAAATACTTACTTGGCTTACAACAGATCCTCCAAAAATACTTTGAAAGTATGCCTCTGAAAATTGCACAGCATAATAATATTCTTAAATGTTAATTAGGGCTTAAAGGAGATATATCAATATAAAGTAGAAAAACATAGCTTGAACGTTTTCTCTTGAAAATGCATGTAAAAATATATATTGTAGGGGGGGGGGTGTGTGGCTCCGCGGTAGAGTGCTTGCTTGCCTAGCTTGAGAAAGGCTGTCCATTTGCTCCAGGACTGTACACACACACACACACACACACACACGAAATGGAACTTAAAGTAACACAGGAATTAGACTGTTTAGGAAAAACTGTTCAGATAAAACCTGGGAGCTCTAGAATTCCTGAATTAATATAAGGCAAGACTTCTTTCGGTGTCAAGGTGGAGGTCAAGAAGTACCCTGAATAATTTTTGTAGGAAGACTAGCAACAAAATCCTTCAAGAAAAATTTGAATTCCTTAGGGTCTTTTTTTTTTTTAACAACCACCTGCTATTTTTGAACCACCAGGTGCATTCCAAAGGTTCTTTTGTTCATTTCCTTGCTTGAACATGTTGTTACGGCTGGCTCTACCCAAAGCCAATAGCTCATTTATGGGCTACTTTAAAATTCTACTGCCTAAACAGCCCAAGTGAATGCTTTACTATAAAAAAGGAAAAGGTAATTTATAATGAATTTGGGTTATAGAGATTGAATTATGCCATGCCAAGTAAACATCTGAGTATTTTTAGGGACTATCGTTATGTTGAGCTTATGAGTTCTAAAAGATGTCGAAGATGAAATACAGGTAACTAGCCAGGTACTCTGGTTAAGCTGACAACTTTGAGTACAATGTATTGTCCTGTGGAATTACCTTTAGTGCCTGAGCATTCATGATCCTTTAACAAACACAGTCATAACCCAGTGCTACGGTAGGTAGTGAAATCATCTGAGAACTAGAGGGCTCAAGCTACCTTAACTCTTCTAATTTGTGTGTGTATAATTTTATTTTATTTGCTATTTTTTCCTGTGTAGAATGCATCACTGTTTCCTTTTTTGCATTGCTTCTTTAGAGATTTAACTTCTGTCACTAACTTTAGAATGTATGGCAAGATTCTTGTAGTGGAGGATAAATTACATATAGAGGATTGAAAAGGGTAATTCTTGCTTGGTCGTGAAGGATACTATCAGCAAATTTAATAATATTTGCATTGACAGCTCAAACAAATGATTACAGTTTCAAATGAAGGCTGGAAGCCGGGACCATATTAAAACATTTGTGTCTGAGCCCAGGAAAGAGCTTCTTACTGTTATTGAACATTGCTGTCTCGAATGTGTCTCCAAAGTTCCTGTTTCGGAAACAACCTTCAGTGCAAGGGTGCTGAGGTGGAGCTTTCAGGTCAAGTAATGCAGTTTCGGAGGGAGGTGGTTGTCCCCGAGAGTGGGTCTCTAATAAAGGATGAGGTTTCCATTTTTCCCTCTCTCTGTGTTAGAACACAGCAGGAAAGCCCTCGCCTCCTACTGCCCCCAGAACTATAAGCCAGACAAATTTCTGTTAATTATAAATCATCTGGTCTCAAGGACCCTGTCATAGCAGGACAAAATGCACTAATTTTGTTCTATAATAAGTAATGCTTATAAGACTGAACGAAAAGTAAATAAAAGAATAAAATAAAGGAGATGGTAAGAAACACAAAAGCTGACTTGGAGATGAAGGAATTCGGGAGTGGGGTAAAGGGGTGGAAAATGTTTGAGATATCGTGTACTGGTGCCACCAAAGGAATGTAACTAGTATGCACTACAAACATACACTAATAACAAGTAAGACTAAACCAAGAGCTTTTTTCCCCTTACACCAAAACAGATATTTGGGGCATTTTGTTACTTACTTGTGTAATTTCCTTTAAAGTTCAAATAGCAAGTGTTCAGAACAGGTCAGATAGTTTTACACTGGAAGGTACAGAGTTGACCTGCAAAGATGCCCCAGTCCTCTAGCATCTGTTGACAACTGCCAGATTAAGGCATTTGCTACTTAGTAGAAATTACTCTTCCAAATGTCTGAATTTAATGACTGAAAAGGTTGTTACAAACATTCTTTTGATGTTGTTGTTTTTGGTACCAGGAATCAAACTCAAGACCTCACCCTTGCTAGGTAGGCGCCACGCCACTGAGCTGTATCCCCAGCCCTGATACGAACATTCTTAGAAGGAGTGTCCTCTGAATTTATAAGGTTTTAAATTTTGAGATAGGAACTAGCTCAGTGGTAGAGCTCTAATCTGGCATGTGGAAGACCCCAAGCCCAAACTCTGCTGCTGCACTGCGAAAGAGAAAGAGCTACCAGAGTCTAAGTTTTATACTACCATCTTTTTTTGTTTTTTTGGTTTTTTTCCAGTACGGGGACTAGAACTCACAACCTTGCGCTTGCCAGGCAGGTGCTGTGCCGCTGAGCTAAATCCCCAGCCCACTATACTACCATCTTACATCATTTGAATAAATA
This sequence comes from Chinchilla lanigera, assembly GCF_000276665.1. NCBI lineage: Eukaryota > Metazoa > Chordata > Mammalia > Rodentia > Chinchillidae > Chinchilla > Chinchilla lanigera. Next base: position 4,338,470 of record NW_004955505.1, on the reverse strand, counting down.
CTTTTAATGTCTTTGGACACGTAAGAATTGGAGGCAAAAAAAATTGTGGATTTGGAGACAACCAGGGCCAGCGCGCTCCCGCAGGCTCAAGATCAACCATCTCGCATAAAAAATAAACACTTTTAAAAGAAAATTATCAGTAACAAAAATAGTTTTATTTTAAGAACACTGGGAAACTAGAAGGAGTCCCCAGAGGAGTAACGAAGGTCACATAAACCATGTCCTAAGGGCGGTCATAGAAGGAGGGACTGTGTTTTGGTGGAGCAAGAACTGGGGCTCACAGGTGGAGCATTTGTTAGCATGCAAGGAGCCCTGGGTTCAATCCCCAGTACCAAACCAAACAGAACAAACAAAAAACACCGACTTGACTGTGAAGGACTGTCATTAGGAAAGCAAGTGAGCTCGTTTTTGTGAGGTTTGTTTTTTTGGAACAAAAAATTGAAAATCACAGAAATGTTGCTAAATGTGAGAAAACTTCCTAAATATACAGATTTTCCAAGGATGGTTCAGGATGTTCAGAAGACAGTACCCCGGGACTAATGATACATACTAACCAGACAAACCCAAGACCTTCCGGTAAGAGTTCCATTGAGTGAACTGCATTACTCACAGTGTAGAGCCAGTTTCGACTCGTGCTGAATCTTACCAGTCTGTAATTGCACGGGATAAGTGATGCCAACAAGTGCTCAGATCAGAAGAGGGATTCATTTGCAGTGGCTGCAGAGGTTAGGAATGTCGTTTTGTAGTGGATGGGATTTGAGGCTGGACATGAATTCATTTATTTATTCATTCAACAAATATTGGATATAAACTACATTCCAGGCTCTGATGAGCAATACAAATACAGTCATGCAGCGTGGAAGCCAAGCAGTCTGAATACCTCACAAATACCATTACAAACTGTGGAAAATAAGAGAAAAAGGTAGTAGGAGCCTAACCATGGGGTTGAGGCTGGCCTAATCTGGAGGTGAGAGAAGGCTTCTGGGAGGAACTGAGGTTGTTAGAATTAGAGAACTGGAGAGAGGAGAGTTGCAAGAGGCAGGTCTAGGAGCAGCGTCTCGAGGACAACCTAGAACATGGGGCTGTAGGGAAAGATGTGACCGGGATAGATGCCGCATCTTTGAGGGAACAGCAGCATGTGTAAGTCACGTTGGGTGGAAGGGTGATGTCCGTGTTAGACACAACAAAATCAAGAGCAAAGCTCTGGGTCTGGGGATGTTGTGTAGGAGCTGGAAGTAGCTGCATGACAAACCTCACCCTGAGACAAACCCCGCAATTAGGCTGCCATTGGTTTAATCAAAATATGTCTCTCCTACAAAGATGATGTTTTCTGAATGTGCAGAAGAAATTGATCTTTCTGCTGGAGAGCCTGCTTCCTGGGAGAACGCCTGTTCTAGTTAGCCAGGTATGAAAAAGGCCAGCACGCTGCCCCATCCCCAGGTGAGCGAGTGTGCAAGCAGACACCAAATAAACAGAGGCAAAGAAGCATGCTGCGAAGAGCTTTGGGAATGAAATCCCCGGCACTGGAGAGGTATTTAATATTTTGTTGGCATTTAAGTTTTAAAATGTATTTTTATTTTGAGTTAATGTCCATTAATTTAAAAAATAAGCCAGCAATGGTGGCACACACCTGTAATCCCAGCATTCAGGAGGCTGAGGCAGGAGGATCATTGTGAGTTTGTGACCAACCTG
>NW_004955505.1:4311475-4334623 GCF_000276665.1 Chinchilla lanigera | reverse complement strand
AAAAAAAAAAAAAGTACTCATACAAGGCACTGAAGTATACATATAAAAATATTCATTGCAGCATAATTTATAATACAAGTCAAACACAGAAATAATTCAAATGTCCATATGGTACTTGTTAAATAAATAATGGAGCATCCATAACGTGGAATTCTATGTTGTTGCTACAAAGAACGAATGGATTTATTTTTGTAAATTATTATTCACAGTAGTAGCAGTATTTGCAGTAGTGGGATTGAACCCAGGCCCTTTGCATTAAGCTACATCCCCCGACATTTTTTTATCCTTTTTTCTATCCCCATATAGCACTTAAGTTGCTAAATTGCCCAGATTGTGCTCAGACTTGTAGTCTTCCTGCCTCAGCCTCCTAGAGTGCTGGGACTGCAGGTGCTCACCACCACGTTTGAAAAGACGTTAAGATGCATTACGTGCGTGAGAAGCGAGTGCTGTGTATTGCTGCCTGCGGTGTTTGTACACAGCGACTGAAAGAGACACCACCCAGGGTTAGTCACGGTTACTTCTAAGGACGGTAGTGAGAAAGTGAGTGGGCGAGGGGCTTTTATTTTATGTAATTTTGCCCTCTTTGATCTTTTATAACATCAATTATTTTTATAGTATAAAATATTTACAAGTAGTAAAGCACGTATTAAAACACACAGAGCACGTCAGAAATCTAAGCACCCTTACCTTTAAGAAGTGTCCGTATTAGGGTAACAAACGCGTTACCGAGGTCATTGAACTTCTGGAAAGCGGTACATGCGTCTGGTTGGGCGATGAGGCGTCCAGCAAAACCCTGTCTGCGACAAACCAAACACAAACAAGAAAGGATGAACAGAATTTGCTTAGCTAAAACCAAGGCGCCCATGAAAGCTGTTCTTTCCTCTGCCCGGAGCTGGGTCCTGCCTGTGCTCCGTCCTTATCCTGCGGTCCTCCCAGCAGCCCGAGTGCCGCCTCAGACCAGGCACAGTCACGCGGACTGGCTGTGCACCGTGGCTGAGCGTTTCTTTCTGTGCCTCCGCGTGTGTCTCAGCTCACTTCGTTGATCCCGGCACTGAGTTCGTGAGCCTTTCTCAGTTATGTGTGAAGAAAGGGCCTTCACAGTTACAACACTTGCTCTTTCCGTGTCTCCTGTGTGGTGATACAGCAGGGGAAGGAAGACAGGAAACTGCTTTTAGCCTGGTTCAGTCTGAACCCATTCCCCTTTACTCCACTACTGCCCTAATAGCCCAAACAGGAAGTACTATTTTCCTCGTGGTAATTTTTTTTTTTTTTTTTTGAGACAGGGTCATGCTATGTAGTTGAGGCTGGCCTTGAACTCACGGTGTAGCCCAGGCTGGCCTCGAAATCACGGTGATCCTCCTGCCTCAGCCTCCCAAGTGCTGGGATTACAGGCTGCTCCTCATGGTAACTCTTTCTAACACTTCCTCAGTCTCTCTCTCTCTTTTTCCTCCTTACCGGGGATTGAAGCCAGGGCCTTCACACGGAGCTACATCCCCACCTCTTCTTTTTATTTTGAGACAGGGTTTGGCTACATTGTTCAGGCTGGGCTCCAACTTGTGGGCTTCGTACCTCAGGCTCCCAGGGTGCTGGACCTCTGTAAGACCCCATGCCCACCATCCCCAGTGTCTCTAAGACTGTGAACGGAAGATGAAAATCACCTGTGAGCTCTGAAAACCCATTCGCGCACAGACTTAGGGAGTCAGACTCCCAGCGGGGGAAGCCAGAGGGGGTGGCGAGCAAGCACCGGTCCTTCCATCTACCAGGAGGCTGAGGCGGCGTGCCGGGCCTTGGCAGGTCTGTGAGGCCCTGTCTCAAGAAAAGAAAACGGGCTGGGGATTTAGCTCAGCCGCACAGCGCCTGCCTGGCAAGTGCGAGGTCATGAGTTTGATTCATGGTACAGGGGAAAAAAAAAACCAAACATAAAAGAAAGATGGGGCTGGGGATTTAGCTCAGCGGCACAGCGCCTGCCTGGCGAGCGCGACGTCGTGAGTTCGATTCCCGGTACCGGGGGAAAAAAAACCAGAAAACCAAAAAAAAAAAAAAAAAAAAAAAAAAAAAAAAAAAAAAAAAAAAAAAAGGGTGCTGGGCATGTAGCTCAGTGGTAGAGTACTTGCCTCGCCTCTGCAAGGCCCAGGTTCGAGTCCCAGCAGCTGGTTCAATATGCATTAATGGTTTCTATAAATTCCAGTGTGGGATCAGAGCTGCTTTTCTGAAAGAAAAGCTCTCGTGTTCGGGTGATGCAGGCCCTAGGGATCAGGTGGCGTTCGCCGCGGAGAGTGCAGGCAGACTGTGGGGCGGACAGAGACAGGGTGGGGGGTGGAGGGGGGTGGAGATGTGCAAACACACCCGTGTGTCTGCCTGAGGAAGCCACGCAGAAGCAGAGCAGGCCCAAGGTCACCCTCGGTCTCCAGGCTGCTGCCCGGGATGGACTTGCGGGTTCTATCCAGTTCACACCAGATGAAGAGGCGCTGGGCTCCTCAGAGGTAACAAAGAACACTGCAGCAATGCCTTGAGGAAGAATGAATCGGCCGGATGGGGAAGGGGCCCAAGGGGAGCACAGCAGGAATGTGGCTGAGCAGGACTGACCACATATGCACCAGAAAGTATGAGGTTTCTTCCCTGAGGAATTGCCTTCCAGGAACCATCTTGGGTAAGATCTCTGCCTCTTTTACAATAACAAAAATCTGTGTTTGTGTGTGTGTGCATAAGATTAGCTGATAGGTCACTTCACAACTTTTATTTTATTTATTTTTTTGGTGGTGGTACTGGGGATTGAACCCAGGGCCTTAGAACTGAGCTACATCCTCAGCCCTTTTTATATTTTTTAAAATTTTGAGCCAGGGTCTCCATAAGTCACTAAATTGGCCAGGCTAGGCTCAAACGTGCAATCCTCCTGCCTCAGCCTCCAGAATTTCTGCAAACTGTGTACACACATGCACCAACACGTCTCACTCCGATGAATGCTTTCTATTAAATTTATCAATCGAAGGAGTCTCGCTGGCGCTGGCCTGCAGACTCCCTCTGTGCCCACCCGCCGCCGCCTCTCCCTCAGCGTCCGCAGAGCTGCCCTGGCTCCTCCTTCGCAGACTCCTCCTCTCGTGCTTTGGCTCAGACTCTGAGCAGCTCCCGGAAGCCCTCTGCTGCGGCATCTTCTGGGCTTGCTTGCTTTTATTTTTCAATGCTTTTTTTTTTACTTTAGGTATTTATTTTGTGGCACTGAGGATCTCTGCTGCTTTCCCTGACTCCCAGGCGCAAGTTACCGGCGCTTCTGCACAGGAAGGAGGAGCTGCAGGAGCCCTGGCTCCACTCTAGAGGTGTTGCTAGGAGGCGGAGCAATGTTGCTATCGCGCGCATGCGCGCGTATGTGTTTGTGTAGGTGTGTGTGTGTGGCACATCTGTGAACCAGATGGCTGGTTAGTCCTCTACCGAGCCAGTCCTGCTGTCAGAGGCTGCCTTGGCTCAGACAGATAGGAAAAGCCGTGCAGCTTTCTCTAGCTTTCTCTGAGGTCCCCTGTGCTGTCCCTCTTGTCCTCACAGCTCCCACACCAGAGATGGGGCTCCCCAGCCCAGGACCGACGTGGGGCGCGGCCGAAAGGAGGTCCATTGTCTGGGGCCCATGGGCTTGGCAAGCCACCCCGAGAGGTCAGGTGTGGGAAGTGACAGGAGAGTGTCACACCTGAGGGGGCCAGGGAGGCCTCTGCGCCAGACAGCCAGACCCGCAGCAGCAGACTGCCGGGACTTCCGGAAACAGGCTCAGAGATGAGGCGCTGCCTCTGTTCTCTCCCTGGGATGAAGTCAGCCCAGCCAAGGCACCCTGTGCTTAGGAGAGCACAAATAGCAGTTCAGAGCTCAGCTCAGCAGCACACATCTCTAATCCTCAGCTACTTGCAAGGCTGAGGCAGGAGGGTCACTAGTTCAAGGTTATCCTGGGGAACATAGCGAGATGCTAATGGATTAAAGAGCTGCAGATGCAGGTAGGTGATGGAGCACTTTCTAACACACATGTGGTGCTGAGTTTAATGCCCAGCACGGAACAAAAATAAAGCAGTAGAGGAAGTCACTCAAGCCAGGACCACTGCTTTTCCAGCTGCTTTCTCCCCACTCATCTCCACACCCTGCCTTGCCAAGGGTAGTGGATGGAAGGAGCAGAAGGCAGATGCGCACTGCCTCCCAGCTGAGACATGGCCAGGATGAGCCTTCCGATTTTTATAGTGGTTAAAACTTGAGAAAGGCCATAACACAATTTGAAGACTCATTTTAGATTTGATAAAATGCACTCTTGTGAATATTAGCCGTAGATACTCACTTTTGCAACCTTAGAAGTTGAGTATAATTACAGTCTCATTGAAGATTGTTGACTAGATTTTTTTCTTTTTAGTTTTGTGTATGTGAGCGTGTGTGACTGGGATTGAACCCAGCGCCATCACAGTCAGCTGGACTCCGGTTCTTTTTCATTCTTTATTTTGAGACAGGGTCTTACTATGTCACTAAGTTGCCCAGGATGGTCTTGAACTTGAGATCCTTCTGCTTCAGCCTCCCACTTGGCTGCCTAGGTTTGACTTTAATTAGATTGCACTTCTTCAATATGGATGAGCCGGGCGTGGTGGCTCACACCTGTAATCCCAGCACTCGGGAGGCGGAGGCGGGAGGATCATTGTTGTGAGTTCGAGACCAGCCTGGACTACAAAGTGAGCTCAAGGCCAGCCTCAACTGCAGAGGGAGACGCTGTCTCAAAAAGACAAATAAATGAATAAATGAATAAATAAATAAATGAACAAATAAATAAATAAATAAATACTACAGGCAGTTAGACAGGGGCTGCCCAAGTTCTTTGGGGTTTACATCTTGCCACAGCTTGCCTTGGCTGCTAGACATAGAGCTAGAAGATAGAATGTTTGCCTTGCTGGGTTTCAGTCTTACTTTGTCTTACTGGTGTCTATCCCTTTGTTTCTCCCTTTTGTTTGTTTGTTTTTTTAGTACCAGGAATTGAACTCAGGACCTTGTACTTGCCAGGCAAGTGATGTGCCATTGAGCTATATCCCCAGCCCTGTTTCTCCCTTTTGAAATGGGAATATTTATCCTATACCATTGTATGTCAGTAGCGTTTAACTTTCTTTTTGAGTTTTACAGGGGCTCATAGCTAGGAGTGTGCCTTGAGTCTCAGAGAAGACTTTAAATTTGGACGTCTTGCAGTGGTGGAATTGTAAGGTCTTTGCCAACTCTTAGAGATGAACTAAATGTGTTTTGCATGAAGAGATGCACAGGAGTCTTTTGGGGGAGGGTTGGAATGTTGTGGTTTATAGCTGGATGTTCCCCCCCAACCTCATGCTTTCAAAAGTGGGGCTCGAAAGGAGATTGGACCGTGGGGTGTGAGAGCTCAGTGTGATGTCAGGAGGTGGGGCTGGTCGGGCGAGGCAGGTCCATGGAGGTGTGACCCAGAAGCGCATCTCTCTTCTTGGTTTCTCCCTTTGCTTTCTGATTCCCAGGTGCCAGAAGCCGAGCAGCTTTTCTCTGCAGGCCCTTCCACTGTGCCATTCTGCCTCGAAGCCAGCTAAGTATAGACTGCAATGTCTACAGACTGTGAACAAAATAAACCTCTTCTTCTTTCGTGTGTGGGTGTCAGGTATTATGTCTCTGCGGCCACTAAAGTGACTAAGATAATCACTAATTATCTTTTTAGTGTATATATGAGGCTATATGATAAAGAGGCACAGTAGTACAAGATATACTTCCTGGGCTGGGGATATAGCTCAGCAGCATAAGCATCTGCCTGGCAAGCGCAAGGCCCTGAGTTTGATTCCCAGTACAAAAAAAAAAAAAAGTTGAAGATACATGTCCTACCCATCAGGAGCTTCTTGTTCACTACACAAAACAGTTACACAAAAAAATAAATGCTCACATAGCCAGAATAAAGGGATCCAAGCTCTGCATTTTGTTTTGTTTTTTTTTTTTTTTTTTTTTTCCGGTACCGGGAATCGAACTCACAACCTTGCACTTGCCAGGCAGGTGCTGTGCCTCTGAGCTAAATCCCCAGCCCCCAAGCTCTGCATTAAATGAAGTATACTCATTCTTATTCGACTATGAGCCAGAGTCCATGCCGAAAGTGTATGTAGGAAGCCAGATAGGTAAATAGATAATTTGAGGGTGCGGGGGTGAGATCTAGACCGGCAGAGTGCATGCTCAGTATATGCAAGACCCTGGGTTCCATCCGCACCACTACAAACAAAAAAACAAAAACCATTTCAGCCTAATGTGATAAATTATGAGCAAAATGTCCTAAGGAAGAATAAAAATGGGGTTGCTCAGGTAGACAAACAAGGGCAGGATATTCCAGGCACGGGAACTGCAGAAGCCAGTAAGTGGAAGAGAAACGCATGCCGTATGCAAGGGCGGTGCAGAGTTACTGGAGTGCTGTGCATATGGTCGGGTCTGTAGGGTCTGGTGGTGAATCGTGGGGGCCTGGGAGCTGGAGCTTAGGCTATAGGCAAGGGAGCTCAAAGCATTTAAGCAGGGCAATGACATGATTCAATTTGTTTGTTTTGAAGTATTGAGGACTGAATCCAAAGCCTTGTGCAAGCTAGACAAGCACTCTACCATTGAGCTGTATCCCCAGGCCGTTTTATTCTTTATTTTGAGACAGGGTCTCACTAAGTTCCCCATGTGAGACTTGAACCTTTGATGCTCCTGCTTTAGCCTTCCAAATAGCTGGGTTTACAGGCACGTGCCACCACACCTGGAGAGACTCGTTTTTAAGTGATTCTAGGGTCAGTTCCAGGGATAGAGTAAAATAAAAAAAGATAGGGCTGGGGAAGTAGCTCAGTGGCAGGGCACAGGCTCAGTATGTACAGGGTCTAAGTTTGACCCCCAGCATGGAAGGGGAGGCAGAAGTGAGCAGGTACTTTGCAATGTGAAGTCACATTCCCATAGTTAGGCAAAATATGCGTAAGGACCATAACAGGAGTATTCTGCAGTGACGGGAATGCAGCATCACCAAACTCTCCCCCTACCCTGAGAAGAGGGGCAGATTTTGAGGAGAGAAGAGAACCAGGACTTGATCATTAACTAAGTGTATCTGAAGATGAGCAAGAGTTCTAAAAGAAGTCTGTGTTCTAAACTGCAGTGTGTGGTGGCACATGCTTGTAATCTCAGCACTCGGGAGGCTGAGGCAGGAGGATTGCCACAAATTCGAGGCCAGCCTGGGCTACATAAGAAGTTTAAGGTAAGCCTGAACTACACAGTGAGATCCTGCCTCAAAAGCAAAACAAAACTGGAGTGTTGTCACATGAACTAAAGCTGGGAAAACCAGGAAATAGATGAATAGGAAAGGTGATCAGGCCTGACTTGGAGAAAGAAAAGGAAGCATAGACCTAAAAGGGGATGAAAGGTCAGGACTTTTTTTGCTATGTTTTTTGAGACAGGGTCTTGCTTCCTTTGTGTGTGTGTGCGCGTGTGCGTGTGTGTGTGTCTTTTTTTTGAGACAGGGTCTCGCTGTGCAGTTCAGGCCGGCCTTGAGCTCACTTTGTAGCCCAGGCTGGCCTCAAACTCACAACGATCCTCCTGCCTCAGCCTCCCCGGTGCTGGGATTACAGGCGTCCCGGCTGGGTCTTGCTTCCTAGTTCAGGCTGGACTTGAACTCACTGTGTAGCTCAGGCTGGCCTGGAACTCGGTGATGGCCCTTACCCAGCCTGGAGTGCTGGGGTTGCAGGCGTGCGCCACCGCGTCTGGCAGGTCAAGGACGTCTGTGTGCGCGTTGTCTTCTAGTCTGCGCTTTATGCTGCACAGTAGGCGCTCCGTGTGTTTAGAGAGTGGGGAGTCAGGTGAGCACAAGAACCTGGAGCCAGAGTCTGCTCGCTGACCAAGCGAAGCCGGCGGAGCGATGCTCAGGACCAGAGCGATGCTCAGGACCAGAGCGCTGCGGCGTCGCGGCCTTTCCGGGTGCAGACTGCAGTCTTCCTCCGCGGCCTCCGGGGGCTTGAGAGCGCGGAGAGCTGTGTGGACGGGGCGGGCGGCTCGCGGCAGGGCTGCTGAGGGAGGCGGGCCCCGAGGTGACACCCGCCATTTGGAGGCGGGTTCCCCCCAGCAGGACTTGGGGCTCCGGTACAGGCGGGTGGGAAAGAGGATTCGAGCAGATCGTTGGAGGACACGAGAGCGCGCTGACGTGGACGGGTAAAGGTGGGGGAGCCGGGTCCAGCAGCCGCAGGGGCTCCCGACCGCCCGCAGACCTGGGTGGCATGGAGAAGCAGGTCCTGACGCCAGGGACACGGGAGGCTGGGAGGCTGCCAAGGGCCAGGCAGCGCAGCCTCCTCGGAGCCTCCAGAAGGAGCGGCCCGCCGACACTGGTTTTTATACAAGGGGAGAGATTTTACTTCATGATTATTTATGTTGTAGCACTAGGGTTTAAGCCCAGGGCCTCCACACGGAGCTACACTCCTAGCCCTTTTAGTTTCTGAGACAAGAGCTTGCTAAAGTTGCCCAGGCCACGCTTGAACTTGTGATCCTCCTGTCTCAGCCTCCCAAAGTGCTGGGAATATAACCACCACCACAAGTGGCACTTTATTTTATTTTTTATTTAATTTATTCATGGCTTTACAGACGGCTTTGGCTGTGTTGCCCAAGCTGGACTTGAGTCCCATATAAGTCATCGTCATGGTCGTCCCCGCTTCCCCTTCAGAGGAGCGGGGACCACAGGCTCCTGCCATAGTACCCTGAGCTGCTGACACCTCAGTGTGTGTCCAGGGAGACTCACTTTGGCTTCTGACTTCAGAAGTGTAAGAGAAAGAATGTATGTGTGCTTTGTTTGTTTGTTTTGGTTTTTTTTTTCCAGTACCGGGGATCGAACTCACAACCTTGCGCTTGCCAGGCAGGCGCTGTGCCGCTGAGCTAAATCCCCAGCCCCTAGAATGTGTGTTGTTTTAAACCACTAACATTTTTGGTTATTTTTATAGGAGCAATGGGAAACTAATGCAGGCAGTAAGAAGATTTGTAGGCAGTGAAAAAAGAAGAAAAGTTGTACATCAGAGGGTTGTAAGATGCGCACAACCGGAATAAGGAGAAGGTGGGCAGGACAGGAGATGCAGGTGGGGGCTGCTGTGCTCTCCAGCAGTGTGGACCAGGCCCAGCAACACCGAAATAGCAACAACAACAACAACAGCAACAAGGCAGGAAGACAGAAGTCCAGAAAGGGAAAGGATGTCCAGGCTCACAGGGTCACGTGGAGCCAGGAGGACCACCCTGACCCTAGAGCAGCTGGAGAGGAGAGGAAGCTGGGGGGATCGCCAAGGGCCTGCATCCCCTCAGGAGTTCTGTCCCGACAGCTCTGGGGGCAGCTGAAAGGGATGAGCTGGGGCACTTCCCACACGAAGCCCAGCTTCCAAGAGGGCAGACATCCGGTGAGAGATCCTGGGCCGGGGGAAGGCGCACTTTTCCAGAGAAACACAGCCAATAGGCGATTATTCTTGTACATAAACAGAGTAAGTTTTATTTCTTTATGTGTTTACTCATCAATTTAGTATGGGACTAGGGATTGAGCCTAGGGTCTCTTGCGTACAAGGCAATGCTCTACCACTGAGCTGCACCCTGGCCCTTTGGATTTTTTTTGAGATAGAGTTTTGTTAAGGGGTCCAGGCTGGGCTTTTACTTTTGAAACTCCTGCCTCAGCCTCTGGAGTCGCTGGGATTACAGGCTTGTATCCCTGCGCCTAGCCTAGGAAAAGATTTGTGTTCAAGTGTTGGCTCTGGCAGTCCTGGGGCAGACAAACTGAAACCCGTAGGCCAAGCCAGGCGGCTGGAAGCCCAGGCCTTAGGCAGAAGCTGACCCCGACGTCTGGCGCACAGCTACTTCTCTAGGAAACCTGTTTTTGCTCTTTCCTTTGTGGTGCAGACGGGTTTCAGTCTTCATCCCTGGTTCCTGGCTCACTGCTCCCCTAGGCCTAAGTGAGCAGAACAGTGCTGGGTGTTTGGTGCTCCGAAAGCAGAGTCTCTGGCCTGCCTGCCCTTTCTCTCCCCAAGCCAGGCGCAGAAACCTACCTCCCCCACCCTGCAGAGCTTCTCTGACCCACCTTGTCCTGCACAGATAAGACCCTGGTGCTGGCTCCCTGAAGAATCCGGGCAGACAGACCTTGCGGGTCCCGCCGCTGTGCTGGCTGCTGTGCCACGGTTGTGCTCCAGGCAGACCCAGAGACAGATCTGCGGACCACAGAGCAGGCTCGGTGCTGGGAGGGCGCCCTCCCCTCAGGCCTCACCGGCCTCCCTTCATCTGGCCCCACGTACTGTCCTTCATAATAAACTGGTAAAGCCAGACATGGAGGCGAACACCTGCAGTCCCAGCACTCTGGGAGGCTGAGGCAGGGGGACTGCAAGTTGGAGCCCAGACTGGGCAGTTCAGCAACTTAACTAGACTAAGGCTGGGATAGCTAAGTGTGAAGGCCCTGGGTTCAATCCTCAGTGCAGGGGGAAAATAAATAAACTCTTAAATGTTGTTTCCCTGGGTTCTGTGAGCTGTTGAGCTGGGCTGTGGGAACCGCAATGTCTAATCAGAGAGCAGGTGAGCCTGTCCGGGGCCTGCAGCTGGCATTGGAGGGCACATTTTTGCCATGGAGCCCTCCCGCAGCCCTGATGCCCGCTCAGCCGGCCGCGGAGTGGGCTGGCTGCGGTGGTGCTAGCGTGTCCACTCGCTCCCGATCCAGCTCCAAAGGGAGAGACAAACCAGGGAGCCCACCGCTGCACCTCGGAGCGGGCGCCGTGTGTGTTCGGGGAAAGCCCCCCCGCAGTCAGGGGAACCTGTGTGTCAGGAGAGGAGAAGCCAAGTCTGAGTTGGGGCTGCGTTTTCCTTCCACACCCTCAGACTTATGGGGACCCAGAGTTGGTATAAAGATGATCTGAACCCGAGGCTCAGAGCTCCCACTTGGCTAAAATCAGTGAGTGCTGGGAACACGGGTGACACAACCCTTAAGGCCAGATCCACCGGGGACAGGGTAAAACCTCCCTCGGAGGTGTCTTCAGGACATAGCCCATTTCCCGGAGACTCCCTTTCCTCCCCGAGAGGCCTCCTGCTCCCTTCACCGGGTGCTGAAGGATGGAGCCTGCTCCCCAGCCCAGCCCTGGGTGCACCCCGAGAGCGCCGTGTGCGAGCTGCACCGTAGACAGCTGCTTCCCCTGCACTGGGGACGCACCGGCCTTGCACACGCAGGACACCTGCCTTGCACATGCTGGGCAATAGTGTTCACCAGCCGCGGCCCCAGCCCTTTTTCCTCTTCACTTTGAGACAGGCGTCTTAGTCACTTTCCTCCTCTCTGGGACTAAATACCCAGCACCTGCAAGTTAAGGAAGGAGCGGGTGACCGTGGCTGGGCAGTTAGACGTTTCAGGCCTTGTGTGGTCAGTGGAGCGGGCGGGCTGGGGCACAGGAGAGCTGCCTACCTCAGGCAGACAGGAAGCAGAGCGGGCTGGAAGGGAAGGGAGATAAACCCTGCCAGGTGCCCGAGTGACACCCACTTCCGACCTGCCCCCACCTCCTAACGGACGGCAAGTCCGCACCAGCACCCCACAGTCCAGTGAGCCTCCCCAGCCCCACCTGAGAGCGGACGGTACTCTGGGGACGTGGAGACACCTCAGCCCAGACCTGGCCTCCGCCTGTGCCTCGAGTGCTGTGTCACGGCGTGGCCGCAGTGTGCGCCTCAGTGTGCGTCTCGGGAGAATGTGGTCCACGTGGAAGCTTCACCCTAGCTGTTGTAAGAGCAGTATTTTGCCTAAGAAACAAATAAGCAGTCACAAACAGGGGAAAGGCAGAAGGTTGTAGGGCGTGTTTCCACCACCCTCCCCTGGGCACTTGCTAAAATCAGCTGAAGTGGAAACAATGTATGTAGCCCTGAGCCCAGGCTTTACCCGCTTTCTGCATTTGACACAAGATTTATTTATCCGGGTTGGTGTTTTCCTGAGCTGCATTCCTGTTTTAGGCTGGGGTTTCTCTCGAAGTGACACGTGGGTCTGACTCGTCAATTATAAGCCTGGAGTTCTGGCAACAGTAATAACGAAAACCCCCGCGGGCAGGTTGCGCACTGAAGCTGCTGCACTCCGCCGGCTCCGTGAGGCGGGGCTTGTTGCCAACAGAAACTTAAAGCGGCCGTTCTGCAGTTATACGTTCACTGTCATTACCGGCTCTGTTTTCTCTGTGCAGTCGGAGATCGGCCTGTGGCTTCTGCCTGGACAAACTGGTTCTGAGAATGGAAGGCCCCGGAGAGTGGATGTAGCTGCAGAACACTTGGCCCTGCACAAGGCGAATGCAAACCTTGAACCCAGAGGCCACGGCGACAAGCTTTACTTAAAGTGTCAGACGAGGTTGGTGGCAGCCGCAGACCTCTGCCTGAATGGCACCAAGTGAACAAGCAGACCTCTTTCTAGACCCTCACAAGCACCCAGCACACGCTGGCTCGGGACTGAGGGCACCAGGCTCCTCGCTGCAAGTGGGGGACGGCGCCTACCCTGGGCCCTTTGGATCCCCACAGCACAGCTCTCTGACGCGGCGGCGTGAGCCAGCCTTTCACCCGCTGCTGGACCCCGATTGTCACAGAAGGGAGGCTCCGGGCCCAGGCGCCCAGCATGTGCAGGGGTGTGCGACACTCCACAGCCCGCATCCCCAGGACAGTGTGCACTCAGGAGGAGGGCGGCTGCTCATGCTGGTTATTCTCCATGGCGCGCTGAGGGGACAGGGCTGCTCAGTACAGGGACAAAGGGACGAGGACAGCGTAGAGCTCAGATACCAACAGCAGTGTGGTGCCCGGTGACACACCTCCCTGGCGCCAGTATGTTGCTATTAACTATAGTGACAGGTCCCGAGAACCAGGTGCCCACGGATGAATAAGAAAAGGTAAAAGAGACAAGAAAAACAAGAGAGCTAAAAATCTGGGATCAGGGGGCTTACAGTCTCTCGGACTGCAGCGGCCCCGATCACTCATCTCCATCACCTTTTATTAGAACAAAGAATGTAACTAACACCAGCAGGAGAAATTCACTATTCCTTTCCAGGTCTGCCTCTCAGCGGATGGTAACAGTCCTCAGGCGGGCCTCCCACACCCAGTACCACGTTCACTCAGTCCAGCTGGGGATCATAAGCCGACCATCAGTTAATCAATCCATTAGCAGTCACAGTCCTTTTCCCACATATCCCCCTTTTTGTTTGAATGCAATCCTTTGAAGCATCAACGAGAAGGTTGCCAATCGTCTTCCGTTTCTCAGTGTTTCCTGGATGAACTTCGCTAGACCAAGAGGATGAGGCAAAATACGATGATAACATCGCATGAAATGACAATAGATGTTTGCAGAAATGGGAACATAGTTCAGCATTCATAACAATGGTTAGCCTTCAATTTATATCTTATGATCACACTTTTTCCCGGATATCTAAGACCAAGTTAGAGTAAGGCTTATAAAAATAAAAATTTTAACCTTTCACTATCTATCAAGGTCAGGTAGGTCTTCTCAGGAATCTTCTTGGAACCAAGTGCGGCATCTCTTGATCTTCTGTCAGCGTCAGCCATCTGGATGAGTCATGCCATTGCTTGACCAAGGTGCTTTCTGTGAAAGCCTGAGAGATTTTTTCTCTCTTAGCGACTCTGCTTAGGCACACTATACATCGTAGAATCACTTTCCTCTGTGGTTCCACAATCTCCTTGATCAGAAAATTAGGGACTCAACCGAGTTATAGGATGTCACAGCAGAAGTTCTCTTATGTCCTGAGTCTTTACTGACCTTAGAGGGCATAGCCAAAATATTGGCTGTGTTTTTAGCCCAAATTATCTTTCTGATATTTATTCTCCAGATCTCAGTTGTTAAACAGCCAGCGGAGAAGATTAATGATATAACATCATAACGGAGGGGCTGGGGGTTTAGCTCAGCGGCAAAAGCGCCTGCCTGGCACGCGCAAGTTCGTGAGTTCGGTTCCCGGTACCGGAGAAAAACCAAAACCAAAAAAAAAAATAAAATAAAATAACATCGTAACGGAGGCAACAAGCTTAATATCATAATCTAATCTACATAGCAAACACCTTAGGACATACAAATGGAACCATAATTTTTTAACAACCATGGATATTCCAATATTTAAATCTTAATAGAATGTTAACAAACAACAATTACATATATCTATCCAGAAATTTAAAAATCAAAACCACATATGACACTACATGACAATCATGACACTTTATAAGATACTTAAATTTTTGTCCTGACACTACATATCCCTTTTAACCAATCTTCTTTATTTAATACTTCCAATTTATTATTCCTCAATGCAATATACCTCACATGTTTTTATTAAAGGCAGGGATCTCAATTTGAAAAAAAAGTCCTATCAGAAAATACAGTCTTTGCTCCATATTTTTAAAAATCTGTAATTATGAATACATTCAATACACCCTGAAACCAATACCAACGAATTACCACACACATATGAAAAAAAGGAAAAGAAAACAAAAAGCTTTTATCAAAATTCTACTTTATAGCAAGAGGATCCTCCATAAGAAAACTATATTATAATTTCTACTGAAAACTTTTTCTTTGACAAAAAGATTCAATTATAGGGGTGTTGCCCAGGAAATCGTGGAGAGCACTGGGGGCTCCTTATTAATAAACAAAGGTTGGCCACCCCTTTATTCACCAATCAGAGTCCTACCCAACAATTTTTTTACTCAGGGATTATAATTTAATATCTTTATTTAAATATCTTCATTTAAACCAGCTGGTAGGGTCTTCGGACCGGCTTGCTCCCTGCCTCATAGGCCCCCGGAAGGAGGGCCTCCGGCGCAGGGGGAGCCACGTGGTGGCGCTCAATTGAGAACTACCATGACACAGAGAAACAACGACACTATTGGCCCACCATTCACCGGCTGCAGATGCCCCCCCACGGACATGTGTTAATCATTCAAACATGGAGAAACCCCTGGGAATACGTGCCATACAATGGGCCACTCTTGCTCCTGCCATTGAGAACCAGAAAGGTCCAGAGCCAGCGGAGGAGCAGCTGCTGAACAAGGACTCAGAGAACATGAGAATGCAGACTAAGCCAGAGGAGTCAGAGGTCCTGTGGACTGGGGTCATGAGAACTGCTCTGAAGCTGTAAACCAGGAGGACCTTGCACAATACCTGCGGAGACTCCCTGGAAGCCATTCTTCCCCTGACAGTACAGGCTGTGGTGAAGCTCTGGAGAAGTCTGCAGCAGGATTCCTGCTGCCAGTGCTGACAGTTGGCGAGAGGACACTAATGGGTTGTGGGGTCCCAATGCAATGGGAGGCTGGAGAAAACGCTACAAAAAATGGCTTTGGCCCCAGACGGCTCACCTGATTTTTGACAACCCTTAGGCTATAAGTACTTGTTAGATCCTTCTTGCATATCTCTGTCTTCCTGAGAAACCACTCTGAAGATACCATCATGTATTACAACAGCCATTGATATTTTCCTACTAATCTATCCATAACTCTGTAATGTTTGTATTGTTCCTATCCTATTTCATAAATGGATGCATGTTTATTATTATGTGTTTCCTACCACAACCATTGAGAATAGTTAATGATTATTCAATAGGTCACTCATGTATAGCTCTATTTATTTTCTTTAGAAGCCACTTTGAAGATACCAAAGTATAGTACAACAACTATTGATAATCTCCTACCTCTTTTGTCTGTAACTCACTATTATTTGTCTATTTGTTTTCCTGAGAAACTATCTTGTAGATAACAATATGTAAAACAATAACCATTGACAATTTCCTACCACTTTGTCTGTAATTTGGTAAGCCCCACCTATAATGATGTTATCCTTCTTTTACTCTTTAAAATAAAAATAAAAATAAAGTAAAATAAAATAAACCAGCTGGTAATTTAAGTGAAAGCATGCCCTTAAATTTACAACCCAATTGCATCGTAAAAAAAATTTTGTTGAGCTCAAAAACAAAGGAGAACAGCTGTTCACAAAGTGACAGACATGCAAACAAGTACACAGAACATTTACACAAAATCAGAGTGCCTTCAAACATACCCTTAACCAAATTATATTGTAATAATTCTATTACAATTTTAAAAATTTTATAATTTAACTATCTGTCATTATAAATGGTCCCCGTGTATCATACGGACCAGGAAGCTATCTAAATTGAGTAACATAAATTGGTACAGGTAGATGCACCTGATTCTATAAAGTCAATGCCTACCATAGCGGCTATGACAGCCAACATGAATATATGAAAAATATATTACTAGCCATAAATATTTTCCAGTGCAATGCAGCAGGTTCTCAACATGATGGGTTACTTTAAGTTGTCCCTAAGTTGGGGGTTGTGCTTTCTGAACATTCTTGATTATTATCTAAGGATGGTGCTGTAGTGGCATCACTCTCATCTTTTCCACTGAAGGATTCAGATCGAATTTGACTCTTGTGGCTCATGTTGAGGTTTAATTCTTCTAGCAGGTAACCACACTTTATCTCCTCAATCTGTAATGACACATGCAAATCCTCTCCCCCAAATTTGAACAATACCTCTTTCCCATTTTCCAGTATGAATATCTTTCCAAAAAATAGGTTGCCCTATTGGTTCTGGTGGTCCTTTAATAATGGTGGCCCAAAATTTTTCTGCTGCTGTAGTAGATGAATCTTTACTAATATCCAAAAAATTTAAAGTGTATAAAGCTTTTTACCAAAAAATTCTTCTTCCAGTACTTCCAAAACCTCCTACACACTCTGTAGGAGCGGCAGGATCTTTTGCATCTGGAAGAAGCAATAATTGGGCTATTAGTTGCGTAACTGTAACTGGGTACACAGCAAAAGCCTTACAAGCATCCAAATCTCCTCCCTGTCTGGCTGCAGCAAGCCTTCATAACCGTAGTCATACGTAATGGTCTTTGAAGAGTTAACTGAGGTGGGTCCCTAAAAGGGTTAAACTTATCATATACTGGGGCTGAGGGCTGCACCGGATACGCCTGGGAGGCCAAAGAATCATATATCGGGGCTGAGGGTTGTGCCGGATATGCTTGAAAGACCAAAGAAGGAGGCGGAGGAAAATCCAATTTCCCCTGCTTATAGTCAGTATTCGATGCAAAAGACCCGTGCCTTCCTTCCTCCTCTGCAACTGGTCTCTGTTCCCGGAACGATAGCGTTTCCTCATTTCCTACCTCCTGTAACATCTCTTGTTCTGGTTCAGATTTTTTCTGAAACGGAAAATTTCCCATAACCCGGATGAACTATCCCGGAGACCGGGCTTACCTGCCGGTAAAATCCTCTCCCCCAAATTTGAACAATACCCCTTTCCCATTTTCCAGTATGAATATCTTTCCAAAAAACAGGTTGCCCTATTGGTTCTGGTGGTCCTTTAATAATGGTGGCCCAAAATTTTTCCCCACTCTTACCCCACTCTTCTCCGGTCCATCGGGCACTGACTCAATTTCTTTACCTTAGTCTCAGAGACTTACTTTCCCACCCAAGTCTCTGTTCCTGGCGCCAGTATGTTGGTATTAACTATAGGGACGGGTCCCGAGAACCAGGTGCCCGCGGATGCATAAGAAAAGGTGAAAGAGACAAGAAAAACAAGAGAGCTAAAAATCTGGGATCAGGGGGCTTACAGTCTCTCGGACTGCAGCGGCCCCGATCACTCATCTCCGTCACCTTTTATTAGAACAAAGACCGTAACTAACACCAGCGGGAGAAATTCATTATTCCTTTCCAGTTCTGCCTCTCAGCGGATGGTAACAGTCCTCAGGCGGGCCTCCCACACCCAGCACCGCGTTCACTCAGTCCAGCTGGGGATCATAAGCCGACCATCGGTAATCAGTCCATTAGCAGTCACAGTCCTTTTCCCACAACATCTCTTTTTTTTTGGTACTGGGACTCGAACTCAGGACCTTGCATTTGCGAGGCAGGCGCTTGTGCCACTGAGCTACATCCCCAGCCCAACATCTCTATGCTTATGCAAGTCTTCCCCGACAGTGAGGCCGTGGGGACCCTTATTCTACCTCCTACCACTCCCTGAGGTAATAAGTGAAAATGTCTGAGAAAATATTCTTCCGAAAAGCAACCAACCCACCAACACGGCCCTGACTAGCTGAGGTTCCCGAGTCAACCTGCGACTGCAAGTGGCCCGCGCAGGCAGGATGCTTTCTTTCCCCCGCACCCGAGGGCTGACTCCCGCAGGGTACCGAGGGGCGCTGCGTTCCTCTCTCCTTTCCTCCATCGCTGTCCTTTGGGCTTCCGGCTGCGTGTGCGGCCAGCGCATCAAGCTCAAGGCCACGAGGCTATGTGCGGAGGGCCCAGTGGGAACTGCTTTTGAAATGCTGGATTTAGGTTACCAGAATGTCCTATTGTATTGGATCTGTAGCCGTGCAAATCCCGTCACACCTGGACTCAGTTTCTCCATTTCTGAGTGAGAGGACAAAACACTTCCCAGGAGAGAAGTTCAGGTGCGTTTTAAAGGCGCTTAGCCATTGTTAGCTTTGACGAGGAGTTACCGTGGGGCAACGGTACGTTTTATGAGGCTGCACCAGTCACACCGCCTGGGCGCGTGCACGGGGATGCTGGGATGGAAGATTTCTCAGCAGTCAGTAACTGAGGAAGGTACAAGTACTTCCTAAAGAATCAACCAGGCACAGTGGAGCACACCTGTAATACTAGCACTCTGGGAGGCTGAGGCAGGAGGACTGTACACTCAAACCCAGCCTAGGCCACTTACCAAGACTTTATCTCAAAACAAAAAATAGAAAGGGGTGGGTACACATGAAGATCCCATCAGTCCCCGAAATCAAAATGCAGGAGCTCAGTAGTGAGGCTCATGCTTAGTACATGTGAGGCCCTGGGCTCAATCCCTAGCACATGAGAAAAAATCAGCGGGACATACATGATATGTGGTCGCCCGTAACTCTGCTGCAGAGGTGCAGTGGCACATGCCTGCGGGACCAGCTGCTGGGGAGGCTGAGCCGGGAGTATTAAAGTCAGCCTGGGCAGTGTAATGAGACCCCGTCTCAAAAGGATAAAACAGTGATGATGATGATGACTGGCCCGTAGTTCAAATTTCAAAGCTGAAAGGCACAGTGTAAAGAAAGCCTGCTTGAAATAAGCAGAAGCAGCAGGGGCTAGGGAAGGTGGTTTGTCGGCAACAGAAACTGGGACTGAGCCTGGAGGGGCTCGCTGAGCCGGCCTGGGCAGAGGGTGCCCACTCTACAACCACCACAGTGCCGCTGGGCTCTTGCCCTCTTGCTCCTCGGAACTGCTCCTGTCTGCATTCAAACGTGACCCCGAGCGCCCGGCTCACCTTCTCCCTGCGGACCCCGCTTCCCTTGCGGAGGTGTCTCCGGTTCCAGGTCTGTGTTTCCCCCTGTAAGCAACGTTGGCAGTTGAGCCCTGGTCGGCCGCAGGGCCCCTCCTCCCTGCAGCGCTGCTGCCTCGTTCCTCCCTCCTCCCCTCCTCTCGTCCTGCGGTGCTTATGCGTTCATTTGTGTGTGTGTTTGCTGAGTATCTTTTTGCCCCAGCACAGCAGAAATCAAAGCCCCGCTGCTCGCCCCCAGGGCCTCCACACTGAGCTACATCCTCCTCCGCCCCTTTCTCTTTCTCCCTGAGACTGGTACTTACCTGGGCTGGGCTGAAACTTTTGATCCTCCTGTCTCAGCCTCCCCAGTGCTGGGCTGCAGGGCAGTGCCAGCACGCCTGCGCCGTATTTTGTGTATTGTGTTGTGCGCTGTGTATCACCTGTCTTTCATGAGGTGTCTGGGACATTCTAAGCCCTTCATAAATAGTTAGCTTCAGCCCCACGGGGCATAACTGGTTTAGCTGGGCTGTCTCCTGCCGTCACACACTCAGGTGCCCCAGGGTCCCCAGTATTTCCCGGGGCCTACTCCCTGGCCTGTCCTTCCAGGAACTATTGCTTTAAGGGCTCCAGCCTTCCCGAGTGGTCAAGCCTGGGAGGCCCCAGTTCCCGTTGTGTCCTCTGCCCGTTCTCAGCGTCCTGTCTGCGGCCCTGCAGCCCGGCCCTGGCAGCGCTGGCTCACCTGTGTGCACACGGAGGGGGCCTGGTTTGCGCGGGACTTGGAACGCGGCTGTGGCAGTTGGGCCCAGAGACCCTGGAGTCCCCGGCCGCTCTCAGGCGGGTCAGCCAGGAGGCTCCAGGTGGCCGGCACACCTGCGCAGGTTGCACTTTGGTCCTGCATGGCCAGCTGGCTCCAGTTAGGCGAGGCGGGGGGGGAGGGGGGATCCCTGAAGGCAGGGCAGGTGGTGTCGGGAGAGACGAGGGTGGGAGGCGTCAGCAGCAGATGTGCCCTGCTCAGCAGCAT
This sequence comes from Chinchilla lanigera, assembly GCF_000276665.1. NCBI lineage: Eukaryota > Metazoa > Chordata > Mammalia > Rodentia > Chinchillidae > Chinchilla > Chinchilla lanigera. The sequence goes on along the minus strand of NW_004955505.1, from coordinate 4,314,322 downwards.
GCACAGAAATCGGGAGGCTGTCTTCTCTTGTCAAATTGTGCCACCCCAAAGGTGTGTCGACGACCTACAGAATGTGACTGCTGGGAGAGAGAGATGCCAGCTCCCACCCCGAAGGCTCTCATTTTGCCTGTGTTGTCTTTTTGGACAGGGTCTCGATATGTAATTCAGGCTGGCCTCAAACTCACAAAGATCCTCCCGCCTCAGCCTCCCGAGTGCTGGGATTACAGGCGTGTACTACCATGTCCAGGACAATTTTTAAAAATAAAAAAGAAAGCAAAAAAGGAAAAGACCATTGCAGACGTACACTGTGTGGTGTGAGCCCTTCACTTAAGGCAACTGTCCTTGAAAGAGGGGAAGAGACACAAAACTGCACGGGGACAAAGCCTCATGAGGCTGGGCCCAGCAGGCCGCACACCCAGCAGCCGCCTCAGGGCTATGGGAATCCGGCCCGCTTGGGTGGAGCTGCGAGGTGCTGGGTTTGGTTCTCAGCGCACACGCTCGGGTTGCTGCCGTATGGATCCTGGGCCTCAGACTTCAGGCCTGGCTGGTGGGAGGAGTGAGCCTTAGACTTCAGGTGCTGATTTCTGCAAAAAGCTACCGCGCCCCTCTCTCTGCAGCCTGAGGCACCTCAGTCCCTGCACTCTGGAAAACTGTCCTGTGCTTTGGGGATTTTTTTTTTTTTTTTGGTAGCTTTTGGTGATAGTGGAGATTGAACTCAGGGCCTTCGCACTGAGCTACACCTCCAGATCTTGTTTAATTTTGGGACAGGGTCATACTAAATCGCCAAGTTGCCCAGGCTGGGCTCAAGGTTGCAGTCCTCCTGCCTCAGCCTCCCAGAGTTCTGGGGTGACAGACGTGCACACCCCACGGCCGCCCTCAGCCTCTGACTATGTCTCTTTTCCTGTACAAGTTCAAAATGTAGTTCAGGAGTCTAGAAGGAGAATGGGAGCTGTTCCTGGTGTAGCTGCTCCTTGTGCTCCCCCACCCCCAAGGCACACGCCCGGCTTGGGCTCTGGCTGACTGGGCACGGAGGCCAGCAGGGCACTCCCGTTTTCTCAGTGCTTATGAGAAATGAGTACTTCTGTGGCTCCTGCTCTCCGGGCCTGGCAGGGACTGGCTCTGCGGCCACTTCCTGACTTCCTCTGTCCACGTGGGTCTGACGGGGCAGGATACGCCCCTGATGCTCCGGACAGAAGCGATGCTGGGTGTCAGGAAAATAAAGCCAAACAAATGAGCCACTTCCAGGGCACCCGGCTGGATGCAGGAAGCCGAGTCAGGCCTGTGCTACGGAGGTGGCAGAAGGTGCCTGTCCTCAGAGGGCCTGGAACCTTCCCGGTTCAGCCTGCTCTTCCAGGGAGGCACTGCCTTTGGAGAGTTGGGCAAATGCCAGCGCTGGCTTCTTGCGGCCTGCCTCAGGGGCCACCTGGGGTCCACATGGGACAGGCTAACTGTGCCACGGAGGGAAACCCTAAAATGAAGTGAGAGGCTAGAAAGGGACTCAGCAACAGAGAGAAATCTGGGGCGTGGTGGCACAGGCCTGGAACCCTGGCACTCTGGAGGCGGAGGCAGAAGTGCTGATTCAAACGCATTCTAGGCCATGTAGTGACTTTGCAAGACTTTGTCTCAAAAATGAAAAATAAGCTGGGTCTAGTGGTGCACACTTGTAATACCAGCACCGTGGGAGGCTGAGGCAGGAGGGTCACAAGTTCAAACCCAGCTGCACAACTTAGTGAGAACCTTTCTCAAAATAAAAAAATAAGCTGGGAGTATAGCTCAGCAGCACAGTGCCTGCCTGAGTTCGATTGCTGGTACCAAAAATAGATAGATAAATAAATAAATAAATAAATAAATAAATAAAAGGGGTTAGGGATATGTGCAGAGCAGTACTACGAAAGCCCTGAGTCCAAGCCCTGTTGGGCAAACTGAAATGAAGTGAACTGTCACGGGGCAGCGAAACAGGCACGGGGGTTGGCTTTCACCCACTAGCCCACGGCAGCTGAGCACAGAACTAGCTGGGCTTCCCAACCAGCACAGGATGACAGCTCGTTTCGGGGTGGACTGGAGGCCTCCCCAAGACAGCGCGCAAGCGAAGGACAGACAGGACGGAACAGAGCTCACACAGCCTGTGAGACCACGGCAAGGGCCACCGAGGCAGCACAGCGGGACTAAGCGGCTCTGCCTGCCGCTTCCTGCAAGGCGCTGGCCAGGGAGCGGGGACCGCGAGGGAATCAGTCCGCGGGAGAGGGCTGCTTGGCCCCAGCTTTTGGGGTCGTGGTGAGGTGCACGTCCGCAGGACAGGGGCACAGGACAGGCCCCGCCCCCACAAACTCGCTTCTCCAAACCAGGTCCCGCTGACGGCTCCGGTGGCCTCTCAACAGCCCGTCGGACTAGGAGCCCCCTCCGTGAACCCCGGTCCCCACCCTAACAGCTGCGTGAGTGGCCAAGCCTGCCCCTCACTGAGACCAGGGCAGGTAGGTGCACCAGGACTGCAGTGGAGGCTGAGGAAGACACACAGGAAGCAGGGACAGAGGTGCAGAGCGCATCTGACAGGCTCCGCCAAAAAAGGAGCTGCAGAAGCTGCGTGATGGGTGCACCTAGCGAACAACAAAGGCCATGTGCTGGGGGATACCCGGTGTCACCTTGAGGAGTCTAGAAGCTTAACTAACTCAGCAGTCTACATCCTGGGGTGTAGAGGACATGCCCTTGCTGCTCTAGGATGTTGTTGACTGTGTCAACTTGAGAAGTTTAGCCGGGCGTGGTGGTACACGCCTGTAATCCCAGCACTCGGGAGGCTGAGGCAGGAGGATCGCTGTGAGTTTGAGACCAGCCTGGCTACAAAGTGAGCTC
>NW_004955505.1:4308544-4310934 GCF_000276665.1 Chinchilla lanigera | reverse complement strand
TTTCATAGTATTTTAAAAGTTTGGTTTTCGCAGCAACATTCTGGAAGCCTGAGGCAGGAGGATGCCAAGGTTGAGCCCAGCATGAGGCACCTTAGTGAGACCTTGTCTCAAAGTAAGAAAGAGGCTGGGGTTGTAGGTCAGCTCCAAGGGTCTAGATTCAATCTCCAGGATCATGAGAATTAATTAATTTTACTTTTATTAACTTTAACTGCACAAATTGAGGATTACCGTGTGAAAATTAATATATGTATTGAGTGTATAATGAGCAAATCAGGGAAGTTAGTTAACATTTCTATGTCCTTAGCCATTTTTAAAAATTTCAATGAATTAACTAATTAATTAGTTACTTTTTCTGTTACACAGGCTGGCCCTGAACTTCTGGGCTCCAGCAATCCCACCTCAGCCAGCAAGGTAGCTGGGACTGTTGGCATGAGGCACCACCCCACCCAGCATTCTATTTTCCTGAGACAGGGGCTCACCATGTAGTCTAGGCTGGCCTAGAACTTGTGATCCTCTTGCCTCAGCCTCCCAAATGCTAGATTTATAGGCATGTGCCACCAGGCCTGGTTTAGGCAATTTTTTTTTTTTTTTATTTTTTTGGTTTTTTTTTTTGGTGTTTCTCCAGTACCAGGAACCGAACTCACGACCTTGCGCTTGCCAGGCAGGTGCTTTTGCCGCTGAGCTAAATCCCCAGCCCTTAGGCAATTTTTGATTAATGCATAAAAATTAAACATACTGATCTGGGCATCTCACAGCTGTAATCCCAGCACTCAGAGGCTGAGGCAGGAGGATCACCACGAGTCTGAGACCAGCCTGAACTACAAAGCGAGTCCCTGTCTCCAAAAACCAAAGTTAGAACCAAACTAAATAAAAAACTTGTACATATTCCTGGGGCACAGTGAGTTTTTCCAATATGTATGGACAGCATGTAATGATGAGCATGTTAATCTTCGCAGGAAGTATTTGCACTTTGTATTGCAATTGCTTGTCTTGGCCCTTGTAAGCAGAAAAACATCCACAGCCCACATATAAATGAACCCACACGGCAGGATTCCAAAAAAATTTGGGCACTTAGATTTGGGCACTTAGATTTGAACATCATAACATTTTTATGTATCATGAAATATGCCCCTTCTGAGGCAGTGTAGCAGCACCTGCCTGTGATCACGCCACTCTTGTTCAAGGAGGCTGGAGGATCACAAATTTGAGCCCAGCTTGAGCAACTGAGAAAGACACTACCACCAATAAACACTCTTAGAAACAGATGGAGATACAGTCTAGTAGAGACCCTGGGTTCAATTCCCAGTTCTGCAAAAACAAACGAAATAAAGCACCACCACCAAAACAGGTGGGCTTGATGGTGAACACCTGTAATGCCAGAACGCTGGGAGGCAGGCACAGAATCGTAAGTTCTAGCCCAGCCTGGGCCATGTAGTGATACAGTGAGACACTGTCAAAATAAAACAAGGCTGGGGATGTAGTGGGAAGGGCCTGGGTTTAAGCCCCAGGACCACAAAAAAGAGAAGGAAGACCAGACCAAACAAAACAAAGAAAGGAAAACTGCACCTACAACATGATTGTTAATGACTGCACAGCATCGCATATACTTTCGTAATTATTTAGCAAACACGCCAATGTTGGGCATTTAATGTATCTTTTATTTTCTCACCTCACAAGGGCTACGTACTTACCGTACAGAAATCACTCTCAAAGTGAGGGGCACTAGTCCTCCTTACCAGACAGCCACAGCCCGGCATGGTGGCGCATGCCTGTAATCCCAGCACTTGGGAGGCTGAGGCAGGAGGGTCATTGTGAGTTCGAGGCCAGCCTGGGCTACAAAGTGAGCTCAAGGCCAGCCTGAACTGCACAAGGTGACCCTGTCTCAAAAAGACATACATACATACATAAATAAATAAATAGCTTTTTCCAGCTCCTCAGTGCCCTGGAGCCGGGCGTCCTTCTCCTCCCCCCGTGCTGACAGCCTCTACAAGGCGCGAGGTCTCTGCAGCCTCAGGTTCCACTCAGAATCAGAGGCCGGCGCTGCCTCTGAGGACCCAGCTCCGCGTCTGCTTTCCCGACCCGCCCGCACCTACTCCGCGGGGAGTCCGCCGGCCATCTGGTCTCCTCGGAGTCGTATTTCTCACTGGACAACCGGGTTGCCGGGGCTGCACACCAGTGGCCCTGTGGCCTCCAGCGACAGCAGTCCCTGCCTCGCAGCCCATTGGACCCAGTCGGCCTTTGTCTTAAGTGTGACACCACACTCGGGAGGCTGAGGCAGGACGATCGCTGTGAGTTCGAGGCCAGCCTGAACTGCATAGTGAGACCTGGTCTCAAAAAAAGACACACACACAAATATATATATAAAACAAAATAAGTGTGACACCAATGAT
>NW_004955505.1:4306265-4307442 GCF_000276665.1 Chinchilla lanigera | reverse complement strand
GGCCAGCCTGAACTGCATAGTGAGACCCTGTCTCAAAAAGATTAAGAAAAAAAAAAAAAAAAAAAAAAGAAATTGGTTTCATCTGTTTTCCCCTCTAGACTGTAAACTCCAAGAAAGCAGGGACGTGTACTTTGTAGACTGTTTTGCTGCAGTGGCTTCAGGTGAATGAATGTGGTTCTTTTGTTGTTTTACTTATCTGAGGGAACTGAACCCAGGACTCTTGTTTCATTTTGTTGTTTTTAGACCAGGGGTAGGGGTGTCACTTTGTGTTGCTCAGGCAGGTCTCGAATTTCTCAACTCGAGGAGTCCTGCCTCAGCCTCTTAAATAACCATTGGCACATGCCACACATCAGGTTGAATGAGTGAGGGGGCTCTTGGTTGGAGTAACTAGGAGAAGCCATTCTAGGAGTTGAAGCTCAGGGGCCCCACGGGATAGTATCTTAATGTGAGAAATATGTGAGGTGGTTAGGGCGACACCCAGGAGTCTCTGCTTAGCCGGCACTTGTGTGAGAGACCCGGAGAGCTCCTCATGATGTCAGCAGCTAAGTTAGATAAAGTATTACAGGCAGTCAGACAGGGCTGGACCCTCCAAGGAGCCAGTGCAGAAGACCAGATGCCCTGCCACTGCGGGGGGAGACAGGCACCCCGGCTGAGTCAGACCTCAAAAGATGAAACAGCCGCACCCACATACTTCCTAAGGATAAACATCAGGGATTGATATTCTAAACAGGTTGATAGATTGATATTCTAAATAGGAGGAGCCACTAACCCAGCCCCCTACAGGAAAAGCCCCTGTTCTGTATTCTTGCCCGCTTGCTATGTGACTCGCTTCCTCACTTGATCCTGATTTAATCAATTACCTGAGCGATTATGCTTGTAATCTTATTGGTTGACCGTACTTTTGTCCTACCTCATGCGCATCTTATGGTTTCCCGTATTTCCCACCTTGGACCCACCTCATATCATTTATTGGCTCTATAAAAATCCCTGGAAATCCAGGTTTCCTGGGCAATCCGCTTGGGCCCCCTTCTGTCCCTGTCTCGGACAGGAGCTTTCTTTCCCTCAGTAAATATATTCTGCTCTTAACCTCCGTTGTTCCTAAAATTCATTCTTCAGTTTTACAGAACACGAACTCGTCCCACATATCTGTTAGGTTGGGAGTTTCTTTCCCCTTATC
>NW_004955505.1:4303706-4304577 GCF_000276665.1 Chinchilla lanigera | reverse complement strand
CTATTGTACTTATCTCTCTCTGCTAGTAAACTAGGAATTCTCCATGAGCTGGGCCGCCTAACTATCCCTTCAGAAACTAGGCTGAGGCAGCTGGAAGCAGTTCACACTTCACAGCAGGCGGCAGGGAAATGAGTCACATTTGTGCCTTCCGTATGCAACTAAGAGTAAGACAGAGGTTCTTGTCAGCCTTAGCTGATGTGCCTTTACCGATATTTAAATGTGATTGCTAGGTGTTAAATATTCAACATTTTAAGTAAAATTTTAAATAAAGCATTGAGCTTCAAAATTTAAATAAGACATAGTCTTGTCCTGTTGCTAGAAAAGGTTGCCTTGGCGATTAGATGGCTGACACAAGTGTCTTGGAGATTTCTTTGCCCTAGGGCCCAGGGCCGAGTTCCTCAGGTCAGCTGTCTCTTTCATCTGTCTCCAGAGGTGATCTCTTTTGCAGCACAGCAGGAAAAGTGCTCTACTTCCAGCTCACCTTTATATATCTGCCCTCTTCCAAAAAATAAAAAGCAGTAGTTTGTTACAAAGTTATGCTTCTTTCTTTAGACATTCCTGTCACCAGACCAGTTGTAACTTGTGCTTATAAATGTCCAGTAGGAGTAAGTGCACAGCTCATGAGCTTCCTGGGAGTTCGAGGGTGGACAGGCTGGTCAGGTTCTGTCCTCTGCTCTCTCCACATGGCACCCACCTGCTCTGGAGTGGGATCTACTCAAGGGACGCCTTGAGGGTACAAAGATCAATTAGAAATAGGGAGGGGACGCCCAAACTGTTTCTTTTTGTATTTCAGACATGGGAAGTTCACATTTGAAGTCTCTGACAGCTTTAGAGTGCATCATTAAGCACTGGAAGATGTTTGACCCTTACA
>NW_004955505.1:4300467-4302011 GCF_000276665.1 Chinchilla lanigera | reverse complement strand
GAAAGGCGAAAGGGCCCGGGACTGCCTCCTCCCTCCGGCCGAGCTGCCGTCTCTACCTGTCCTCTCCACGAGGGGCCCTGAGTGGTCATGACTAGAGCGAAAAACCAGCCTATTGCTGGACCTTGGCCCAGGTCTCTTGATCCTTCTCCAAAAATGTGTTCCTGCCTAGAGGATGCGAGACCCCAGGTAATCATACAGATAAAACCTATAACAAATGTGCTAGGTTACTTCTGGATTCCTTCTACTGGGATCCATCAGATCTTGTCCAGAGAGAGGGCTATAATCAAGGCCTTATCTAACTATACTCAGTGGGTCTTAAGTGACACCGCAGCTGGCCTCTCTCTCCTTCCCTCTCTCTCCTAAATAAAAAAGTAAAATTAATGAGACAGGCCATCCTCCAAAATCAGATGACATTAGACATCCTAACAGCAGCACAGGGGATATTTGGGTAATTATAAAAAGTAAATGTTGTGTGTACATTCCTGATTTTTCTGCTAATACCTCAATAGCTGTTCAAAATATTAGATGACAAATCAATGACACATCAGACTTAGAAATTCCCTGGACCTTATCCTTATCCTCTTTATGGGAAGCCATTACTGGCTGCTCTTGGTAAAAATCTTTTGTGACTGTCTTCATAATTATCCAGCAGATCTTATTATTTGGCCCATTACATACTTGTTTCTTTGGCTTTGTCTCCTCCAGACTTAAAGCTACATGTCTACCCAAGATAAAAATGCCTGGTTGTCGGATGCAGATTCCATTTCTGTCCAGGGGTGACAGGTCCCGAGAATGAGGTACTCACAGATGAAAAGAAAAGAGAAGCAAGAAAAACAAGAGAGGCATTAATTCTGGGACCAGGGGGCTTACAGCCTCTTGGACTGCAGCCTCAATTAGCAATCCCAGTCATCTTTTATTGAGCTAGTATAAATGGGCGGATACCAAATGTTTTAGCAAGGATAACACAGCTACTTAAAATATTATTCTTCTCCACATGAAATCCAACACATGCCTGTAATCCCAGCACTTGGGAGGCTGAGACAAGAGGATCGTAGACTCAAGGCCAGTCCGGGCTGAACAGTGAAGGCTTATTTTAAGAAACCCTAACAAACAAAAAACAAATCATTGTGTGTCCTCAGTGCTTTTTCTAACAAAAGAATGTCCTTCTCCACACCTGGTGTCTATCGAGGGCCTTTAGATAGACCCTCTGGAGAGTATCTCTGACTGCTGGTCAACAACTATGACCCCCTTCAGCCTGAAGAAGCCAGAGTGGTCATCACCCATTGTTCCCTAATGTTATAGGCAGTCGAGTTAGATAAAAATATTATAGGCAGTCAGACAGGGCTAGGCCCTCAAAGAAGCCAGTATGGAAGACAAGATACCTTGCAAAGGAAGAGATAGGCACTTCCTTTCAGGCCAGACATCAAGACAAAAGATTAAACGAAAGTACCCGGGGACCTCTCTAGGGATGGACATGAGTGATAGATATTCTAAACAGGTAGCGATCACCTTAAAGAGTTACTAACCTAACCCCCTACAGGAAC
>NW_004955505.1:4298031-4299942 GCF_000276665.1 Chinchilla lanigera | reverse complement strand
CTGCAAAAATCAATCAATCAATTTCTTAAAAAGCATGATACTCTGGCCAGGGAGTTTTCTGGGGTTTCCGCCCTAGCAGTGGGTCGAGAGGAGCAGAAGAGCCCTGGGTGTGCACAAAGGTGGCCTGAGGGAGTGGAGACCCCGGAGCTGGGAGGGGCAGTGGAGAATGGGAGTTTCAAGCTCCACCACACACTTCAGGACTTGAAACTGCCAATTCCAAACTTCTTTTCACAAGAAAATGTGCTGGCTGTGGTGCCTCATGCTTGTGAGCCAAGCACTCAGGAGGCTGAGGCAGGAGGACCCAAGCCAGCCGGGGCTACACAGCGAGACCCCGTTTCAAAAAACAAAACAGGGCCTAGGGTCAAGTGTGAGGCCTTGGATTTGACCCCCAGAACTTCAAAAAACAAAACCAAGAGATGCCCGGGTGTGCTCCAGCCTATAGAGTTTAGTCTTTCCAGGATGAGGTTGACTAAGTGGAATTCTTTATTTTTAAATCTTCAGGTGATTTTGAGCTGTGACAGGTTTTAAAGTCCTAAGAATTACTGGTTTCTATTTAGTGTAAGACCTTTTAGAAGAAATTAAGCAGTGACACCAAAATTAAAATTCTCATAGATTGCTTAACGGTTAGCTGGTTGGTAAATTTAGACTTTCAGAGGGAATCTGAAGCAATTGAGAAAATGAGCTCCTCACAAAGTTAGAAAAACCAAGCCAGGCATGGTGGTGCACGCCTGTAATCCCAGCACTCAGGAGCCTGAGGCAGGAGGATCGTTGTGAGTTCAAGACAAGCTTGAGCTACAAAGTGAGCTCAAGGCCAGCCCGAACTGTATAGCGAGGCCCTGCCTCAAAAAGACAAAAAAAAAAGACAAAAAAAAGACAAAGAAAAACTATATAAAATGTACCCTGTGCATTTATCAGGAAGATGCCAGTGACCGATTAGGCTTGTCAGTCTCACGAGTGCAAAGGGAACTGGGTGGGAAATAGCCTGGTGTGGGCTCCTGTTCCCGCGCAGAGTTCTTCTGGACTCCTTATGGAATCTCTTTAGAATTAGTACGCTCGAGATCTGACTAGTCCCTGAGGAGATACAAATAAAATGTGCTAGCACTTTTGTCTGTTAAGGGCACAAAGCAAGCCGGTGCGAGGAGGCTGTAGACCGGGTATGGACGGAGCACTGGCTTAGGAAGTGTGAGGCCCTGGATTTGACCCCCAGCCCTGCAGAAATAGAAAGCAAACAAAACCCAGCTGGTACTCACTGGGCAATCCCGGCACTCTGGGAGGCCGAGGCAGGAGGATCCTAATTTTGAGTCCTGTTTGGGCAATTTAGTAAGATACCGTCTCAGAATGAAAAATAAAAACGGGCTGGGGATGTAGCTCAGTGCAAAGGCTCTGGGTTCAGTCTCCAGTACCATGCACACGCAGATGCACACACACTCACATCCAGACACGCACACAGGCTGTAGACACCCAGACACACACACACACACACACACACACACACACAGGCTGTCTCTCTGGCGGAGGTGTGGCCTCTTCCGGCCCATCTCCTGGGGCTGAGAGGTGGGATGGTGGCCCTTGCTGTCCGCTGTGGCATGAGAGCTGGAAAGCAGCCCCCCAGAAGAGGCCACATCTCGAAGCTCTGCCTCCAGGTGACATCTTGGCCGCAGGTGCGCGGGGACCTGCAGGAGCCAGGCAGGTGTGCCCGGAGGGGTGCTGGCCACAGCTCCTGACTGCCCGCGCGCCCCGGGGTGTTGCTGTCCACCTGGTTGTATGTGCAACCATTTGAAGATAACATTATGTGCTATAACGACCATTGTTAATATCCTATCACCTTGTTTTGAAATTCTGTATCATTTTTATTGTTCTCTATGCTGTTTTGTTTATGTATTTGTTTTTGTTTTTTGGGTTTTTTTGTTT
>NW_004955505.1:4287297-4297775 GCF_000276665.1 Chinchilla lanigera | reverse complement strand
CTTTGATTGTTTGCTCCATCTTACATGCTTATGTCTGGTGGACTGAGCAACCTCGTTGAAGATAACAGTATGTAATGTAGCAACCACTGTTAATTCCTATCGATTTGTTTTGAGGTCATGTATCATTTTTGTTGTTTTTGTGTTGTTTTTATTTTGTCTTCACTGCTGTTGTTTTGTTAGTTTTTTTTATCTTTACTTTTTTTGTTGTTGTTACCAGGAATCGAACTCAGGACCTTGTGCTTGCCAGGCAGATGCTTATGCCACTGAGCTATATATCCCCAGCCCTTTTTTTTAAATCTTTAAGGTGCATCCTTTTTCCTAAAGTGACTCAAGTTTATCCTTCTTTATGGCAGAGTAGTGCTCCATTGTGTATAAATGATATATTTTCTTTATCCATTCATCTATTGATGGATATATAGGCTGCTTCTAAGATTTAGCCATTATAAATTATGCTACTAGAAACACAGGTATGCACCGGTCACTGTAATATGGTGTCTTTAACGCTTTTGGGAAGATACCTAGAAGGGGAACAGCTGGGCCAAATGGAATTTCCAGTTTCATTTTTTTGAGCAATCTCCACACTGAGTTCCATAGTGGTTGTACTAGTTCACACTCCCACCAGCAGTGGAAAGAGTTGCCTGGAATGCAAATGTCGGTGTTCTACCCTCAGCACCTCACCTGTCTTTAAAGAGATGCTGAAAGATGAGGAGATGAAATGACACAGGCGTGCCCAGGGCAGAGGTGGACAGTGCCGAGAGAAGATGGCCATTTCCACGCCGAGAAGACGGCTCTTAGGAGACCTCACTGCCAATACCCTGTGTCAGAGTCTGCAAAACTGAACAAATAGTCCTGACGCTTAAGGCAACCTGGAGTACACTGTCATAGCAACCTTAGTGACTAAGATACACAGCGGTACCTGGGCTATTGAATGCTTGCGTGCAACCAATGTGGTTCACAAACAGAAGCGTTCGGCGACATATTGTTTCTCTTTGTGAACTCTGCATCGGGTGGTGAACACGACCGCAGCCACTGCTGCCGCACCAACATGGATGTGGCCATCTTCTCCAGAATCATGGTATGAACTGAGTTCGTGAACTGAAGTCCTACTGCACTTCATCAATTTTCTACAAGAGCTTGATAAGTTTTTACTGTTTCTTCAACTTTTTTTTTTTTTGGTGCCAGGAATCAAACTCGGGACCTCATGCTTGCCAGGCAGGAGCTGTGCTGCTAAGCTACACCCCTGGGTGTTCTTTGACTTTTTTGTTTTGAGACAGGGTCTTGCTATGCAGTTCATGCTGGCCTTGAGCTTACTTTGTAGCCCAGGCTGGCCTTGAACTCACAAAGATCCTCTTGCCTCAGCCTCCTGAGTGCTGGGATTATAGGCGTGCACCACTACACCTGGCTGTTCTTTAACTTTTGAGAAGCTTTTCTAGTGAATTTATCTGGGCCTGGAGTTTTCTTTCTGAGAGCGTTAACAAGCAATTTAATTTCTTTATATATAGGAGATTCTGGTTATCTATTTCTTAAGTGAGCTTTGGCAGTTCATGCCTTCAAGAATTGTATCCATTCAGGTAAATTTTTGCCAAAAGACTGTTTATAATATTCCTTCTAACCCTTTTTAGTATTTGTAGGATCTGGTTACGTCACCTTTTCATTCCTCATATTGATCATTTTTGTCTTGTCTGCCTTCAGTCTGGGTAGAGACTTGTCGATCTCACGACTGATCATTTTGTCTTCCAGCTCAGTAAGAGCGGGCTCCTGAAGCTGGTTTGAGCCTTTTTCTCATAGCTTTCAGTGCGAACGCCCCTTTCTGCTCTAGATGCGGCCTACAAATTGCCATGCCTCGCTTTCGTCCAGCTCAAGACTGATTGGCTGGAACTGGGGGCTGAACCTAGGGCCCCTGCCCTGAGCTCCATCTCTAGCTCTTTTAAAATCTTCAGGACAGGGCCTGGTTAAGTCGGCGGTCTCCCGCCTCTGCTCCGAAGCGCTGGATTACAGCAGGCTAATATGCATTGGAACTACCATGGTGAATTCTGCCATCTCGTCCAGTGAGACTGTATTCTCTCTCATGTTTTACAGATTACAGGAAGCCGCTTGGCCACCCGGCTCTAAAGGACTCCTCGCTGCGCGGTGACCGCGAGACCGCGCCGGCCTTGGGTGGCGGCCGCTCCGTGCACGCCACTGACCCTCTGGATTCACCCCCTCCCGGGGGCGACCCCAGCGCTCCCACTATTATTTGTGACAGGAGAGGAGTGGGTCAGCCTGACTGCGCCAGGGCACCCCGACATTCGGCCAGACAGGACCGGGCTCTGCGGGCGCTGGGGTGGCGCGAGCGGGGCGCGGCTGCCCCAGGACGTGTGCGCGGCCGCGGTCGGGCCAGGCCCTGCACCGCTCCCAGCCGCCTTCCTGTGCGGTGCCAAGGCAGCCTCTGTTCTCCTGTCTGGATAACCAGGTGCCACTTTTTTTTTTTTTTTTCAACTTTTTTTTCTTCCCGTACCAGGAATCGAACTGATGACCTCGCGCTTGCCAGGCAGGCGCTGTGCCGCTGAGCTAAATCCCCAGCCCTTTTTTTTCAACTTAATCATGGGTTTGGGCTCTGCTTTTTACGTCTCCTTCCCTGTGAAACACTTGGTAAAATTCTCCAATAATAAAACAAAAGAAAGTTATCAACCCCACAGTTTTATTTGTAAAGAACAAAGCATGAAAAGTCGTATTTAAATGTACTCCAAAACCTGAAAAACCCATGTCGGTTTGTCTGATATGTTAAAGTGCTTAATATCACAATACTCTTTAAATTTTGTATTACGTTCAGATGAGGAAAAAAATCCAGTTCCGATACACTTCGTTAACAATACAAAGGAAAAATATAATTTAAATGCAGAAATGCTAATTAAAAAAAGACACAAGGTACATTTACACACGGCTCAAGTGTAACACGGGCTGCGTCCGCTTCACACCCGCATTCACTGACCAGACTCCGCTGTGCTTCTCCACCGTCAACGGGACGCGACGTGTGGCACAGAGACGGCTCCACCCCACGGGCACGCTCCGTCAGCCGGCCACGCGGCACTGCTGCCTGCATAACCCGAGGGTACGCTGGACTGCTTCGGAGTGGAGTAACTCTGCTTGATGACTTGTTTTCATGCTGGCGTTGATAACCTCGATGCTACGGTTTTGCCGGGGACTGAGCCAGGGCCCTGCGCGTGCTACGCATGTGCTGCACACCTGAGCTACCGCCAGCGCGCCTCGACTCCTTCGGTCACAGCGCAACAGCAAGCTCTTCCAAAGACTCAGCGTTCAGTTTGATTCCACAGATGTACAGGGGGCCCCGCAGTCGGCTACCCTTCCTGTCTCCTACACACACGAGACGGTCATGGTACATACTCATGTGAGAGACAGGCAGACCATGTAGAAACAGGGTTCATTCACAGACAAAGAGCTCAAGACCCTTCTCAATCAATGAAGGTGTGTTAATACTGAGATATAAATACTACAGATCTGATTGTCCTTTCAACACTGTGAAAAGGATAGACTAGTTTCTGTAAACCTCACAGAAAATACTCACAGTTTTCTAAATGAAAAACTCTATTGAAAAGTCTTAATTCTTAGCAGAAGATATTTTGTTATGAAGAGCTATATTCTCAATGCTGTCAAATAAATACATCCCTGGGATCTGAGGTCCTTGCCTATAGCTTCATGTTTCAGAATATCTCAGGGTGTCCAAACGTACTGCACATAGGCTGCTATGCATAGTCTTGGCCTCTTTTTCACTTACAGTTACATACAACAGTGCTTTATTGCCAGAAAAGGAAATACGAACAAGTCAGTACTTCCCTTACATCATTCACATAGTGACAAATTCATTAAAACAATTTTGTAAAAGCCATGTTAAAATAAATACCACAGGACTACAAAAGGTATAAAAATGTGTGAAATATTTAAAATAAAGTTTAGAGGGAAATCCAAGCCTTTGCACATTTTAATTTCTTGTATCCAACTCTCATTCCCAGGGAGACACACGGCGGGAGCCTGCTCTCCCCACGGGAGCCCCATCTGCTGCCCCCCCCCCCCCCCCGCCACCATCTTTAAGGTGCTGACACTGCCCGCTCCTCCCAGGGCTGGCACAGGGTTCACGGTTACCAAGTCGGTAACACCATCACGTCAGGAAGGTGGGAGTGCAGGTCCTAGAACATGTGAGAAACAGTACATTTCTGAGGAGGTAAGTTTTAGCCATGTCTTTGTGTACAGTAAGACCTTGGTCCGCGAATGCGTCTGTTTGCAAACAGTTTGGTATGCAAACAAAAGCATTTGGCAAAATTCCATTTGCAAACTCCACACTGAGTGGTAAACACAACCACAGCCATCCTCCCCACACCAACGAACGCAGCCGCCTTCCCCCAGATCGCAGACAGGTCAAGTCTGCAAACCCAGGCGCACTGCCTTGCCTTCGCAGTGGCGGGGAGGACACCCAGGCTGTGCCAGCAAAGGCTGTCACTGAGCTACATCCCGGCCCAGCAACTCCATTCTGAAAGTTTCTTCTCAAGCTGTTATGATGTGAAAATACTACTTATGGTCCCAGGCATTAGCTTTTAGTTTGGGCGGGGGAGCAAACAGAGCATTGGCTATTTTCTCTGAGGTGTGATTCTAAAGCAATACACGGATTTTAAAAAGTAACAGAGAAGATACCTCTAAGTGGGCATGGTCCATCAAAAGTGTGAGCAGGTATGGGCATTTATTCAGGGGTTCTGCTACTTGCTTGCTCAAAATATTTTGGTATTGGCTCAGAGACAGGTGAAAGCCACAGGAAAATGAAATTATAATCGCACTCAGTGACTCCAAACCCAGTTGCAGCATTCTTTTTATGCATCTAACTTGCGTCTTCAGTACTTTATGCTATTTCCTTATTAAATTTATTTTGAAAGGCTAAGATTTACCAGAGCTGGAATTATTCAAAAGAACGAGCTGTTACCCATAAGTCCCACATACAAACTTGCTCCCAGTTTTTACAGGAGATATTACTTCTAGTGAATTATCAGTGCTTATCAATGAACATTACGGACTATTACTTCCTACCCATACAGGCAGATGAATACAGACGCCTTGCAGGGGGTGTCCTGCAGCCTGGTGTAACAAGCAGTGCGGTGGCCAGTGGGGTAGGCTAGCCCCGTGTCCCCAGGCCCCAAGTGCTCGGTTTCCATCCGTTCAGTGGAAAGGTGGACGAGAGGATGCCGCCCTGGCCTGGAGTCTGGGAGCGGGGCCTGAAAGAAGGACAGCAGGAGTGACATCCTGCCCTGGGCCACCTACAGTGTCTCAGCGGCTTTTTACGAGGCAAGGTCTCCTAGGCTGCTCAGTCTGCCCTCAAACTCGGGCCCTCTGGCCTCGATCACTAAACACAGTGAACCAGGGGAGGCCGCGCCGAAGCCTCCCCCTCTCCTCCACCCCAGGGCGGCTGCGGCCCTGCAGCACTCCACCTCCCACCGCCCTTGTGTACGCCATGGTCTCCAGACGCAGCGCTTGGTGCCCTCTCCCCGGGCTTCAAGCCCCTGTCCAAGGGGCTGCGCCAGGGCTCGAGGCCGAGTTGCTGACGAGGTAGGCACTGTTCCGTTACTCCCTTCCGCCAGGAAACAATGCCAGCTGAAGCCCAGGCCTCCAATCCCGCAGGGTCCTGTGGGGTCTTGGCCCACTTCTCCCCATGGGGGAATAAAAGCTGAGCTCTGCTGAGGCAATTCTGCTAACCATGTGCCGGTGCCTAGTTAGTTCCAAGACCTGCCTGAAGACGAAGCTAAAGTAACCAGCTGACACTATATTCACTTAGCTTCTTTATAAACTGTCAAACTGCCCAGGTGTGTGAGGCAGGCCTGCATTTCAACACCCTGCGAGGCTGAGGCAGGAAGATGGCAAGTTTGGGCCCAGTCTGGGTAATTTAGACCTTCTCTCTAAAAACCAAAAGCAAGACCAAACCAAACCATCAAATCGCGAAGTTACAACTTTTGCTTTCAAAAACGATTGCCTCCTGGTTTGCTTCCTTTCAGGCAGTGTGTGCTGCAGTGGCCTTTAACTTCTGTGGCCAGCTGTTTCACATTATTGCCCCTTCTCACAAAGGGACACAAAGCTCGCCCTGAGACACCCAGAAAGGGTTCATTCGCCCCCTCTCCTGTTATTTATATTATCACGGTCAACGAACACTTTCACAGAACATGCCAGGTCCCACAGAGGCCTGCCCCACCTCCTCCCTCCACAGTCCTTTCGTTTCTGAGGGAGGGACGGGCAGGCCAGGGCTGTGACGTCAGGGTACAGGCCCTGCAGCCGAAGGTGCTGCTGGAGAAGCGAGCTGCTAACACTCTGAAACCTCCCACACCTGCAGCAACACGAGCAAATACTCCAAGCAGGAGTTAGTCTGGGCTATTCTCCTCCAGGCATGGAAGATGTTACACCCCCACAGTCCTACACTGCCAGGGCTGCCTTCGAGGGCTCTTTCCAGTGCAGCCCAACTCCTGGGGCCTGTATTTAAATCACCATCTTTACCTCGTGTGGCTGAAGGACTGCTGCAAAGGCTGGAGCAGTGACTCGGAATGAAGGGAAAGGTGTCAGATGTTTAAACTGAGGCTACGGTGACGGTCCACTGGCCACCCCAAGGGCTGCACCACGAGGAGGCCATTCCGCGACACGCCGGTGCTGATGGGTCATTGGCTTCTTCCCGACTAGCACCACTGCCCCACCCTGACATTTCAGACTACGCACTGTAAGTCACAGGAATAGTTGATCTAAGAAAAGTATCTTATTAGGGAATAGAACTTCTTACAGAAGACAGCGTATTTACACACATCTACCACATGAAAATACTCTATTTTATACTAAATTCCAGGTTCAAGTGAACTACAGTCCAGCAGCCTGGCCTGGCTGCCCAGACAAACAGATCCCCCGGCCCTGCCCTGGCCCTGGCGCTGGCCCTGGCCCGCAGCGGGCAAGCCCACTGGCCCTTCTTCCCCTCCTTCACACGTCCACGCCTTTGACGAGCGAGCCCTCCAGGACAATGCTGAAGTCCTGGATGGTCTGCAGGACCCGGATGAGCGAGTTGACCGTCATGTGGTCTCGCAGCAGCGCGCTCTCCTCGTACATGCGGGTGATGGCGGGGCACTCGGCCAGCAGCGGGATCCACTGGGGGAGCAGGCGGTCCCTGCGGAGCCGAGCAGAGCAGCCTGAGCCCCACACGTCCAGTGGCAATCAAGGCCGTGCCCACAGGCAGGGGTGGCTGGCCAAGGGGCGGGTGAGAGTGCCAGGCTAACAGCTGACCCCACCAGATGCCGAAAGGGTATCAGGAAGTGCAGAGCCCTGAATAAATTCCCTACAACTCTGCGGGCAGCACACAGGGTGCTTGTTTAGTACATCTGAGATCCTATATTCTTGTTTAGTACATCTGAGATCCTATATTCTTTAAAAAGAATATGGCCTGTAATCTCAGTACTCTGCGGGGCTGAGGCAGGAAGATCTCAAGCTTGAGTCCAGCATGGGCACATTAGCAACTTAGTGAGAGCCTGTGTCAAAACCCTAAAAGGGCTAAAGAAGTAACTGCGAACGCTGTGGCTTCCATCTCCTGCGTGGGGTGGGCTGTGGAGGGCTGGCCTAGGGCTCGGTAATACAGGTGTTTAGCAAGTGCCAGGCCACAGCCACAGCCCAGGAGCACAAAAACGAGCAGTAACGAAGAGCAGGCTGTTCCTTTGTATGCCTTTTTCTCTCGGAGGGGGAGGGTCTGCGTCAGTGTCGGGGTTTGCTCTCTCGCAACAGAAGTACAGTGGTGCCTCGGTTCACAAATTCAGCTCACTCCACGATTCTGGAAAAGACGGCTGTGGTTGTGCTCCTCACCTGATGCTGGGTTTGTGAACGAAAGCAAAATTCTGCAGAACACTTCTGCTTACAAATCAAATTGTTTACAAAAAAAGCATTCGTGAACGAGGCACCACTGTACATAAACTATGATAAAATCAAAAACAAAGGTAGGAAATAGAAAGAGAAGATGACACCCAGGTAACAAGAGCCATGACGTCACACAGTCTAAAGCAGCGCCGTAGGGAGGTACGCTGTGTGCCGGAGCAGCCATCAGCTCCCCCAGCTCCCCCGGTGCCCCCACCTGTGGGACCAGCGGCTCTCGTGGGAATGGGGGTGACTCGAGGCTTTTCCCTTTCTGCGGTGTGCCTGGGGAAGTCTGCTGATCCAACTATGCCTCATCCATTTCCTGCTTCCTCAGTCCGGAAGTCAAGCCCCTGCCTCCATCCTTGGCTCAGGACGAGTCCTCAGGGTGCTTGGCCCATGCTGGAACAATGTGCTTCCTGGAAATTTTCCAACCAAGGCTGCGCCCCAGAAGGCTGGAAGGTTTACTGCTATTTTTGCTGTTCTGACTGGGGACTGAACCCAGGGCCTTCACACTGAGCTACATGCACGGCCTACGGCACCCTCGCCTTCTGAATTTTGGGCAGGGTCTTGCTAAGTCACTAAGCTGTCCATGCTGGGCTCACACTTGCAGTCCTCCTGCCTCAGCCTCCCAGAGTGCTAGGCCTGTAGGTGTGCACTCTGCAGCGGAGCTCTACCCACAGCTCTAGAGAATTTACTTAGGGCGCTGGACTTCCTGGTACCCTTTCAGAGTCCACTGTTCACATGGCACTCAGGGCTCTCCTTCCAGGAAATGGGAGCTACACACAGGGGCGGCAGGGAGGTGGTGGGGGCATCAGGAAACAGTAGTTTTATAATAAAACTTGGGATGAAGACAAAAGTGAGCTTTGCTGTAATTCTGGACTCCTGCTTAACAAGCAACTAGGGAGGAAAGTAATAAATGGGTTTTATACCGTGTTCCAAGGCAAACTAAAATCTGGAATTTGCCATCCTTCCCAATGCTCCTGGGTGCGGTATTGATGGCGTTCACGTAGTGGCAGAAGGTTCTGCAGGCCGATTTCTGAAGAAGGGCCTCGTCTGCGCTGTCTAGAAGCTGGTCGGTGGCTTCAAAGTAAGCGACTGCCTTCTCTGGGGGAGGAAAGCAGGGTCACAGCACAGCACAGCCCGCGCTTCACCCACGGGAGAGCCGCACCCTCGCTTCTCCCGCCAGGCGCTCGTGGCGGCTGGTCCTGAACTCAAGCCTGACTCCATCCTTGGCTCAGGACGAACCCTCGGGGTGCTTGGTCCATGCTGGAACAATGTGCTCCCAGGACGTCTTCCAACCAGGCTGCGTCCCAGAAGCCTGGAAGGTTTACTGCTATTTTTGCTGTTCTGACTGGGGACGAACCCCGGGCCTTCACACTGAGCTACATGCATGGCCCAGGGCACCCTCGCCTTCCAAATTTTGGACAGCGTCTTGCTAAGTCACTAAGCTGTCCATGCTGGGCTTAAACCTGCAATCCTCCCGCCTCAGCCTCCCAGAGTGCTGGGATTACAAGCGTGCACACTGCAGCCGGCTCCAATGTACCTTATGAATTATGTATTTGTTAACACTCTGTGTACTACTGGCCCTCCCACCCCACAGCGTGGTGTAGGTCTCCAAATGCTGCATGGAAAGCTGTGTCTGTAAGCATCTGTTGAGTGTGTATCAAGGGCAGTGCGGACTTGGTATTTATGCGTAAAGCCTCCTCCTGCACCTCTGTCCTGTCGTCCCTCGGGTTCCCGGGCCCTGTGTTCTCCAGGAGGCGCTTCAGGGACCTGGCGGCGACTCACCCACGAAGTCCCATATGAAGACATTCTTATGAAAGATGCGGGCTGACTTGAAGCCGTGGTGGAAAACTTGCTCGAGGGCTGCAACCAGGCCGTTCTCTCCACAGAGCAACACGGTCAGGCTCCCCCTCTGAGAAGCGGGGCACGCTGTGCAAAGGGAAGAGGGGCCTCCCCGCCGGGGTGCACTGGAGACCCCGCACCACCCGGCCCGGCCGCAGCCCCCACGCAGCCCCTACCTCCTTCTCAGGCTTGTGGAAATGCTTCACGATGTTATTCACTGCTTCTCCGATCCCCTCCTGGATCTGGCCTGCGTTGGGCCCTGAAAGCAGTGAACAGCGGCTGTGCTGCCTCGGGAGAGAACACCTCTGCCCCGGGGCCCCAGCAAGAGCCTCCGCGCCTGCACACAGTGCAGAGCAGGTGGGAACAGAGGTGTGGTCACAGTGCCTGGCACTTGCAGAGCGCCAGGCACCCCCCCCCCCGCCGGCCCACCCTGCTGGACTCGCTCATCCAGGCTGCGCCAGAAATGCTTAAAAACAGAGAGGAGCAGACTTCATCCAGGGTCATGTGTCCAAAAAGAGAAAAACTGCTACTGACTTGCTTTTTGCAGTTCAGTACTAGGGGGTGAACCTAGTGGTTCACATACTGGGTCAGTGCTCCAGGGCCGAGTTCCCTCGCCCCTTAAAAAATTTTTTTTGGGGGCTGGGGATTTAGCTCAGCGGCAAAAGCGCCTGCCTGGCAAGCGCAAGGTCGTGAGTTCGGTTCCCGGTACCGGAGAAAAACCA
>NW_004955505.1:4230488-4287197 GCF_000276665.1 Chinchilla lanigera | reverse complement strand
CGCTTGCTGGGCAAGCACAGCACCACTGAGCTATACCCCTGGCCTTAAAACTTTTATTTTGAAACAGCATCTCACTATATTGCCCAGGTTGGCCTCGAACTTTGAGTCCTCCTGCCTCAGCTTCCTGAGTAGCTGGGATCATAGGCACTGCCATCACACCCAGCTAAAGTGTTTCTGTGTAGTGGCAGATGATCCCATCTGATTTCCTTACGGTAGCATAAAGGAAAAAGTACACAGCATACTGTTTGAGAATTCTGAATTTACACTGCTGGAGGATTTCTTTGATAAAACAGTGTTTTAGGTAAAACTGTTGAAATGCAGATGTCTATGATTCAAGATTGATACTGCTGGCCTCTTCAGCTCCTAGTAGTTTCTTTATCCAGCAGGTTTGTTTTGTCTTTCTTTTCTCTTTCAAATATCAACTTTATTTTGAAAATTTTTACAGCCAGGTATGGTGGTGCACACCTGTAATCCCAGCACTGGGGAGGCTGAGGCAGGAAGATCAATTCAAGTTCAAGGGAGCTTTAGCTATTTAGGGGTTCAAAGCCAGCTAGAACTGCATAGCAAGACCTTGTCTTTAAAAAGAAAAAAACTTTTACAGATACTCCTTATTTAACGACCTGCTTAACGACTGTTCAGACCTCTGACCCGCACCTGGGTTAGGAGGTAGGAATGTGAGTGGCAGAGTGGCCTGACGGCGGCTTCTACAGCACAGCACCGTAACTTTGCCGACTGTACACACAGCGCTGTACTGCAGCTTTGCGTTCTGTTACACGTTACCATACTGCATGTACGATTATGCACATAAAAGCAAGGTCATCGTGCTGGAGTTCCCTGTGACTATTTCTCCTTCTGAGTACTGTGCACACCTGTAGACCAATTCACCTAACGACCGAGTCACGGGAGCTGAAGCCAGTTGTTCAATGAGCGTATTTGTCCCAGAGGAGCCGTGCACCGGTGAGTAGTGGTTTGAAATGGATTTAAAACTTCTTTTCAATTATCTCCCAGAAGAGAGAAAATATGTGAGAAAATATCCAGTTATGCATTTCTAAGTCTTGGGTTAAAATTTTCTGTTTATTGAGCAAGGAAAGAAAGTACAAGCGAAAATGGGGTGGGGGTAACCGTCTCTCAAAAACAGGCCTATTCCCTGAAACTAGGCTGACTCAGAAGACACAACAATCTGACTGGCCAGAGCAAAATCCACTTTTTAACAGAATTAAATCAATTAAAAATGGTTTTGGAGCTTGGGAGCAAACCCAGGTCCTGTGCATGCTCAGCACGTGCCCCGCCACTGAGCTACACACACCCTTTATTTCTTATTATTTATCTCTGCACGTGGGACTGCGGACTGAACCCAGGGCTTTCACACTAAGCCACGTCCCCAGATCTTTAATTTTATTTTGACACAGGGTCTCGCTGTGTCACTAAGCTGCCTGTGCAGCTGGGATCTCGCTCACCATCCTCCTGCCTCAGAGTCCCTGCATGATAGGATCAGAGGTGCATGTCCCCATGCCCGGCCTACCCCCTTTTAAGGTCCTTTTTCCCAAATTCATTTTCCTCAGCTTCCTCCTTTTTGCTTTTGGAAGTGTTGGGGATTGAACGGAGGGTCTCAGGAATGGTAGCTACACCCCCAGTCCTTTTTATCTCAAGACACAGCTTGGCTAGGCTGCCCAGGCAGGCTGGCCTGGAACTTGCGACCCTCCTGCCTCAGCCTTCCCAGTAGCTGGGACCCCAGGTCCATGCCATCATGCCCGTACCCTGCCGTTTCTATCCCTCCTCACACTCACAAATGCACTGTGCTCCCAGCATGGGAGGCAGCTGGGAGCCGGGACAGCCAGCTACTCACGTGCAGCCTTCCCGGTCAGGGAGGTGATGCTCAGCCTCCGTGCCGCCGTGGGTGACTTCTGCTGGGGCGGGGTCCGACACTGCCGCCCCAGGTCTTCCTCCACCGCGGGCGCCATCAGCTCCCCGATGAGAATCCTCTCCAGGCTCCCGTCGTCCACGCCCTTCCCCAGCCAGCGCCCGCACGGGAACCTGCGGGAGGACAGGAGGCGCCCCGGTCACCAGCCACTCGGCATGGACTTTAACCAGGGGTCGGCAGTGCTCCCGTGGGTGAAGCCTCTTTACCTTCAGTCCTGTGAGCTGTTCACTTACTAGGAACACTTTACAAATGCAGAAAAATAGAGCAGAACCAGTGGCATAAACGCCTGCCTGGCAAGCGCAAGGTCCTGAGTTCAATTCCCAGTACCAAAAAAACCAGAAACAAAAATAGAGCAGAACGTATCAGACACCATATTTGATCAGACCTGCCTTGCGCTTTGCTTTTGCTGCCTGAAGCGCTGCCTTGCGCTTTGCTTTTGCTGCAGCTGAGGGTTTACAGCCAGTGACTGTCCACATGAGGGCCAGCCTCACAGGAGGGCCCCATCCCCAAACTAAAGTGATTCTTTCAGTGTCCTTTATTCGTTGTTTGTGTTGCTGGGAACCCAGTATTTCTTTTATACCTAGTCTACAATTAAAACTCTGGCTAGTTTTCGAAAGAGTATTTTCAAAGTAGGAATGAAGGTGAGGACGAAGGCGCAGGAGGAAGGAGCGGGCTGTCCCCGCCCGGCACAGTGCAGTGTGACCAGGGCCTCCCAGCTTCTCCTCTCAGCAGAAGCATGTGAAGCTGGGTGCCATGGGGCGCCTGCAACCCCAGCACTCTGGGCCACCGGGGCAGGAGGACTCCAGGTTTGAACCCACCCTGGGCAATTCAGACCCGCTCTCAAACTCGGTGTGAAGGCCCTGGGTTCAATCCCCAGCAGGGAGAAAGGAGCGCTGTAAGGTCCCTCCAATTCCCAGTTACGGAGCTCTTCTGCAGCACCTGCGGGCTAAGCGCTGGTGGCAAGTGCATCTTGTGGGGTGTGTTTTTTTATTTTTTTTTGGTGGTACGGGGGATTGAACCCAGGGCTTTCTTCACACTGAACTACATCCCAGCCCTTTTAAAGTTTTAAGACACGGTCTTGTTAAGTTTCCAAACTGCCTAGGCTGGGTCCCAACGTGTGATCCTCCTGTTTCTGCCTCCCCGAGTGCTGGGATTACAGGCATGTATCTGCATGCTTGGCTTTTTTTCTAAAAAATATTTTTGGAGACAACTTTACATCATTTAAACAAAATGAAATAAAATCCAAACAGACTAAATTCAGAAGCCAGTGGCAAAACTTTAGAAAGAAAATGACGGGCCCCTCCCTTCTCCGGGCCCTCCTCACCTGTACGTGTGTCCCGTGATCCCGTTTCTGACCATGACGCAGTCCACCAGCCACTTGGCCAGCAGCCCCGAGTTGTCGTGCCCGATCTGCACGGTGGTGAGCTTGCCCAGGTTCTGACACTGCAGGCAGGAGCACAGGGCACTCAGCACCCCGCCCGCCGCGCTGCGGGGCTCACCGCGGCAAACACGCCCACGCACGCCCGGCTCGGAGCCCCAGCACGGGACGGGAGGCTTGGGACACCGCTGCCTGCAGAGGGGCTGGGCTGAGAGGAGGCAGGATCGCTGGGAAGGGACGGCTCCGCGGCCTGGCGACCAGCATGGGCGTCTAGAGGGGAGAGGGTGTTGTCCACAGGGACTCACAGAGAGGCGGGCAAAACGCCGGCCCCACCCAAGGACGCCAGGCGTGGGGCAGACCCGTCCTTCCAGGTCTGGGGGTTGTGGCGGCAGCAGGAGTGCCAGAAGTTTGAGGCCAGCCTGGCCACGCTGTGAGTGCAAGGCCAGCCTGCACTATATGGCAAGACCCTGCCTCACAAAAAAAAGTTTCTCTATTTTTTAAAAAAATTCATACGTGTGCATAATACATCTTAATTGTTTTTACCTCCTGTACTTCCCTTTCCCTCTCATTTGTATCTGCAAAAGATCCATCTCTCTATTTCCTACTCGCTCTCTCTCGCTCTTTCTTTACACTTCGAGTTTCTCATGTAGGAGAAACAGTATGATATTTAAGCTTTGTGTCTGATTTATTTCACTTAACACTATGGTCTCAAAGTGCACCATTTTTGTAAAAACCAGTCAAATATTGTCCTTCTTTACGGCACAGTAGTGCTCTGTTGTGTACAAACACCTTTTCTTTATTCTGTGTTTTTCTATTTTTAACAAGAGACCCAGCTTAATGGTACAGCACTTGCCTAGCACACGCAAGGCCCTGGGTTTGATCCCCAGTAGCGCGTACAACCAAAACCAAACCAAAACAAAAAAGCCCAAATCAAATAAACTTAGGTGTTATTTCTGGAATTTTTCATTTAATTTGTTTGGACTGTGGTTGATTGCAGCTAGCTGAAACTGCCTCAGCCTCTCAGAGTGCTGGGATTATAGGTATGTACCTCACGCCTGGACTGCTTTGGTCTTCTCAGATGGTTTTGCTATGCAGCTCAGACTGGCTTTGAACTCATGATCTTCTTGCCTCAGCCTCCCTAATACTAGGATTACAGGCATGTGCCATGTGCCTGGAGAATGTGGCTTCTTCATAAGAAACCGTGGTGACCCAGCTGAAAGAAGACGGCAACTTGATTTACTAAGGCAGCAGAGATGGAAAAGGAGTAGGCTGACGTGTGAGTGTTTGGAAATTGCAAGATGGGTCTTACAAGGTGGTTTAGATTCCATCATTTGTAGGTAAAGAAAATCCAAGGGTTTTAAAATCTTTCATGGGCTAGGGATATACATGCTCAGTGGCACAACACCTGCCTGGCAAGCATGAGGTCCTGAGTTTGATTCCCAGTACAAAAAAAAAAAGATTTCATGTATAGATAGCTGTGAGCCCACTACACACCACACAGGAGGACAAAGAACTACTGGCCTCCAACTCCTAGAGCCCAAAGATCATAAGAATAGGACATTCAGGTAGGACTACTTCCCTTCTAAATTCTTCCCGTATAGCAGGATTAAACTGAGTATGTGCTCAAAAGCACGAGAATAATCTACTAGTTGAGACCTGGAGTTATGGTTTGTGTCTGGGTGTCCGCCCGCAAAGCCTCATGCGGCCATGGGGCAGGCTTTTAGAGTTTGACTGATTATGGGTGTGAGAGCTACACCCGCCCTGGGGTGGACAGTTTGCATATGTAAGGGAGAGGAAGAGGCTGCTTGCGGCCATTCCTCCCTTTTATGTTTGTTGCTTTTGCTGTGTTCTGCCACCATGAGCTGTAGCCCTCTGCCATGTGCCATTCTGCCTTGTAACCAGCCAAGTATGGACTGAAACCTCCACAAACTGTAAGCGAAATAAACCTTTCCTTCCTTAATTTTGGGTGCCAGGTATTTTGTCCCAGCAACGAGAGAAAAGTAACCAAGCACCTGGCATCCAGCTGCCACACGGCAGGCGTCTTTACAATGTCTCTCTGTAAATGTCACCATGTGGCGCAGAGGTACAAGCGTGACGCTGGCCTCTCTGGTCCTTGCCAAAGGCCACGCAGACACAGGCGGAGAAGAGCGGCTGTGGGGAGACTGAGCGGTGCTCCCGTGCCCTGCCGGCCGGGCCTGCGCTCAGGGACCAGACCCCGGCAGCCTAGGCCCAGGGCAGCAGGGAAACAGAGCTCAGCAGTGACTGACAACCACACAGCAGTAACAAGCGGCACGAGCTGCTGCAGACAAGAAGCACGCGGTCACACACTGTCCTGCCCCGGGGAAAATGGGCAACGAGACGGCGAACCAGAACCTGAGCGCTCAGTGCTCCTGCTAGGAGTGCGCTGCGGACCCACCTCGAAAGCCATCTCCAGGAGATTCTTGGGGATCTGCATCACCCCTGTGTCTCCCAGCTCTCCCGACACACAGATCCAAGGGTTCGAGGTGATGATTGCATTGCTCAGTTTCTTAATCGGTATGATTACGGACCTGTATGGGATCACTGCAAGCAAAATGTGGAAATTAATGAAAAATTACAGTAAACTTCCCTGGCATGGCGCTTCTGATCGTCCTGCCTCTGCTTCCTGAGTGCTAAGGTTACAGATGTGCATCAGGAATGAGCAGCGCCATCTAGCTTTTAAGGTGCACTTACACTGCACAGAGAAATGAGGTCGTAACTCTTCCAGCCTAGAACGCGGAGGTCAGGTTGTAAACCCTAAGTCCTTGTACATATGTGGTGGCATTCACGACTATCCACCTCACGCATGTAAGGGGAATCTACCACCACGGTGACGTAACCACCACTTACTACACAGCAACAGCCTCCGGCACAGCAGAAGACGCCCGAGGACACGCGCACTGACTGTGCAGCGCTGCCACTACTTCAACTGTTGGTTTCTGGTGGAGCTGAGCACTGACCCCAGGCCTTGCCTGAGCTAGGCAGGCTGCACCCGAGGCTTCCCAGCCCAGTGCTGGGGCTCCAACCCAGGGTGCTCCACCGCTAAGCTACATCCCCACTCCCCTCCTTCAAATCTTGACACAGGGTCTCTAAGTTGTCCAGGCTGGCCTTGAATCTGATCTGCCTGCCCTGGCCCCCGACAGTGCTGGCATTACAGGAGTGTACTACCATGCCTGGCTCCTGCTTGGGTTTTAAAATTAATTTTGAAACAAAACTGAGCATGAAGCTGGGCGTGGTGGTGCACACCTATAATCCTAGTACTTGGGAGGCTGAGGCAGGAGGATTGCCCCCAGTTCAAAGCCAGCATGGGCTGCATACTGAGTTCAAAGCTACCCTATGCTACATAGCGAGACCCTGTATCAAACAGCAGTAACAACAACAAACCCCCCCAAAATAAGTATGAATGAACATGGTTCCTGATTTGGTTTCATATGAAAATGGGGGCAGATGACTTCTTGGCTAGACTCCGTGGCTGATTCTCTTGAGGAATGCTTTTAAAGTACTCACTTTAGAGCTTTCCCTTCTCAGATTCATGGTCCAGTGTGAAATGCTGAGGATAACAAAGGCATGGCCATTCCAGACTCCCCATGAACCCTGAACTACAGTTTGGGAGGCTACCGAGGTGTGGTCCTGAAGCCTTTCCTTCTCAGGGCTCTTCCAAAGGCCACCACTAGATGGCACTGTCCCACTTTCTGTGGAGGCCAGGTAGCCTGCACAGGTCCCTTCTCTCTGAAAAGTAGGTGGCTCAGATACATTAGCATATTTTTGTCCATCGGTCTCCCAGTCTCCCTCCCACCCCCGTGCCCCAGGTGGGACTCAAACTTGCAATCTTTCTGCCTCAGCCTCCCAAATGCTGGGATTACAGGCACATACATGCCACTGCACCCAGGTTACCCTTTTTTTGTTTTTTATTTTTTGAGGTAAGGTCTTGCTATGCAGTTCAGGCTGGCCTTGAACTCACACTGTAGCTCAGGCTGGCCTCGAACTCACAGCAATCCACCTGCCTCACTCTCCCATGTGCTGGAGTTACAGGTGTGTGCCACCATGCCTGACACACTTTAAAAAAAAATAGGGTAGAATTAGTATTTTTTTGTTGGAGCCCTTGGGATTTGTCATCACTGGTTTGCAAGACGGGGTCGATAGAAACTGTCCTTGAACAAAGGTCACCTGCAGGACATGCTGCCCAGACACGGCCTCAGTCTGAGCTGCTGGGGAAGGGGAACGAGCAGGATGCGTGGCTCGTTTCCCAATTCTACGCGACTGTCTTTATGTTGGTCGAGTACTCTCCTTCTGTCCTTTTATTTTGGCTAAAGAAAAGGAAATGTGAGCGGGAAAGCCACACTATGATGGCCTGGTCACCAGCAAATCGGGCGACTGGGCTGAAGGCAGAGAGGCTGGCGTGGGGCCGTCTGGTGCCGGAAACCCTCAGCGCCGGCCTGCAAGCAGGGGCGCTGCAGCCAGGGCCTGTCCGGAGCTCTGCTCTGCTCCACTCTGCACTGAGGGGACCCAGCAGCTACTGTGCAGCTGACAAAGAAGAGCAGCACTGATGCGTCCAGGCAGGACCCGCGTCCTCCGGGTGAAGATGCGGAGGAGAGACTGGCAGACACGAGGGGGCCCTGGGACCCGAGCTGACCTGCTCGTCTGGAAGCACAGATCCTACTTTAGATTCTTATGTCTGCAGCAACCTAATTCAGAGGCGCTGTTGTACCCACTCCTGCTGCTTTTCACCTGTCTGCCAGGTGACAGTTTCACAATTCAGGCCTGTGAGGCGTGCGTGGTGCTGACTGGCATTCAGAGGAAAGTGTGTTTCTGAGCACAGAGCCTGCGCTCCTCCTTGGGCTGCCTCCTCCCTCTCTGCGGGGAGGGACGGAGGTGACGAACACTAGGGAGGAGGGGACACAGCTCTGGTCTGTGGCAGCACACGTGGCCACCTTTTACACGAGCTCCCTTCTTACAGAAAGGAAAGGAAAGTGCTGGGCTGTTTAAGGCACTGCTTTTCAAATTTCTGACATCTGGCGCTCAACACAATTCCTAAGTGGTACAGGAAAACTTCTCCAAGGCAGAGAAGGGACCCACTGCCAGGAAGAATGAATACTGGCGGGTAGAATACACACCACAGTGCAGCTCCCTGTCAAAAGTACACTGCCAGGCAGCACTTCCTCCCAGCAAAGACCTACAGCCTCCAGTAAGACCCTGAGGTCTGTGAGTTAGCCAAGTGTGGCGATGTCACACGGATTCCCTGATTCTCTGACTCTCTGTGTCTGGGGCATTAGACTGTTTAATGAAACAGTCCTCTCTGCATCCTTCTGGCCACAGTCTGCCTCAGGGCCGGCACCACACGGAGGAAGTAGACTGCAGAGGGCGCTAGAGAGCGCAAGGGTCCTGCAGGCCTCCCCGCAGACTCTGGGCTCGGGCCAGCTCCCGGGGCACCAGTGAGGCGTCCTCTGAGAGGACCCCGGCAGCCGGAGAGGTGCTGCCACCCTCAGTAGAGATACAGAGGCCCGCAGTGCCCACAGCGTGCCAGGCGCATCCCACTGCCGGAGAGCGGTGCTGACTCCCCACTGCGGCGGCCAGCTGAGTGGCCCCAGGCTTACCGATGGTGGTGAACACGCTGGTGAAGCAGAAGTAGTCCACGGCGTTGAGGGAAAGAAGGTGGTAGAGGAACTGCTCTCGCTCCTCCTCACAGCGCAGAAAAGCATAGCGCTTGTACAGTTTCCTGGAAGGGCAGGGCGAGCACAAAACACAGTGCGTCTGTTAGGCCTTATATGTCGGAGTAAAGAGAAGCAGCCCTGCCAGCACAGGAAGAAACTTCACCTTGAAAGAACACACAATCACCGAAGTCACGGCCAGCTGAGCCCCTCCCCCAGCCCTGCGCAGCCGCGGGCGCCGTCCCCAGGCCCACCCGGCCTCTAGCAAAACATGAGGGACGCGGAGTCCCTGTCTGTCACACGTGAAGAAATGTGGAAGTGACACCAGTGCTGGTAAGGGAGATTATGTCACAGCTGTGGGGCTGAGGACTCCAGAGAAGCATTCTGTCGGCAACAGTGACTAAGCCCGTCGTGCCCTCAACTCGTCCATTCTGCTCTCAGCACGCAGCCGTGAGACGGTGTGACGTGTCACAGAGCTACCTACACACTTCCACCCCCACGTTAACTGTAAGGCACTCGCCTGGCACGTGCATGGTCCTGGATTTGATCCTCCGAGCCAAAAACAAAGCCACAATATTGTATGGCCGTTAAAAATAAAGTTTAGAAAGAGTTCAACAATAGCACAGATATTACTAAAAATACTGTTGCCTCTTCTTCTGCCCAGACAGGGTCTTGCTATGTAGTTCAGGCTGGCCTTGAACTTGAAGCAATCCTCCTAGATCCTCCTGCCTCAGCCTCCCAAGTGCTGGGATTATAGGCATGTGCCACCACACCTGGCTTTCACTTTTATTAAGTACTTACATTAGGCACTTTTCCAAATGTTTATTAAAGATATTTATCCTCTTTTTTTGCCCTGAACTGAACCAAGGGTCTCAGTAGAGATACAGAGGCCCTCAGGAAGGCAAGTGTTCTACCACTAAACTACATCTCCAGCCTTTTTATTTTATTTTTGAGACAGGGTTTCTCTAAGTTGCTCAGGCTCATCTTGAGCTCAAGGTCCTCCTACCTCAGTCTCCTCAGTAGCTTGGATTACAGGCATGTGCCACAGTGCACAGCATTAAAATGTTTAATCCTTGACTCCATGACCACTGAGATACAGAGAAGTTATGTATCTTGTTCCAGCCTATTCAAATAGTAAATATTAAAGGCAATATTGGAACAGAGACATGCAGACTTCACAGTTTAAAATCCTCTATGGTGAAAGCTTATGATATAATGTTAAGCTGAAAAAGAATGGTACTGAACCACAAATCTAGTATTACCTTATCCAACAAGATATGACTAGAAGACAGTAGAGAAGAAAACATGAAATACTTAGTACTGTTTTTTAATGTGGCAAGACTGTAAGTAGTTATCAATTCCTTCTTTGTACTTTTGCCCCAATGAGCATGAATGATTTTTTTTTTTTTTGTGGTTTTGGTTTTTTTTCCTCTGGTACCAGGAACCAAACTCATGACCTTGCGCTTGCCAGGCAGGCGCTTTGCCGCTGAGCTAAATCCCCAGCCCCCATGAATGATTTTTATTCAGAAAAAGAGGGAAGGAAGGAAAGAGGGAGAGAGAAAGGTAAGGAGGGAAAGGAGGGAGAGACAGAGAGAGAGATAGAGACAACGATTTAAAAGAACAAGTCAGAGAGCCAGGCATGGTGGCTGCACTCGGAAGGCTGAGCGAGGCAGGAGGATCGTTGTGAGTTCAAGACCGGCTTGGCTTACAAAGTAACTTCAAGGCCAGTCTGAACTGCATAGTGAGACTCTGTCTCAAAAACGAAACAAAACAAAACAAAAAACAGAAAACAACAAGTTAAGTACCCAGGAAATATGACACACTGCATTCTTTGTGAGGGGGGCAGTTGGGGATTGAACCAGGGTCTTTATACTGGGCTATACCTCCAACCCTGGCCTTCACCCTTTATATATTTTGAGACAGGATCTTGCTAGGTTGCTGAGTTGCCCAGACTGGGCTTGCACTTGTCATCCTGCTGCCTCAGCCTCCAAGAGTGCTGGGGTTGACAGGAATGTGCCACTATGCCTGGCTTTTTTTGGTAAATCAAACCTACTCTTTGGACCTTAAATCTTCTCCTAAACTGCTCCAGGGGGGTATGTAGTGTAAAGGTGATATGTACAAATCCAAAATCACGAGGCTAGCACGTGCATGGTCTGGCATCACCACAGGCTTCCAACAGGCCATCAAATCCGAGGTCCTGGTGGAACTCCTCACGTAACTCTGCTCTGGAACCGAGTCCTCGGTCTTCAAACTGCCTCTCTGCACACATCTGGAAACACGTGCCATCCAAAAGGGTTTCTCCACAAAGGGAAATTGCCAATCCAGGGAGTGGTGACCTCACACTGACCTGACTGCTTTCCTGGCTCTACCCTGTCCAGGGTAAGTACTGGCAAGATTGTCAGGTAAGGCTTTTTACTACTGCTGACCTTTGCCCTATCCTTTTTTTGCTAGACCAGATTTTTTCCCCCCTGGGTTTTTTGAGACAAAGTCTTGCTATGTAGTCCAGGCGGGCCTTGACCTCACAACGATCCTCCTGCCTCAGCCTCCCACGGGAGTGCTGGGATTACAGGTGTAATTACAGCCACCATGCCTGGCTTTTTAAAGGAATTGTTATTGGCTTACAATACAAAGTGTTTACAAGTTCAACCCGTCCTGTGGTCCAGTTGGCTTTGCTCTGTCGCAGGGCACAGTGTGGTCCTGGGCTGCGCGGGCTGGGGCACCGGCCCAGCGGTGGCCACATGTGCCGCGCAGGCCAAGCTGCCGCTGCAGCACACAGATCAGCAGTGCAACAAGACGCGCCCTCTGCGTGCTTCCCAAGCACCAGGCGCAGACACAACAGTCTCCGGGCAGAGTCTTACTTGGTGAGCGGCTGGTTGGAGAGCAGCTGCTTGAGGTGCTGAGACAGAAGCTTCTTTTCCAGAGACAACCTAATCCACGCTCGAGCTCGCCCGACATCCGTCTTGATCTCGCTCATGTTCTGAATGTGCCTAAGGGAAGGGAACAGCAGAATGGAGTAGATCCCGAGCACGAGGCAGAGCTGCAGAGAACTAGCGCGGAGTCAACAGTGTGGATCGAGCAGTCACTTCACGTTACAGGAAGCACTGGACAGGGAGGAGGCTGATAAATCCTCCAAGGGCAGATCCCACCTGCGCCGGGGTCCCGCACCAGAACTCGCTCCACGGTGCACACGAAGGCAGCGTCCTAGGCCAAGCACCTAGCACTCGCTCAGTCTTTCAGCCTTTGTTACATCCTTGTCTTAGCCTCAATAAGCCAACTGGTTATTCTAGATTCTCAACTGTGGAGGACCACAGGGGCAACCCTTCTCCAAAGAAGAGCAACTGTCTCCATTCTGGCGGAACCTGGCCCTGTTTCCATGTACTTTTGTGTACTGAGCTGGCCAGGACTTTCCCTTGTCCCTTCAACTGGCTTTAAGCAATGCAAATCGGTCCAGCAGGTGCTGATGTGTAGCCTTTGAAGCACGGTGACAGGGCAGTGTTGCCCCGCTCCCACAACTCCCAGAAAACACGTATGAGCTGGGCGGGATGCGGAGCTGTGTCAGCTGGGATTGAACCTTGAGATGAGAGGCTATGACCTTCCAGGGCATGAAAGATTACACATCAGAGCTGAGGCACCAACCCCAAACGTTAGACACGACCTCAGTCGTGTTATGCAGAGTACACTTTCTGCAGATCCTTCTCTCTGCATATCACAGAGGTGATTTCAGGTCTCCCACCTAGCCCAGCTCACAGCGCTCACCTACTTCCCACCATTCTCACAGTCACTCATCCTCAAGCCACTCCTTTCTCCACGAATTAATAAACCCAGGTTGGGCCCCGGTTGAGGCCTTTGTTCCAGGTAGCCATTACCCTAGCTGGACTTAGGACCCTTGGCTCCCCACAACTACAAATATGCCTTAGTGTCTTTATTCTCGCCATGGGTTGAACTGGAAGTGGTAGATTGGAATTAACTCGCTAGAGTTCCAATACCTTTTCCTTTTGGGATTACAAACACAAACTTCCTAGGCCACGACGAGGACCAGGAAGTGCTCTGTATATCAACAAAAGACAAGTAATGATGCAATCTGAACAGTCAAGTTTGTATTAAAAATAACTGTTCTGCAGTTTGAAAATCTGCCACAGCTTTAATCTACTGAATGAGTTTTCAAGTTGCTCCAGAAGTTATAGAGAAAAAAGTAAATCTTAATTTCTGTGGCATTAGAGAAGCCAAGTTACACTGTGTGAATAATCTTAAAAACTGGCAAGATTTAGAAAATTGTGTGGTCACACAAAAAAAATGTGGCCAAACACCAACTGAATGCCACTCACACACATGTGTGCACATACATGTGTTCAGGGAGAAGTCACGCTATGCCCAGTAGAAGTGAATTTATTTCCCTAAACGTTTTCCTCCTAAAGGGGAAGGAGGATCAGACAGGTGCGGGAAGCCTGCGGGTATAACTGGGAAACCGCTGCCGTCAGGTGATCACTGAACAGTCCTGCTTCCGTGGCCACCACTCCTTCCTCTGATTTAAAAACATGGGAACACGTCCAGAATGACCCACTGGCTGTAGTAAACCCTGCAAACTCTTCTGTGCTGGTCCCAAGTGTCCAGAGGAGGCCAGCCCTGCACACAAGTCTCTGTCCTCGGGCTCCTCCTGCCCTCTCTGCTCTCTGAAGGTGAGGATGAGGCCACCAGCCTCGGTGCCCACTGTCAGAGCGACAAGAGGGGCAGCCCCACACCCACCGCAGACACACGAGGGAAGTGGCTGCAACCACGCGCGTGAGGAGAGCAAAGCTCGCTCTGCGACCACTCTGGGGGCTCAGCTACCATCGCCTCATCTCCGAGGCTTGTCTCACGGGAATGCCGCCACACATGGTCACGAGCAGAGGACTCTGGTGTCCCAAGCCTGGCCTCTGCCCGGCTCCTGCTGGGGACAGCGGGTGAGGGGACACTCGGCAGCCAGGAGGGCTGCAGGCCTCCCCCATGGGCTGGGGAGACAGCAGAGGCTGCCCTTCGGCCCCACCACGGCTTTAAACTTCCACAGCCAGTTGTATCCACCCCCTCACTTCGTTCACTGAACACTTTGCAAGAAAACGCTTATCTTTTCTAAGCGCAACCTTATTTCCTGGCACCACAAAACGCCCAGGATGCTTCCTGAGTTTGCCCTCCTTTGGCCAGGAACTATCACCTGTCCAGGGAGCCTGGCCCTTTCATTGGAGAGTGACACTTGGAAACCCGGGGACGGGCGGTCAGTGTGCTCACTGCTGCTGAAGGAGATGGCCAAGGGGACATCAGGAGAGGGACTGACGCCAGAGGAGGCGCACAGGCAGCAGTGGAGACAACTCTCTGCGCCACCTCTGGGCCTCTGTCAAGTCCACAGAGCCACACACCAACAACCTGAACATAAATTAGGAAAAACTCAACCAGGATAGGGAAGCACCCCCAAATAGAATATAAACTAACAAGAAGCACCTAGCTATGCTACTCCCTCCACACTGATGGGAATGGAGGAAGAAAGAAGCAATCAAAGCTTTAAAAAACACTTCCCTGATTGAATACTGAAAGGGTAAAGACAAAGAACACCAGAGCTGGACACAAACACTGTGCCCTGGTTAGCAGACGTACTTCTCACAGAGCAGCGGGTCGGCAACTCAAAACAACTGGGGCACATACCTCGGGGGGGGAAGCTGCGTAAGGAGGACTGCAAGTGCAAGGCTACCTTGGCCACTTAGCGAGACCTGTCTCCAAGAAGTCAAACCCAACCCGACCCAAACGAAACACGAACAACAAAACCCCCACCCAAACCAACCTGCCCGCTTACCCACAGGGCCATCTCTGTACACCAGGGTAAGTAAATACACGGCAGATGATTACAGCCAGGTTTCAAGGGGCTGGGCAAAGACACTGCACATAAGGAAAGGGAGAAGGCTAGAAGGATTTCTGTGGCATTAAGCTGGAAGCAGAGATTTTACCAACTCATGGATTAAAAACGCATCTCTTGTGTGTAAGCATACAATACACAGAGAGAGAGAAACAGGTAAGGCAGAGGTAACTCGTGCAGTGCGTAAGAACTGGCACGCAGACAGACACTTCCAGGCCTACTCTGGGCACCGCACACGCACAGATGCCCTGACTTGTTTACACCCCCGTTTTGAGAAGTACTTTACTGTCACCATTTTGTAGGTGAGAAAACAGAGTGCCAGCACTTGCCACGCTGCCGAGCTGTTAGTGGCGGAGCTGAAACACAGCCCATGTGAGCTGAGCACGGAGCCACAGTCCTCCTTTCTCTGAAGACAGGGTCTTGCTGTGTTGCCCAGGCTCAAGCGATGGTCCTGCCTCAGCCTGTCGTGCTGGACTACAGACACGCGCCTCGAAGCCCGAAGTCCTAACCAGCAAGCGCACTGTCTTTCACAAAGTGGAGAGAGCAGGCATACGCAGCACCTCTCTGCTCCCCCGCAAATCAACCCGAAGTATGTGAAAGTAAACAACAGCACACTGAAAGGAGCAGGGAATTCTTAGGTGATCTGACTACTTCTTCACTGGGTTTTCAAGCTTTAGCTTGAGGTCACAGCTATACATCTTTCAACAATCACCACCTCGAGGTGACAGCTACTGTGAAAGCCCTGGAGACACAGGCTCTATATTCCCCTGGAGAGAGCTGGGACCTTCCCTGTGCACACTTATGCTGGCCATGCGAAGAAGCACGAGGGGCCGGGGACGTAGCTCAGTGGCACAGTGCCTGCCTGGCAAGAACAAGGTCCTGAGTCCAATTCCTGGTACCAAAAAAAATCATAAACTATATTTAATCTACCTAGGAATGATGGAATTTTAAATATACATATGTAAGCTGATTCACTTGACAGCCAACATTTAGCAAACTCTTAGCATTACTCCTTTAAGCTTTTTATATGGACTAGTTTAACTCTCATTTAATCGCCTCTCGATTGAGTTGAATTCTCCCAACAATCCTATGAGACAGGTACTGTTTCTGTCTGTATTTTAGAAATAGGAAAACTGAGGCACAAGGAAATTATCAAATACAGATCCATAATTAATAATAAAGCACACCATAAAGACAAGCCCCAAGTGGCACAGACCTTACCACATTCATTCTACATCCACACATCTTAAAGCTGGGTAAGTACTGTGCCTAAAATGTGTAAAAGGAGAAAGCTTTATCTTGGCTTCAATCAAAAAAATCTACTGTATGCCTGGCATGATGGCACAGTCTCAGCACTCGGAAGGCTGAGGCAGGATTGCCAGGAGGTCGAGGCCAGCTGGGGTTACATATGGGTGTTCAAGACCAGCCTGCACTAAGTGAGATCCTATCTCAAAACCAAACCAGACCAGACCAAACCAGACCAAACCAGACCAGAGCAGACCAAACCAAACCAAACCAAACCAAACCAAACCAATTTTAAATGGCCGAATGCCTGCTGAAGACCCCCCACCCCCAGGGCCTTTGTACTGAGGTAGATCTTCAGCCCTTTTAAAAATTTTCTTATTTTGAGACAGAGCCTCACTAAGTCTCTAAGCTGCCCGGGCTGGTCTTGAACTGGCTATCCTCCTGCCTTGGCCTCCTGAGTGCTGGGATTACAGGTGTGAGCCACTGCGTCCAACCTTATTTGTTGTTGTTGTGTTGGTCTTTATCTGCAGACAGCAGGTATTTAAGGAAGTTTTCTTTTTCTTTTTAAGTTACAGAATAATTTAGAGTTGTTTTAAAACTTTTTGGCTGCCACCTTCCCTCGAGTTTAATGTCAGGCAAAAAAAGCACATAGGTAAGTTATTAAAATGCTTTCTAAAAGACACATAAACAAAACACTCACATAGCTATAATTCTTTAAGACATTCAGGTAAAGATAAAATATTTCAAAGTTACTGTCACATGGTAATCTATGTAACACACACCTCATGTCTTGGATAAGAGAAACCCTGAGTGTTGGTAACATAACTCCTGAGTCGGATCTTCTTCTTTCTGGTCCGAGGGCAACTATGGAGAAAAACATCAGCAAAGTATTAGAAAAAAACATTAAGAATTTAAGAGACAGCAACAGAAAAACCCAGTTGCCACTTTATGGGCTTCTACAGCCCCGGGCCTCAAGCCGACAAGGCAAATCCTCCCACTGAGGCAGCCCCAGACCTGTGGCTGCCTTGGGGAATTTAAATCTTTTCTAGAAGTCTACTTAGCAAATAATGTCATGTGTGCCAATTCTGCCTATGAGGTCGAGTCACTTTCTTCAACTGTTTACAGCCCGTTACCCTAGTAGCCTTAGGTAACCACACCTAAGCAATAGCTCTAAATTAAGCTACTAAGTATGTGAATCTTCACCTCTGGACTCATAAATTGAAATTACATAGATTAAATCCCAGAAGAATGCTTTTTAAAAAAGATTCTAAGAGTTTTGGCTCTTTAGTTTGGTGTGTTTCTATTTCAAAGTTCAGAATCCAAATTACAACGTGTGTACCGTAAAGGGAGTGAGCTGCACAGTAAGCACGTGTTACATGCACGCACCTACTCGCTAAGATGAAAGCAGACTTCTTGTACAGCAAACGAACTTAAGAGAAAGACTAATAGTTCACACTGATCAGAGAAGAAAAAAGGATTCTTCTACAGTAGTAGCCAAACAGCCAACTATTGGCTCATCTTGCCTAGTGTCACTTCAATGAGATGCAAAAGAGTTTTGTGCCTTTTTTCCATTTCCATTTCTCTCACCTGAGAATGAAAACTATCTTTTTTTTTTTTTTGTTTTTTTTGAGACAGGGTCTTGTTACGCAGTTCAGGCTGGCCTTGAGCTCACTTTGTAGCTCAGGCTCGTCTCGAACTTGAAACAATCTTCCTGCCTCAGCCTCCCGAGTGCTGGGATTACAGGCGTGTGCCACCATGCCCAGCTTGAGAATGAAAACTAAACTGCAAGATGTTACCTAGAAAATTCTCCAGTACAGTCAGACCTTAGGGAATGGGGTTTTGCTGTAGTTTAACGTGCTAGTCACTCTGGCTTTAGATCTGTTCCACTTTGGGAGACCAGAGTGCACTGGTCACTGTGTACACTACACACAGCTGGCCCTGAGGAACACAGGCGGGGTCAACACCTGCCAGCTGTGCATGATTACTAAGAGGCCTGCCAGGGAAGAGGGCATGGAAGGCAGCCTGCAGGCAGCAGTGTTTCTGGGCACCCGCATGCCAGGTACAAGGCCCAGAGGCCCTCTGCCGGGCCGGCTGGGGAGGGCGCTTGCGCTGCAGCACGGACAGTGCGGTCTGCCCTGGTGGTCTGGGAGTGTTCATCTTCCATCCCAGAACGTCACCACTGGTGTGTGTTATTCAACAAAACGTGTTTGGGGGCGAGGGGAGCATGAAACAGCTCAGAGAATGCTGCTGATCAGACAGCATGGAAGACGGCCACACAAGACGCAGGCTAGGATGGGACAAACAGACGCTGTGGCTGAAGAGAGGTGCCTCGGAGACAGGACAGGAGGAGGGAGCTGGAGCTGGTGAGGGGCTTAGTGAAAGCGGGGGAAGAGGTGGAGCTCAGGGGTACAGCACTCGCCCAGACAGAGGAGCCTGACATGCGACAAAGCAGCAGCAGCCACAGGAAGCACACTCGCAGGCGTAAGCATGCCCTCCCCAGCCTACTCTAGGACCCACTACGAGCCACCCTGCTCGGGGCAACCTTTCTCCAATATGCAATGCTCTCCCTAAGGTCTCCACGTATGTGTTAATGTCCTAAGCTCATCCGCTAACACTTCTGTATCTCTCTCCTCGTTTCCAGCCTGTTTGTTACTTTAGATTGCAAAACTGCACACTGCTTACTGATCCAGCACCCAGCTTCCTTGGAGCCTTCGGAGAACTGAACAGAGGCCTCTGCGGGCGAGGGGCTGGCCCTCTGGTGCAGGTCTTGGGCTGTGACCTGGTCTCTTGTGAGATCTCCACACTTTCCCTTCGGTATACTGTTAGAGAAGCTGTCCCCTCTCAACCAGATTTGAGAGAGTGAGCCTCCATCACAGAACACGCCACACTTGACATTCCAGCTACTCCAATTACACTCTCTCTCCCTCCCTCCCTCTCTCTCTGTTGTTTTCTCTTCTTAAAATGCACAGGGCCTAGTGAGGTAAACGCAGCACACACACTGCACAGACTCAAGAAGATGACACTTTTGGGCTACTGCTAGATAGAACTGTAGGGAGGGATTTTGGAAAGGTATGCTATACTCTGGGTGCCTTTTAGTTAAATGGAATAACATTCTGATCTTGCAACAGAAATAAGCAAGTCAGACACCCAGAACTGTTAAAAGAAATAAGGGAGCTGAACTAGAAGTTATTCCAAACAGGACAGTGGCAGGCAGCAAGCAGAGGGACTCAAGAGTCAAACAAACATTAGGTATTAAAATGTTTGAATATATACTGTCCCACCTGGGCGTGGAGCTGCACACCTGACTCCCAGCACTCTGGGAGGCCAGGCAGGAAGATCACAAGCTCAAGCCCAGTCTGGACTACTTAGTGAGACCCTGTCTCAAAATAAAAACCAGGGCTGGAGCTGCGGCTCACTGTGAAGACCCTGGCCTCAATCCCCCGTACACGTGCTTTCTCCCTCTCCTCCCTCCCTCTCTCCTTTTCTCTCTCTGTTCCTCTCCCTCTCAACTAATTATTACCTTCTTTTGATTTTCTGTTTGGGTGCTGGGAATTGAGCCCAGGACCCTCACACACCGAGCAAGCACTCTACCTCTGAGCTACACCCTGAGCCTTGGCTGAGGAGGCAGAAAGCAGCCCAGTCACACACATCTCTTCTAGGTGACAGTGCTCGAGTGCCACATCCATGGAGCTTTGCAGCACACTGCAGATGACCAGCGGCTCGTGGCCTGACTGAGGAGGTGCTGGTGTGATTACCTGAGACACACCAACGGCGAAAGCCTGCCAGGGACAGCAGGTGGAAGGGCACAGGAAAGTGTTAAGATGCCCCATGCCAGGCGCGGTGGTGCATGCTTGTAATCCCAACACTTGGGAGACCGAGGCAAGAGGACTGGCAGTGAGTGTGAAGCCAGCCTGGGCTACGTAGTGAGTTCACGGCCACCCTGACACACAGAGACCCTGTCTCCAACAACAACAGCAGCATGTCCTAAAATCCTGGACGTTTTTTTTTGGTGGTGCTGGGGATTGAATCCAGGGCCCTGTGCATGCAAGGCAAGAGCTCTACAGCTGATCCACATCCCCAGCCTCTACTCATCTTTGAGTCTACAAAGTAGGGCTGCAGACAGAGATCTGGGACAACGGGCTGGATGACGACACAGGCATGCGCAGCTGCTGTGATTTGAATCGTGTCCCCTGACATGACGCGGCAGCCGCAGCCCCCAGCACCAAGGGGCATAATCTTGTAGGCATCTCTGCAGATGATCAAGTTGAGCACCCAAGGGTGAGGCCTAACCCAGTATAACTGGTGTCTACAGAGCAGAGGAACTCAGATGGAGCACAGGGGAAGGTGACGGGGAGGGCACCGAGCTTCCGACGCGAGGCTGGACTTCATCATTCCAGAACTGAGCGCGCTGGGACGGAGGTCGGGGCCTCACGTATGCCAAGCAGGCACTCTCCCGAGGCCTGTTCTACACAGTCAGAACACTATATTCTCTCTACCTCTGTGTGGTGCTGGGGATTGAACCCACGACCCTTTACATGCTAAGCACATGCTCTATCATGGCACTGCATCCCCAGCCCTAGAATAAGTTATTTTTAAACTGACGTTTTAGTATTTCATACTTTCATACTGTGAAGTCTGAGCTTTCTAGACTGAATCACAGAAGTACTAGAGCAATATTATAAAATCCACCCCTTTAACGGACTTTGCTTTATAAGCTGCGTGGCCCATGCGGATGCTCCTTAGGGTCGGTATGCAATGTGCTGCTCTTGCTTCTCACCCTTCACCGACACACGGCAGCGGGGCAGAAACAGCCCTGGAGAGCTTCGACCCGCATTTCTGTTCTGCTGTCCCACTTCTGGCTGAAGCCAGGACGCGGACCCCAAAGGAGGCACCACACGGGCCTGGCCAGGCCCGGAGCGCCACGCCCTGCTGTCCAGGCCAGGCCCCTCCTGGCTCACCTGGCGGCCTCCACTTCCTCGCCTCACTGGCGCTGGGCTTCCCAGCTGTCACCCTACAAAAGCCTGACTGTCTCCACTGAGGAACCGATTTTTTCTAGTTGGGATAAAATGACCTCTTGGTCTTAGGGCTAGGATCAAATGCGAAATGGTCGTGGTCTTACGGTCTGAATGGCTGTATTTTCTGTTAGAGACAGTTAAGGCAGAAACCAATCTCTCTTTTTAAACAGAAAAAGGGGTACAGAAGATGGATCCTAGAGAATGCTTTTAAATTTAATATGAATGTTTATTAATACGGTTACACCTGGGGCATTAGAAGCGCTCCAGGGCAATGTAGTGTTAAACTTACATCCCTATGACAGCTGCCTTATTAAATCCATTTTCAAGCTTGACCTGCAACGAGCACGGCATTAGGGTAGTGCTGCCCTCTAGGGACAGCAAGTAAAAGGGAGTGGGGATAAACACAAGAGCTTTCGAATCATAGTCTCAATTCATTTTCTTTCTCCTTCTCCCCCACCCTCCCTTCTTCCCTCCGTCTCTGTCTTTTCAGTACTGGGAATTAAACCCAGGACCCTTGCACTGAGTTATGGCCTCAACCCTTTATTTTTTAATTTTCAGACAGGGTCTTGCTAAGTTGCTAAATTCATCAGGCTGGGCTTGAACTTGTGATCCTCCTGCTTCAGCCTCCCAGACTGCTGGGATTACAGGCGTGTGCTACCACATCTGGCTGTAATGCTTTATTTCTTAAACTGGTGGTTGGCTTATGAGTTTTTAAAATCTTTATTTTTTGTATTTCTGAATATCTGATATAATCCATAATTTTATTTTATTATTTTTTTGTTTTTTGAGACATGGCCTGACTATGTATTCCAGGCTGGTTTTGAATTCACTATGGAGCCCAGGCTGGCCTCAAACTTGTG
Source organism: Chinchilla lanigera (assembly GCF_000276665.1). Taxonomy (NCBI): domain Eukaryota; kingdom Metazoa; phylum Chordata; class Mammalia; order Rodentia; family Chinchillidae; genus Chinchilla; species Chinchilla lanigera. Next base: position 4,265,231 of record NW_004955505.1, on the reverse strand, counting down.
GTGATCCTCTTGCCTCAGCCTCCCAAGTGCCACAATTTTAGAAAAGGTTTCTAAATGGCTGATTCAATATAAAACATTGTACCTGTATCAATTTTCCACTGTTACTTCTACTTTTTTGAACTCCTTTGTGAACTTTTATTTTACATCAAAGCAACCTAGAGCTATAGTCAGTTGTAGTACAGTGTTTGCCTAGAATGTACAAAACCCTAGGTTTGGTCCCCAGTACCTTAAAGAAAAGGCAAGCTCCTTGTTGTGAAAAAACACACAGTAGGTAGAATATCTGGGGTTGGACCCATTACGGCAAATACAAGGAACCCAATGTAACTCTAGTTTGCAGAAGAATGAGGACACTTCTGACACGTGAGGCTTTCTGTGAGTCAGAGTCTGACTCCTAAGGCATGTGTTCCTGCTCCTCTTAGAGGCCGAGCCCTAGGTTCAAGACCAGCCTTGGCAGCATAGCAAAACTTTGTCTATAAAGTAAAATAAAATAAAATAAAATCATCTGACTTTTTTTGAGGGTCTTGCTATATAGTCCAGACTGGCCTTCAGCTTGCTTATGTAGCCCAGGCTGGCATCAAACTCACGATGATCCTCTTGCCTCAGCCTCCTGAGTGTTGGGATTACAAACATGCACCGCCACACTCAACAATAATCTGACTCCTAAAATTTGACACATAAATATATATTCTTCCCTAAACAATTATACTTTTTTTGTGGTACTGGGAATCCAACTCAGGAGGTTGTGCTTGCCAGGTAGGCACTTGTGCCATTGAGCTATATCCCCAGTCCTCCCCTAAAAGATTTTTTTTTGTCTTTTTGAGACAGGGTCTTGCTATGCAGTTGAGGATGGCCTTCAACTCACTATGTAGCCCAGGCTGGTCTCGAACTGGCAGCAATCCTCCTGCCTCAGCCTCCCTGTGCTGTGATTACAGGCATCCACCACCATGCTCAGCTTAAAAGATTATTAATTATGGTCACAAAACTTTTCTTTACGATAAAAGTCAGTATACACGACCCTCTAATATTGCTGAGAGTAAAGTATCCATGTATGGTGTTTTACAAGGCACAGGGGCTTTTGTGCATGTGATTTCTTTAATCAACATGACTGCCACGAAACAGTTCATATTATTCTGTATTACAGGTGAGAAGGCAGAAGACAGGAAGGTGCATGACTTTCCCCAGGCTCACAGCTAATAAACAATATGGCTCCTCTGCTCTATCCCGAGACCGGCAGGATGGCTAAGTTGTTAGCTCCAGACAGAGAGACACAGAGACAGAACAAGGTTTCACAAGGCTTCTGTGGATTCTTCTCACACTTGGTTCTGTAGAACCAAACCCCATGCTGATGCCCTCTCACCTGGGGATTCTGCGAGGTGCTCCTGTTTCTCTTCTCTGTCCTGAAACTGGATTAAATGTGACCACAAAGCCGACTTCCCCTGAAAGAAGGATGAAGACAAATGCATTCATCCTGATGCAATAATGTGCTAAAACATGGTTTCTCTTAAGACCATTCCCAGGTGCACCACGGCTGCTTTCTTTTTTCTGGAATTAAAATGCTGCAGCACAGTTCTCATCGTTTTGTGACAAAGGATCTATCCTTTCTTTTTTTTTCCTTGTCACCTTTTTTTGGTGGTAAACCCAGACCCTTCACACTGAGCTACATCCCCAGCGAATGTTATGTTATGTTGTTATGTTATGTTACGTTATGTTACGTTACGTTACGTTATTTTATTTGGAGACAGGGTCTTGCTAAGTCGCTCAAGCTTGGCTTGAAACTGTGACCCTCCTGCGTCAGCCTCCTAGGAGCTGGGATTATAGGAGTGCACCACTGTGCTCCGAGTAGTGATGAGAGTGCCTAGCTGTGGGGACTCCAGCATTCCTGTGCACATTACCTGCTTGACCTGCAGGCCGTGGCTCCAGATCCTCTCTAGCAGGTCGCAGAGGCTGGCGATCAAGGTGTTTTCCTCCAGGCCAGTGATGTTCGCCTCCCCGTGGCCCAGCTCCACGGCCTCGTGGCCCATCTTCTCCACCAGCATGCGCTTGGTCTGAAACACAATGGTGCAGTTACCGGGGAAAGCACAGAGCCACAGGCCCGCCAGAGGGTCAGGGCCCGGGCTTCCCATTCTACTCTGAGCACCACAGCTCTCCGGGCACCTCGGGCAACGTCTCCATCTGTGTGGGTAACTGACACGAGTAACAGCTCTAATTCACTTCGGTGCGAGACAAATGCGGGGTCACTAAAGAGAGAATGCGAGTGTTTATGAAGCACTGCTGCTATGACACTGGGCAAGTGCAGCAGGCACAGGAGACACTGAACCTGCACACCACCCGCCCTCTGCCGCCCAGCACAAGCTCCCCTTGCACTGGGTCTGACTGTGCTTGCTCAGGCAGGAAGCATAGGACCAAGATGCTTCTGAGAGCTTCCTGGTCTGTGACAGAACCAGGGCTCGGTTTCCCTTCCTCTTTTTGTTCTTGTCTCCTTCTCTGCTCACACATATGCACCAGAAAATAAAAAGGAAATGGACATTAGCTTTAGGTAAGTTAATCTGCATTAGTCTTAGCTGTTCTCTAAAATGTAAACTGGGACAGGACCAACTTCCTTGAGGCAGGGAGCTTGTCTGACTCTTCTCTGTCTGCTGATGCTGAGGATGCATTTATTGAATACACGAAGAAGGCACTGAATGACAGCTGTCAAGCAAAGGAAATGACCGGCGAGGATGATACTCTGAGCTCTGAATGCTGCCTCCCTTGAAGTCGCATCTGAGAGGAAGCTGCGGGCAGTGCAAGCTAACTACACCGCAGCCAGGTCCTCCTAAGGGCACACAGACACACGCACGGCACAGACGGGCCCCTCACGCTCCTGACAGCTCTGAGCAGCTTGGCGTCTGTTTGCGTTGCAGGGGAGGATGGCAGTAGCTAAAAAGCTGAAGGAGACCGCACGCAGCTCCCGCGTCACTGACACTGAGGCCGGAAGAGGTCCACGGAAGTGTGTGGAGGGGCACTGGGGTCTGTGCCACAGGGAAAGATCCCTTTCCGGTAGCGACAGGTGCCGATGGGGGTGGGCTCGGCCCCCCAGCCCACATGTGGGGATGGGCAACAGTCTGGCATCAGCAGTACTTACCTTCATCCTACACTCCTTTAGTAAGCCTTCTACAAATTTTGAGTTGGTCTGTGCAATCACTGCGGGAGAGAGGTCTGACAGCTTGGGTTGTCTCAGGTTTTTTCCTAGACTTCGCGCCTCTTGCATGTATTTCTAAAAATTGAAAGTATCCTTAGTGAATAAACACCAGGTATTTTTCTGTCCTGCTTAACCTTACACAGACAGATGCAGGAACAGACAAGACCACAGAGCTTCTAAGCGCGCACGAGCAGCAGGAATCAGCTTTGGTGTGCTGACGTGTGGTGGCCACCCCCACTCCCCCATCCTGTCACCTGTGAACTCTCCGGAAAGAGCAGGACAGAAACCTCCCCAGGTGAGACTCACTTGAGACGAGGAGGAGTCTCACTCTTACTCTGGCCTGCCTGGAGCTGTGACAGGTCAGGATCAAGGTGACGACAAAAGCCCTTAGGCATGTGGGTGGAGACCCAGGTTCTCAGGTCCCCGCCTTCGGGACTGCTCTCCCCACACCGGAGACCTTACACCGAGCCTTCCACTCCGAGTCACAGCAGTGCAGTCAGGAGCTCCAGAACTGCACTGCAACTTACGTTACCACCTGAGGCCCATCAACTAGGTGGGTTATGAACCTCGGATTATCCCTGAGGTGGACACGAGACATGCCACGAAGCCCACCACTGAGCTCTGACACCACACTGAGGAGCACAGCGTGCTCGCAGGGTGGGCGGCCTCTTCCCCCGTGGTGCTCACGGCCCTCCCTCGCCTTGCCCTGGTTGGGAGAAGGAGCCGCAGTGATAGGGTAGCGTCCGGGGACTCTGAGGCACCACACTGGGTAGTACAGAATGCATGTTCTCTCCTCTTCCTGGGCTGCCTGAAAAGCCTCCTCTAGATGCTCTACCTCTGCATCAGGGCTACTGGGTAGAACCTCCAGGAGGCTCCCATGTCTCAGGATCATATTTAAAGAATAAGCACTCTGAATTCACAAGCCGCATCTAACACCGGCCCTCAGGCACACATGCGAAACCTACTTTCTACCTCAGCGGAGAGCTTGGTAGTATAAGACATGTGTAAATCCTCCGCATTCTTCAAACATGAGAGTTTGTAGGGTTAACATACTTCCCCTCTGAGAGAAAAACAATCTGCTAACCATGAAAGTAAAAAACTCCACCAGAAGGGATTTAACTGAGCAGTTTACCTGTTACCTTCCAATTCTCATGATGAAAGTTAACATTAGCAAAATAATGTTCTTTCCCATCTACTGATTTTAAGGAAAATTTAATATCAAATGAATTTTGTAAGCATTGGTTCCTGCAGCAATTATGAATACTTTTCTGTTTCAAATATTTTTAAGAGGGCTTAGTAGGAAGGAGACGATGTTGGTCAAAGCACACAAAGTTTCAGTTAGATGGGGGGATTAAGATCTGGAGAGCTACTGTACAGTGTAATTACTGTAATTAATAATAATATACTGTACCCTTGAACACTGCTGAGAGAGCAGGTTTTAAATGTTAAGTATATGCTGTGATAGATACGCTAATTCACGTGAGTTCATCTTTTCACAGTATGTATGAGTAGCAGGACAGTGTGTCACATACTATACATACACACAATTTTGTTGTCAATTTAAAGACTAATAAATTTTTTAAAAGATTAAAAGAAAATAAAATGGAAAATTGGTAACAAGGGAACTATTCTCAATGGAGAAGTGTAACAGTGTGGACAGAAACATTCTAACACTTAGTTTCCTAAGAAAGTCAGTGCGAAAAATGAAAGCAGAATCCAAGAAATCAACCTACAGTACAAGGCATGAGCCCTATATAAGAATTATACCCGTTTCTAATTATTGTTTGGGATATGTATTAAAAATGAGACATGAAAGGTTGGTAGAAACATGTTAAAGGCTTTACGTGGAATGCTGAATGTTTATAAAGGGTCCTTTTTGCTTCAACACCCCGATCTTTAGCACTCTTGCAAACAATGACAGAACCGTGACAAGACTCAATTCTCAAGAAGAGCTAAGAAGCAAGCTTGCTTAGGAAGAAATGCAATAGCTAGAAGAGAGGAGTGAGACTATGGCTGGGCAAGAGGCTAGGAGGAACTGAAGCATTTCTCCTTCTTTCTGGAATATATGAATACACTTTGGAAAGGCAATAATTTGATTAAAACCTACACACTGTTGAAAGTATGTGCAATGACTTCTATGCATGGACACAGCTAGGCGGGCGCTGTTCCCGCTGTATCCGCTAAGCACCCAGTGCACAGGTGTGGGTCTAGTGATCGGCCCACGCTGCGGCCCCTCGTAGTCTGCGGTAGCCGCGGAGCTGGCAGCACCGCAGGGACACTCACAGGGAGGATGCAGGCCAGAGGCCCAGGAGTGAGGTGCCTCTGCACACACACATGGGGCAATGCCTGAAAGTAAACAAGTGATGACAAAAATGGTAAGTGGAAAAAAGATGTATTTTGAAATGAAAAATGGGAATGAACTTTTCACAAAGAATGTTTTCCCTATAAAGTCCATTTCTCTACAGACAGACGTAACTCCAGATTTGTTTCTGAGATTTATTTCTGTCAAAGGCAGAAAGTAACAAACCAGTAGGACATGCCTATAAAAATATATCCTACCATTCAAGAAACACTAAATGTGGTTTAACACAGGCTTTGCCCTCCCTTTGTAGCAGACATCCTATCTCTCTAACGGCTGCTGAACTCATGAAGAGGACCCCTGCAGAATTACCGACGTTGATGCTAATGATGCGAGAGAGGGGGGAAAGATCTGAGGTTCTCGAGCCCCCAGATGCAGAGCTGTTAGCGCAGCGCGGTGCAGGGTTAGCAAGAACCGACTCCTGGCTCAGATACTGAGTCCTGGCCTCAGGCCCACGCTGCCTCTGTGTCCTCTTAACTCCAGACACGGCTCCTGGACTTCAGGTGACTTGTGCTATGCTGACAAGATGACCTTAAAGGCTCCTCTTAACCTGACATTCTACGCTGATGACTAGATTTTCCAACAACAGAAAATGTGGACCAGGAAGGTAGATGCTGCGGAAATAAAACTCAGCAAAGGGGCTGGGGATTTAGCTCAGCGGCACAGCACCTGCTTGGCAAACGCAAGGTCGTGAGTTCGATTCCTGGTACCGGAAAAAATCCCCCCCAAAAAACAAAAACAACAACAAAAAAAACTCAGCAAAAAGAAGCTGAAATGTAGTCACTTCTGTCCTTCTGCAAAATGCTTAAATAAGAGCGAAGTTGTAGCTCTGCGGTGCAGCTCAGCAGTGAATGGTCACCTAGCATGTCCAAGGCTCTGGGTTAAAAGCCCAGCCCCACATACAGGGAATCTGCACATTCCATGTCTCTTCCCTTTAGAAGAAAAGCAATTTGCTACCCAGTACCAAAAAACCAAAACCAAAACCCCAAAGCAAGCACACACACTCCCACCGAGGCGGCCGCAAAGGCTCTACGGAGGCGGCCTACGTCAGCGCACGCGCAATGGGTACCTGATGGGAGGAGGGCTGAGTGCTCACACCGCAAGGTGACCGGGCGTCTACAGCTACGTGCACACACGTGTTCCAACCACCACACGCGTGAACACTGTGAACACTCTCGGCAGAGGACATACCAGGCAGCACTCAGAGAAGGACTTTTTAGGAGGCCGTGTGGGAGGAGGTGGGCCTTGCTCCCACTCCCAGAATGCCATGGAGTTCTGACAGACATGGTCCCCGGAAGGCTAAGAGGATGGAGAAGTGGCAGTGACAGGAGGAAAAAAGAAAAGGACAGGGAGAGAGACACAAGCAGAACAAGCATGCATCTGACAGGAGCGCGGCACAGGGGAGGGGGAGAAACAGTACAGCAGCCAAGGAAGAGCACTGCACAACAGGTGCTTCCATTCTTCAGAAAGAGCTTACAATCACACATGAATGTTAACAAAGGTCAACAGATGCTCTGAATGACGTTTTCTGCTTTATTTTCACACATTTGAGCTTAGAAAATAATTAACAGTTGTTTTTCTTTTTTTTTTGAGATAGGATCTCACTATATAATCAAGGCCTGTCTCACACTCTTGACGATCCTCCTGCCTCAGCCTCCCAAGTACTGGAATGACAGGTGGGTGCCACCATGCCCAGGAACAGACTTTCTGATTGCATTCTGTTCTGACCACAAGAAATAATAAAAAACTTACTAGTAATTATTGAAATGCATAACTGTGGTCTTATTTTTAAAGAGTTAAAAAAAAAAAGCACAAAGATGTCAATTTATTTATTTTATTTTTTGTCTTTTTGAGACAGGGTCTCGCTATGCAGTTCAGGCTGGCCTTGAGCTCACTGTGTAGCCCAGGCTGGTCTTGAACTCACAATGATCCTCCTGCCTCAGCCTCCTGAGTGCTGGGATTATAGGTATGAGCTACCATGACAGGCTAAAATATTTTTTAAAAATGGGGTCAAGGGGCTAGGGATTTAGTTCAGCGGCACAGCGCCTGCCTGGCAAGCGCAAAGTTGTAAGTTTGATTCCGGGTACTGGAAAAAAACCAAAACCAAAACCAAAAAAAAAAAAAAAAAAAAAAAAAAAAAAAAAAAAAGGGGGTCAGCAAGCCAAGGCACAGGTAAACACACTACCTACTAGTCTGGATTGTATCTGAAACCTTGAAATGTCTATGTTTCTCCTTACTGGAGACCTACACCATCAACCTAAAACTTACCCTAAACGTAACTTTCCTTGACACAGCACACAGAAAAACTGGTTTGAGAGCCCTATGTCACATGCCTTGAAACAATGAACACAGAAATGGTGTTTTCTGGTATAAATGAGCACAGAAGGTTAACACTTTAAAATGTAACAGTGAGTTTCCGAGGCAGGCAGACGAGCCTGCACTTGAAGCCTGGCTGCAGATGCGGCTGCCCGGCTCCCGCAGCCCTGGCCGGTGGCGCGCACACCCACCTCCCGCAGGTCGCTGTCCAGGCCGGCGTGCTCCGAGTGCTGCCGCAGGCGCTCCTTCCGGCGCTGCGCCGTGGCGCTCCGGCTCACCCAGCGGCTGAGGAGAGAAGCACACCAAGAGGCCGCCAAGTCAAGACACGCGCGCTATCAGAAAGGCTGACAACAAATATTTTCAATCAATTCTCTACAAAATAGTGTACGTAGCAACTTTATTAGGATGCAATTAGAACACCACACACTCCGCCTCCTTAAAGCACACACCCCTGTGGTTTCTGGTATGCTGCAGGTGTGTCAGACAGCGGCACATTTAATGCTTTTTATTTTTTGGTACTGGGACTCGAACTCAGGACCTTGCACCTGCCAGGCAGGCACTTATGTCACCGAGCAATATCCCTGGCCCTTAATGCCTTTTAAACCAGGGTTAGCAAAGGGTCAGCGCAGGCCTGGGATGTAGCTCTGTGGTGGTGCACCTGCCTAGCACTGCCAAGACCCTGGGGTTAATCACAGTACACCAAAAGCACCCCACTGCCAAGGAAAGAAGTGCCTATTCCCAACTGAACTTTTCTTTGGGAGCAAACGAAACAAAGCAAAACAAAATTCTCAACTTTGGACTTTTCTTCCTGTTGTACTGGGGACTGTTGTTTTTTTGTTTTTCTGCTGGTACCAGGAATCAAACTCATGACCTTGCGCTTGCCAGGCAGGCGCTATGCCACTGAGCTAAATCCCCAGCCCCTGTACTGGGGACTGAATCAGGAACCTTATGCATGCTAGGCCAGTGCTCTCCTATAGAGCTGCATCCTTAGCCTTTTTTAAATTTTGAGACTGGGTTCCACTAAGTTGCCCAGACTAGCATCAAACTTGTAATCCTGCCTCGACCTCCCAAGCAGCTGAGATTATAGGTATGCACCTCCATGCTGGGCCAATCTTTGGATTTTCACTGCTCAGGCATTTATGGGTTATAAGTCAGCAGCAGAGGGTCAACCCATATTTCAAATGAATTAATGTGGTCTTGAGGAAAAGTACTCAGACAGAGATGTTTAATTACACACTGCCTCACTAGAGCAGTGGAGTGCCCCCATTGATTCCTTCAGTTCGTTACTCAAATGAAGAACAGAATATTCTTACTTGTTATTGGTAGGCCCTGTGGCCAAGACATCGGACTGTAACTTTGGAAAGAATCCTTGCTCATATTTGCCTTGACCGATTTTCATGTCTAGCAGATGTGGATGGATTGCAGTGTGATCCATTTTCATTAGTCTTTGCTCAATGGATTGGGCTATAAATTAAATTTATAACAAATCAGACCCATGATGAATGTGATCATTATGTACTGCAAACATGTACTAATAAAAATAAACAAATTATAAAAAGAGAAAAGAAAATTAGAGCTATTTCACTGCTAACACTTCAAAAATAATGCTTCTTCCATTCATGCACATGAAGAATTCAATCAGCCCAACATCCTGCAATATTTTTATAGAAAGGTTAATTTAAAATAAATACTAGATGATTGATTTTCATGGTGTTTTCTGCCTTTGTCAAAAGCTGGGCAGCTGGGTTGAAAAATCTCTAATTTAGTATTGAGATAGTTTTTCTAAAATAGGAAATTCAATATTCTTAACAAAAATGTGGTTCTAAGCACATTAAAGAAAACTGATGGCAAGGAAAGTATTTTCTTGAGCTGAAAGACAACGTGAAAGAAGGAAGAAGCAAACATTCACTGAGCACACTCCCCATCTATAACAAAGAATTGTGTGAGTTCTGCCCTGCGCTTTTACCAATTCCCATTAGCAGGAGTCTTTAGAAGTGCTTGTTAGGTCAAGAGGGTACTGCAGAGAAGTCAAATAAGCAGGCATTCAGAAAATGTCCAGAGGATAAGAAACTGGCCTTTTGAAGAATGGATAGGTTGAAGTGAAAAGACAGGAGTTACTCAGCATTTGTCTTAAAACACATTAAATTTAGGGGTGTGGGAGGACATCTCCAAGCCTGAGGAGAGCAATCTATTTTTCTGCTAAAACAAAGTAATACTCATCTTATTGTTATCAACCACATTTTGGGAAGAAAATGTAACATTTGAGGAGCAAGACTAGGTCTCCAATCCTTTGCCAACAGGTTACTAGACAGGGATAGCGAGCAGGGAGCTGTACGGGTGGCACACAGGCACGCCGGGGAACTGCTGATCTGGTGACTCAGGAGAGGGCAGCTTTGTAAGTGTCCCACAGAATCCACTTATGGCCCTCTTCACTGCGAGCAGCCTGAGTCTTGCTTGGTTGTTCCCAAATACATCCTCATGACTTTTGGGGACGGACTCTACCCTCAAGACTCCTGACTCTGAGGCTCCATGGTGCGTGCCATCCGCCATCAGCTCACAGAACAGCACACAAGCCAGCTGTGTCTGACGGAGGTCCTGAGGTGCCGGGTGAAAGGTGGATGGAAGGGGATACCGTGACCAAACGTCAGACGGTGGGTAATGGACTTCCAGCTTCCCCGATTTCCCTCATAACCCATCAGTTCATCTAAAACCTTGAATTTCACTGCATATTTAATATGGAACTTGTAACTTCTCTTAAAACATAGCCTGCATGTTCTGTGCTGTGTAAGAGAATGCTATGCTTTAGTGCAAGTGACATTTCGATGTTCAACTATGTCTGATGACCTTCTACACCTCTATCTATACATCCTAGTATTTACAAAACATTAATTAATGGGTGGTTTTGGCAAAATGACGACCAGATCCATGGTATAGAATTCGGAGGTCTTTGTCCATTTTATATTCCATGAAGTACTACAAAATTCCATCTCTGTCAAGAAGAGATTCTGTTCTCACAAAAGGAAAAAATAAGAAAGGAGCTTCAGGTTTTCTGCTGGGTTTATATATATCTGTATGTGTACATGGTATCTTTGAGACAGAGTCTCGCCATGTAGTTCAGGCTAATCTCAAATTTATTATGCAGCCCAGGTTGTCCTGGAATGTGCAATCCTCTTGCCTCAGCTTTCCAAGTGCTGGGATTACATCTATTGGAAAGTGACAGAGAAATCCATACAACACAATATTGGGTTGTTCCCTTTGCTTGGAAAGTTTAAGAACTTTCCAGACAAAAATCATGATTCATGATGAGTTACTCTAGGGTTTGTATTTAAATTGTTTCAGGGAGCATAATGCAACATTACTTTCAGTGACTACATCACCAGTGAATACTTAACATTCAGAAATTAGCAAATGCCTGCTTTGAGAGGTCAGGGGTCTGTTAGACTTTGAAGGGTTTGTGACAATATGGATTCGTGGTAAGAAGAAGAAAATTGTATTCCTATCCACTTCTTGTCTTTCTGCATAGAAATCATGGGGTTCAGATGCCACAATATCAGCAGCAGCTAGCCTGGCCCTAAACAGCTCACCTGCAAATCAAAATTCTTTCTTATTAGAGGCAAAACAACAACAAAAGCACATGCACACACACAAAACTCGATATTCAATAAAAACCCAATGTCATCTACAATATCTTAATCTTTCAGTTGGGGGGCAATTTCAACTGATAAAAGAAATAACTACATCAATTATAAGCAGTAAGCAGTCAGAGCAAGCTGTTTCCTTTTACTTCTAAAAAGAGTCTTTGACAGATTAGATTCTGGGGAGGCTACCACCTAAACTTAATCTGGTTTTCTCACATGGAAAGTCTATTATGGTACATTTCCAAAGGGGTTTTATATAATTTTTGTGATGACAGTGGGAGTACCAAACTCCGGGAGAGGCTGAAAGAAAATCTTTAACTGGAAAGACATCCTCTATGGAACACATAAATTAAGAAACTGACGCTTAACTCCATTTTTAACATTCTATCAGGAAAGTAGGAATGAAATTTACTCACTAAGGCATTATATTACTCACATGCCTGTTAAAGCACTGGAATCCTTGTATTTTCTGAGCTTGCATAAACAACTTCATTTACTCTACCCACTCAATTTCTAGAAACACACAGGTACTTGTCATTTCCTGAAGGGGCTTCCACTGAGCTACCCTTGTACATAGGAACACGATGAGGTCACGTCTGAGAGACTTGCACAGCTATCTAAGTGGTATCATTTAATACGTCTTTCCTTAAACATGCTAAAAATCACCACTTTCCTTAAATATGCTACAGTATCACTACTCCTAAGAGTGATTTATTTAAGTAAAGTGGTAAAGGCAAGCAAGCAGCAGAAGCAACGCACAGAAAGTGCTGCAACTATTGTCTCAGCTGGTAACTAGCTGTTGGCAACCAGAGGTAAATTCCTTGACTTTCCAGCCTTCTCAGTTATACAGTAAGGACAGTAATAAAACAACACAAAAACAAGTGCTGCTAAGATCAAATACATAATGCATCTACAGACTTGGCATAATGAACAGCACACAGTAGGTGCCAGTTATTAACATGGTTATTTCCTTAATGGATCACATTACACTGCCAGACAAGTCTGACCATGACTCATAATTCTCTGATTCTGGGGAAAAACTGGTGCAGGGTTTTGAATATAAGAATTTCCTCTCATTTGAACGCAACAATACAGAGATTTAATTTCAACAAATGAAACTATATAATTAGCAATACCAACACAACAAATATACTGTTTGCTATACAAACTAAGCAGCCTCTCAGATCTTTCAAGTTAATATTTTCTGGAATAACGAAAAGAGAAAAAGACAGCACGAGCAGCAAGATAGAAACCAACTTTTTTCTATGAGGCAAGAAAAAGAATGAGACAAAAATTATAACAACATCCTAGTTATGCTCTGTTCAATTTATGATTGCTTTTCCTCTTTTGTCTAAGGGAAGACGAGTGTCCAGGAGGAATGGTGACTCAGAGACAGGAAGGAAACTATTGGGACTTTCTGATACAGGACCAGGACCAGCCACAATACCTAAAACTGAAAATTAACTTTGTGGAACACAAGGCCAACATGTAAAAGAAATGTCATGAATTTTAATTTTAACAAGCACGGCAAATGTACCTGCTTCTTTTAAAGTGCTGCATTTCTGATATATAGATGTCCGCAAGGTGGGCGCCCTTACATTGTACAATCTTATCTTCTCAATCCGAGAATCAAAGACCCGAAGCAAAGCGTCTTTCTCTTCCCACTGAGACATAATTTTATTATCAATAAAGGTAGCAAACATCTGTGTTTCAATGAAGCGTGAAAGAAACGGCAGGTAAGGCTCAGGCTGGTCAGACAGGAAAGAAGCCTGTAATGAGATAATTAGCAAATTATTACTGTTAAGAGAGTATTTCAATACTACGTGTTAAACCTGAAAATTATCATTCATTAAAATTATTCTTTTCAAAACTTAACATATAAAACTGACACCTGAAATTCAAAAATCTTTTATAAATCTAATCTTCCTTTTTCTAAATTTATAGAAGGTCACGTGGGTCTTGAGCACTAATGTTCCCTTTCAAACTGATTTACATTCTGAACCTGATGACCATTACGAAGAGCAGAGGGCTTAATTAAAGAAAGAAGGTGGATAAGCTGCTGTGGTTGTCAGTTATTCACTTCACTTACCAGTAAATCTTGATCTCTCTCCTCAGTAATTTCTTTTGCTCTCCATTTCTAGCCAAAAGGCCATGCATTAACTGATACAATAATGATACCCACATTAGCAACAACTATCTCAAAATGACAACACAGAATTTACAGTGAAGACTGAAATTAACTGTGTTCTTCAAGCGCATGTTTTTCTAGATTCCAACTCTCTTTGTTAATTCAAGATCAAACTCATCAAACTTTTTCAAGACCTGTGCTGACACAACAGTTTGGGGCTTACAAACTGTAAAAATCCTTGCTTGAAAAATCATTGGAATCTCACTTTTGGAAAACTGTCCAGGCAAGCGGCACCTTCCTGTTTCTAGCTCGTTGGATACACAGCGAATTCACTATGTTACAATCCATTTCTGATCCAAAGTGGTCACTTTTTCTTGTTTTTCACGTCCACATGTGCAGGAGCTTTTGTTCAGACAAGCTGAGGTGTGGAAGCAATTTACTACTTTGTTCACTGGGTCCGCTTCCCTTTTCACTCATTCAAACAGATGTGGTGTGGAAGAAGCCAGAAGGGACGGGGGAAGGTAAATTCTGACGAAGGGTTCCTTTTCTTAATAACATACTCATCAGCTTCCTCCTAGTGTACTTATTTTTCACTGTGAATTTTCAGAGGCCTTTTAAAAGCTTCCTTACAAAAATCCACTTACTCAAGTCAAGTGCTTCCATGTTTCAGGTAAATTTATGTAATTCCAAACTACCAGAGAAAGAGGCACCGTAGCTTCTAAAATCAGTTTACCTCCTCAAAGGCATCTTACCGATAAACATCACTCTAACTTTTTATAGAGCAAATAGCCTTAGAAATATGAATCAAATAGTCACATCTAGCTTTTGATGCTCAGACCCTCCTAAGCTACAACATTTAAGATAAACAAAACTTGGCATGCAATATTAGTATGTCCTGCATAGTTTCCTCATGAAAAATGAGACGATTACAAGCCTTCTGCAGAGTATCCAACATAAAACTTTCATTTCTTAAGGGGTTACAGAATTCCACTTCTAGTTTAAGATACATAAAGATTAAAAAAAAAAATTACTAGGACTCAATTTAAGTAAGAATTTTAATTTCCCCAAGGACAAATCATGAATGTAGAGATTAGTTCCCAAGCAGATAGGGAAAAAAGCTTAGAAAAAAGCTAAGGTAAAAGAGAAAGGGAACTAAGAGTAGGAATACACCTGAATAAGTTTAATATTAAAGATATTTCATCAAAAGTGAAGTGCACCTGCAAGTTGCGATGCACATGTAGAGTATCCTCTATCAGAAAAAATATGGAGGTTTTTCTCCGGTACCGGGAATCGAACTCATGACCTTGCGCTTGCCAGGCAGGTGCTTTGCCGCTGAGCTAAATCCCCAGCCCCCAAAAATACAGAGGAATCAGATAATTCTTTTAGCTACTCGCCTTTCCAGAGTTTAGCTCAAATTACGGTCAGATGGCCCAGGACTGTCCATCAGCCTGTGGGAGCACGGCCCCTTCAGGAGGCCTGTGTGACATGAAGATGCCACTTAGTGAAAGCCGTGACTCACTCTAACTGCACTGCTGGACCTCAGCAGTCACAGGCAGGGGCTGAACCGTGCCCCGGTGACCTAGGAGTCAGCGCACAGCCCTAAGTGCTTTTGTCTGGAAAAAAGCAAACCAAGCCAAACCAAACCCTGGGAGATAAATGAAGAAAATGTGGCAGAATACAGTAACCCTTAGAAAAGCTTCTGCAGGACAGTCAAAAGCTGGTCTTCCTTTCCCCACAACTCTGGAACAAAGTCTTAGAGCAACAGTCATAAAATCTAATATACTCTTTCTTTCCCTCTATTGATCCTAAAATGTGGCAAGAATCTGGCTTCTGAAACTGAATGTTACCTTTCCATGGACCAGTGAGTGACTTCAATATGGGATGAAGACTAAACACATATAAGAGAGGATTTCTCAGCAAGGAACATGTTTCATCTCACTAGACTTGATCATAAAATTAGAGTTAAAAACCCTTACAAGGTTCAACAGTGTTAACAGATTTGAAAAACCCGTGAAAAGAGTTTCTATAATTTAAACATTGTGAAAGTTCAAGAAATGCAAAAATGAGATTACAGGTAACATAGCACACATATTAATATCTAGTCATGTGCAGGTTGATTTACTTTTGGGTGAAATTACTGTTTAGCGCAAGGGCCTCTGCACTGAGCTATATGCCCACCCCTTTTAAAATTCTTAATTTTGAGACAGATTCTTGGAAAATCCCTACAATGCTCAGTGTGGGCTCAAACCTGCAATCCTGTCTCAGCCTTTGAGAGTACTGGGATCACAGGCATGTGGCAACATGCCCAGCTAAAGAAAAGTTGGTAATGGGCTGAGAAGAGGAAAAAATAATCTGTGTTTAAAAAAGTTAATAGGTATGGTCGCAAATGCCTGTAATTCCAGCAGGGGGGCCTGAGGCATGAGGATCGCTGTGAGTTCAAGGCCAGCCTGGGCTGCGTAGTGAGTTCAAGGCCAGCCTGGAATACACAGTGAGACTCTGTCTCAAACAACAACAACAGCTAACCAAATCCATAATATACCCCTCTAAGAACCATGAAAAGGAAAACTCTGGTTCTTTTTACTTTGTCAAAGTTCTGCATCTGTTCCCGGTTGGTCAGCCAGGACTCCATGTCCTGAGCGGTCTGAATCACAAACGCTTCATAGTCTGCAAACATCTGTGTGAAGCGGTTAGCGAAGACCTCCCGTAGCTGCACATTGAGCTGGTAGTCCCTGAGCTCTGCCTCCTCACACTGCAGCTTCAGGTCCTTGTCCTTCTCACTCAGGGAAGTGGAGAGGTCCACCTTCTCCACAGTCACCCCAGTGCGCTTGGCCAGGGCCTGCAGGCGAGCGATGGTCTCGTTGCCTTTCAACAGCTCATACATGCTGATGCTGCTGGTGGACACATTGCCATTCTTCTTGTCACTGACCAAGTCCTTCAGCACCAGGTTCTTCAGCTGGGTGGCGCTCTCACTGCAGTGGAGGCTGCCCTCAGGAGGAATCCCGAACTGAAGGAGGACTTCAGCGAGCTCCTGGATGAAATCCACTTTATTGGGGAACTGTGGAAATTCTTCAGGCAGCTCAATAAAATGGTTGTCAATATCCACAAAACACAAATTAGCCTGAAAGAGAAAAAATACAAAGGTTTACAGAATTTTATGCTTTAAATATTACTGCCAACTATTATAAATAACACCATAGATTACGGGTACTTAGGATTTTTCAGTACTTAGAACTGAATCCAGGGCCTCAGCACTGACTACATCCCCAGCTCTTTCTTATTTTGAGACAGGGTCTTTCTAAATTGCCCAGGCTGGGCTTGAACTTGTGATCCTCCTGCCTCAGCCTCTCAAGAGTGCTGGGGATCACAAGTGTATCTTGCCATGTGTGGCTACGATGTTTTTTTTATTTGTTAAACTTCTTAAAAACTATTGATTTTATGTTAACTATCTCAAGGTTTCATTTATTGTTTTTTTTGGGGGTGGTGCTGGGGACTGGACCCACAGCTAAGCATATACTCTACCACCAAGCCACACCCCTACTCCATGAATTTCAGACGAGATTGGGCGCGTTCAGGGTAGTATGGTCGTAGACCACCCCATGAATTTCAGAATTTTTTTCTATTGTAAACTTTGGCTTATTTGTACTTGAGTTCTCATTTTATAGCAAGCATGAAAACGGGAGAGTGGAGTCCATGAGGAGACTAACTGTCAGTCTGTGCTGGGTTCACCACGCTAAGACTTACCTGGTCAGGCAGACCTGCTTTGAAAGTTTGTTACAAACTGCCTCCATCAAATTATCACCCAGGGGCTCCAACGCCTCTTGCCACAGTACCTCAGCAATCTGATCAGTCACTGCTCTAACTTCTCTGAACTCCTCAGAGTATTTAACATGTGCCCAAGTGCAAAGGGACGTCAGTGCTAACACATGACAAGATTACACAAGACAGCTACAGAGTTCAGTCCCGAGGTTATTACATCACCAATAGAGTGGCAGGGTACAAGCGACACACAAGATATTTTTGCCACTATTGTGCTTTATAAAATTTGCATACGTTACTTCAGTTTCAGCTTCAAGCTGTGCTGATAATGACAGGAAAACTCATTTCCACTCATTTTTTTTCCCCAGAACAAAACTATCTAATTGCCAATTCCTTGAGATGCAGGCATTTTCGCTCCAGGGCTGAAGGGGCAATGTAAAGCTTGTCCCCGCCACACACCTGTCCCTACATCTCGCATTCCTGCTCCAGCTCGTGCAGCAAGATAATCAGCCTTAGCTGTTGCCTGAAGCATGGACTCTGGATGTGGACATGCCTCTCCTTGATAAATTTTAATTTAAGCCTTAAAATGTTCTACAAGATCTCTACAAGTGATTTTAGATCCACTTGCTTCTTTTTCTACCAAATTTTCAGGGGCAAGCAGCAACGGAACTAGATCGCAAAGCTCTCCCTTAAATTCTTCACCAATATCTTTCAATCTCCCATCAAAACTAGGGCTGGCTGCAACTTTAAGACCAGGATGTGGCAAAAGGAAGCAACCCAGATTTGAGAAATAATTATGAATGTGCTTCCCTGCACTCTATTGCTCTTCATGCTGATTTTGTTTTACCTGCAATCTCTTTTCAAGAAATTGTGTTCTACCTTCCAAACAACATGAATGTCCACAAGGATAACCCTAATCTCTAATCAAAAACATTAACATCTGAAATGGTTTCTGATAGATTTCTTCCATGGCAAGTCTTCCATATTCTGTAAATAATTTCAAATACTGAAGATCATCTTCTAGAATATTCTGAGACAAATTACATACCTGGGCAGATTAATCATAGTGCTCACAAAAAAAACTGCTGCACAATCTTTGCTAGTTGACTGGCTATCAAAGGTACCCTGGGTATCCATTAGCTGCACAGCCACTTTTGCTCCACTGGGGCTGTCAATCACAAATCCTTCATTCTAAACTTGTATACCGTTGTTTCTCTTTCATAACCATCTCGCCACGTAAAGCCAGTGAATGGTTCATTGTTTCCACCAATCCAACTTTGAGAACCCTTGTTATACATATGACAAGGATTAAGTGTGAAGTCCAGCAGAGATGATTTTCCTTTAAGAAAAGCTCCTATCACAGATACTACAACTATGTTAAGATCTCATTTGTGCTCCTGTAGCCAAACCTGCTCCAAAGCTTCATCCTCAAGCTCAAAGTTCTGATCATTTTCAAGAGCAAGAGCCAAAACAACAGGAACTGGACACGTTTCTTCACAACCTCATTAGAGCGTACGAGGTCATCATCTTCATACTCCTCACTCAGGGAGGCAGTGGACGAGATGTGGTTAACCACAGAACGGAGGGAGCTGGTCCGCCACTGGTGCCTCAGCCCCTGGTACAGCTGCTTGAATTTAAGAATTTTAAACAATCTCTTGCTGGCACACTCCCCCAGGTATTTTGTATCATATTTAATATTTATGAACAGCTTTTTCCTGGTCTCAGGAATTTAATCTGACAAGAAGCTCTAGTTTGGCACCCACTGGGCCTTCCTAAATGTATAAAGGTGTCCAGACTCACAGGACCTCAAAAATGAAGATCGCTGGGTCAAACACTCACGGGATGAGCTTTACCGTTCTTCGCATTCCATTGCTCTAGCACCTGTAACTTAGAATTGACAGTAACTGCTAAAAACTGGGGCTGGAGTAGCCCCAAATGGGACAAAATTGGCAAAGATCAATCCAATTGAAAGATAATCACAAACTGTCACTTTACCCAAAACCAGCTAATCCTAGAATAATGCAACGATTTTAAAAGCCACAGGACAAAAAGCAGGAGGCAGAAAGAAGTGGAAGCAAGTGCCTGGATGATGACAAACGATTCAGTCCTGAAAGCTTAGAAGGGGACTCAGAAGAGATTCTTGTGGGGGAAAAAAGGCGACAGAAATCAGAAGGAATGTTTTCTGAGTTTGCTTACATTTTAGACTTGGAATTTATTTTGAATAAAGATTTAAATATTTTTGGAGTAGATATAAACAATTTAAGAGGCCAAGTCTCTGAATAAAACCTGGCCTCTCCCTTAGATGTTTAATAGTAGTAAATGCCAAACACCATTTTATCTCACCACCCCGCACCATCTTAATCAGAACAGGCCGTGGGTGAGAAAGATCCCTGAGCTTTGGAGCAAGAGCAGGGTGGAAGGGTAGAAGGGCGCTGGCACCAAAGGCAGAGCCTGTCCCAGAAAACTGATCCCAATCCCACGGACAGGACTGAGGCACGGCCTGGGATAGGGGAAGCAAGCGAACTCAGAAGCTTCCACCTGTGCTCCCCTCTCCCCCCAGGTCACCAGGGAGAGAATTCACACTGTCCTCTGATCCCGAAGTCTCCTCTGATCCCTGCTCACTGGGCTACATAATAAGCAAGAACAGTGAAGTTTAAATTAAAAAACAAAAATCTAACATTTCCCCTGTGCTAACAACTGATGATGATTCCTACAGCCTGATGTAACCTTTAAATTCAGTCTTGCAGATTAAGAAACTGAGGCCCAAGATAGTAGGTGACTTCCTGGCGACTGCTCTCAGTGTGTATCCTCAAACAGACTGGTGGCTTCTGGCATTTTTTGTTTTGTTTTTATTTTTCAAGTTTTCCTTATCTCCCATGTCAATAGCCTTTTCAAAATACACAGCTGAAATGAGCTGGACATGCTAGCACATGCTTGTAATCCCTGATACTCAGGAGGCTGAGGTGGGAGGATTAAAAATTTTAGGCCAACTTGGGCAATTTAGCTGAAATTTAGCGTGTCTAAAAATGAAGCGGGGGAGGGGGCAGGAATGTAGCTCAGTGGTAGAGTGCTCAGCTTGCACACATGAAGCCCTGGATTCAATCCCCAGTACTAAAAACAACAAAAACAAACAAACAAACAAAAAAAGAGCTGAAATGTAAGATAGTAGTGCAGCCTATTGCTTTTCTAAAGCCACATCTTAATATATGTGTCTTCAGTCCCTAGAAAGTAGGATGAATTGAAATGCTTAACAGGAGAAAGTAGGTCACCATAATTCAAACAGATGATTCATTATTTTTAAAAATGGAAAAAATTCTCTAACCTGCTAATCTACAGGTTAACAAGCACCCTCCTACTATTGCATGTTATACTACCTGCTTCATGAATGCCTGTCACCCTCTCAGTCCCTGTCCTCTTCCTAGGAAAAGAGAGAAGGGTACGTTTTGTGACACTTCGAAGCTGGCTAAGCCATGTGACCCTGCTAAACTGAAGTGTGTGGGTGTGGGAGTTCAGCCTCCCAGCTCCTGGCCTGTCCTCCTGCTCTTCAAAATCCTCTCATACTGCCTATGTCTGTTCAGAAGGGTCCAAAGGGGCTCTGATGATCCCAGGTAGGAGGAGGAAACAGCAACCTGAGTTACGAAAATATACTGCACAAACCAAAAAGCCCTTTCTCTAAAACAAACAATTCTGTACAATGAGATTTCCGGTAAGTTGCTTCCTCTCTTTAATACTATTAGAATTTTAAAATTCTACCAGATGAGCTAAACAAGGATTACATACATAATAAAAAATACAGTCCATGCCCAATCTGACACTTATTGGGACTAAATCTTTTTACATTTCTACTGATCAACACCACTCACAAGCCTTCGTGATATGTAATTACTACCAATTAAAAAAGATTCAAAAGCTGTCTCACAGGTTGAAACGATTATCTCTTCCATAAGTAAGCCTTCTTACACATCTAACTTAAAGGTTCCAATGTCCTCTACACACTTCATTCACTTATTCCTCTAATTCTTAAACATGTGCTGTTTAGTAGTAACTGTTTTGAAAGTTGAACTTACTCTTTCTCACCTTGCTGTCTCCTGCTGTACTCTGTGCACAGTGTCTGAGACAAGTCATGAAGCCACACAGACAAGGTTGGAATGTCAGCAAGAGCAAGAAGCATCTAGTGATTGAGCAGCGGCAGCTGTCTGCACGTTTACTAGGCGTGGGCTGCCTCGGGCTTTCTCTTCCACAATAAAACAAAGAATTTCCTCAGAATTCCAAAGCAAGGTATGACAAAAAGAGTGGCAAAAGCCATTTGGCTTCAGCTTTTCTCTCTCTCTTTTTTTTTTTTTTTTGCCTACCACTTACTGTAAAGATGAGCAAGAATGACAGAAAGTGAGGTGTCACTCTGCAGTTCATCTCCAGGCCACAGCCTTCTCCCTTCGAATTCCCCACGCGCCCAAAAACAAGCTAACAAAGGGCACTGGTGCCTAGCATCTGGGAGTCACGGGGAAAGGGAGTGGGTGGTTAATTATAAGTCTGCGCACTCCAGCTAGTTACCTAACAACTAACTTCATACCTTCTTAAAATAACCATTTTGTAAACTTGTCATTTTTACTATTTTTAGAAGCCTCATCACTATTTTTAGCCATTATTTTATTTTATAATTTTCAAGGCAAAAGCTTGGGAAATATTACTGAGTACATTTAAGTCACTTTTTGTATGAACAATGGGTATTTTTATACTCACATCTTCCTCAAAATTATGTGAGGCAGATTATTTCATCTTATTGTATAATAATATCGAATGAAGTGGTACACTCTTAGCTTTTTCTTCCAAAAAGTGATGCACCTAATTTATAGTCTTTATACTGAAGCACTGTTATTTTCACAGCTGATTCAGGTTATTTCATATAGCTCTATGAATAGACAAGTATTGTATTATTTAGTGTTGAGGGGCTGAGGTAAAGGTCAGTGGTAGAACACTTGCCTTGTATAGGCCCTGGGTTCTACCCCCAGTGTGCGCACACACAGTCAGTATTCAGATCCCGACTAAAAAAATCAGACATCACTACAAAGGCTTTCAGAATTTTTACCCTGTTTTGTTTAGAGATAGAAGATGCATGCAGACACAGAAAGATTTCCCGACAACAAATATACCAAGGTAGCATTTAAAATTTTCTCAAGAAGGGCCAGGGATGTAGCTCAGCAGCATAGCGGCTGTCTGGCAAGGTCTAGGCCCTAAGTTTGACTGCCAGTACCAAAAAAAAAAAAAAGAATTCCCAAAACTATTTATGTAAAATGGACAATACTTATCTAAATGGTCTTATAAAATATCATTTGAAAAAATATCATTTCAATAACATAGAAAATACATCAGATGTAAGAAACTGAAAGTGTAAATAAAGACCAAAATGTATATTGAGGTACGGTGAAATAGGAAGAAAATGTTCTAATGGGGAGTGGGACGGGGGGCGGTGGGGAAGGAAAGAAGGGAAAAGTTTAAAAATGAGAAAAAAAAGGAAAACATGGGAACAAAGCTTTTATAACTGTGGAGATAAGGAGGGGCTGAAGAGACAGTAGGGATATGGGAAAAAAGAATCAAGTTATATACAGGTACAAATTCTCTACGGTGAGTGTGAGCTGATTAACAAAAAGAAAATAGATCAAATACTGAACTAGAAACTGAAAACATCATTATTTAAGTCTTTAAAACAAAATGCATTTGCCTAATTTTTTCCTTGAAAATTTAAAGGACTTACTTTGAACCAGCAAGAGACTAAATTTAATGAAAGAGAAAAGAAGAAAATTTAGGGAATAGAGAAAAGCAGCAAAATGTGGTGGTGGTGGGGGTACCATGAAAAAGCCCTCCAAAATATGGCAATCTGAGCATATATTCTCTATGACCCGAATCAAGCTGTTTTTCTTTGAACAAAAATGTTAACTTTGGTAAGGAAACATTCGTTAGAATAAAAGTAAGCAATAGACAATTACCAGAATCATTACTGGGTATAATGTGGCTTAATGTGTTACTTTAAATTTATTTATTAAAATGAGAATCTCTATGGGAAATAGGAACAAATAACGGTGAAGCTCAGCGTTAGGGATTTTATTAAGACAGGTGTGAATTAAATAGCTGGTAATATGATGTAATTAACCATTTCACGCTTAACAGGCCACGTCACTCCTGTCAGCATTTCATTTCAAAGGCTTTACATCACAATTCTGAGGACCATTAGCAAGTAAATATTAGATTAAGAATGTGTTCAAAAATTCTTGCTTATTTTCCTCTTAAATAACATTTTAAAATACAATGCACAAAAAACCATAGTAACATTAAGGTGGCAAAAAACTAGAGGCTAAGAGTTTTTTCTCACTGACCAAGCCAGGTTAACACTTGGAGCAGGCTGACAATCGGCCTTGGGTCTAAAAACAGAACAGCAAAGTACGCAATGCTTTTATTACGCCCCATCCGCTGAAAGATATTACTTTTAACCTGAATGCAGGTAAAAAAATCAATTCGCCTCAATTACTGCAGTACAATAATTTTTTCAATGTTAGGCCTGGGATTTATTGCTTAAAAACAAAGTTTATAGCATGAGCATGGAAAATAGATGCTATTAGAATAGTAAAGCAATGAGACTGTGCTTCACAAACCAGTGGTTGTGAACATCAGCCACTGCCCTGCTTTGAAGTCTGTAACCCATGGCTACACTGTAGAAAGGGAAAGGAGTCACAGTCAGCATCGAGGGCTCAGGCTCTACCCCAGCCACACTTGGGGATTCAGGGGCGACAGTGAGACAAGTGGGCAGAGGAAAGTGCTCGTCCACCAAAGCAGACCTGACCCAAATCCACACAAACGTCTCATCACTTGTTGTGCCTGTTACCTCTTGAGGAAGCTCTAGTTTAGAGCGGTCAGTTCCTTCTTTAGACTGAAGGCCCATGAGATACGGGACAGGCGCATCAAGAAAATGCAGCAGGGAAGCAGGGAGGATGGGCACATACACGTGCTGCCACTGAAACGGGAACAAGAGTGTGGTGATGCCTTCCGCCACCGTCATCAGGCGCTGGTAATCTGCAGGAACAAAGGAGAAATGGAAGGAAGAAGATACCAAGTAAAACTACCTGCTGCAGTAAGCGTGAAAATGTAAAACAAAATTATGTTAAACTAAGTAAAATGTTTGTGATCGTACAGCTAACAGGCCAGCTCTATGCCATCGTAACGAGGGTTAAGTGGTTTCACTTGAAAGGTTTTAAAGAGGAGCAGGTAGATGGGAACATCACGCTTTCTGCTTCTTAAAATCACTGGCATGTGAACTTACACCCCCTTAAAACGTGGAAGACTCAAGAACTCATGAAACTGCTCTTGGCACTTACCCCATCAAAAATGTGCAAGTGATGGTGTCGCTTGTAATAACCTTTTGTTTTCTTTCTGTAGAACCTCCCATTCAGAGGCTTTTTTTCTTGTATATATGTGATAATGGCACTAGCCTTTGGTAGGCTGATTGTGTTTACTTTAGTTTTCACGCTGTGAGTACATAAAACCCAATGAAGATATGGAACGATAGTCACACTTCTTATTTCTAGCCCTAACTACAGAACCACGGCATCTAGGGACAGAATGACTTGGCAGATAATTAAAGGTTGAGCTTTGCTGTTGTTGTAGTCTGATTACCTAATTCATCAAAACTGGAAACTGCCTACCATACTTCTAACACTTGGGAGGCTGAGAGAGAAGGATGGCAAATTAACCAGGGCAACTTAATAAATAAATAAATAACCTTAAATAAAAAGGGCTGGGGATGTAGCTCAGGGTGAAGTCACCGGATTCAATCCCCCGTACTGCAAAAGGAAAAAACAGTCTTTAATATTAAAGTGCTCTCTTAAACCACTCTGTCATAGATGTTACTTACATGTGTCCATGACCCCAGGGAGGCAGACATGTTTTAGAATTCAGATTTTTTTTTAAATTTAGAAAGGTAATAGTATTATACTTAGACCATATAAGTGAATTACTTAAAGCGGCACCCTATAATCAGATACATTAATATCCTCAGAGCAAACCATACCAGAGTTCCAGGACAGCAGAAAACTCAACGACTATAAATAAGGTCTCTTTGGTTTGGTGTGGTTTTGCTGATAAGTGAGTTACAGAATGTTTGGTTTTCAGAATTTTTTTGGATTTGAGAACTGAGATAAGGGATCATGGATTTGTAACAATCTCACAGAATGCACTGTGCATACAGTAAGCATGGAGGAGGAAGAGTTTGGGGAGTCTTTTATAAAGTTTTGAGGCTAAGCATGGTGGTGCACGCCTGTAATCCCAGTACTTGGGAGGCTGAGAGAGGAGGATCACTGAGAGTTTGAGGCTAGCCTGGACTACAAAGTGAGTTCAAGGCCGGCCTGAACTGCACAGTGAAACCCTGCTCAAAAAGATTAAAAAAAAAATTGTTATGAAATGTGAATCAGATACTACTTAGGTCATTTTTTTTTCTTTTTCTTTTGTTTTTCTCCGGTACCGGGAACCGAACTCACAACCTTGTGCTTGCCAGGCAGGCGCTTTGCCGCTGAGCTAAATCCCTAGCCCTGAATCAGATACTACTTAGTTCACATCAACTCAAGGAATACCTGTGGAAGAAGTAGGATGGTTTTTATTAAAACATTTTTCTTGTACCATTTTATAATTTTTTGCTTTCATTTTTTGAGGCAGGACCTCACTATAGAGTCCTTTTACTTTTACCTCCGAAGTAGTGGGATTAAAATTTTTTAATTTTCAATGACTATTCTTAATAGTCTACAATGGGATTTTGGTTGAGGTATTATTAAGACTAAAATTTTAAGTGAAAATCTCTGCACATGAATACTTCTAAAACAGGAAGTGGCTTGTAGGGTGAGGGTCAGTTCTGTGAGCAAACAGCTGACCCAATTACCACACACACACACACACACACACACACACACACACACACACACAGTCTAAGGCGGGGGAAGGGCTGGGCCGGCCAGCTGGTGCTCTGGGAGGTGGTGGAGGTGGGGTGGTGGCAGCTATGCCGAGGTCAGATGCTGTGGCATTACCTACTGCGCAGTGACTGGCTACAGGTGTGCAGTGTAGGTGAGGCGGGGCTTCTCACATAGCTGGAAGCAGGGACGGAGCACTGGCCAGAAGCCTTGAGGTGGCATGGAGTGCTCTCTCAGAACTGACTGCCACAGCACAGGGACCTGAAAGGCACTTCCCAGGGTGATCCCTCCTCCAGGTCGGGTTCCCTCAGGCAAGCGCAGGGTCTGTCCAGTTTCGTTCTGACCACCAAACACACAGCCAAGTGACTACAATTTACTGATGCTACTAAATGTATTTTCCTCCTGCTAGGTTCAATCAAGCTCTTTTTGTTGTTGTTTTCTTGAGACAGGGTCTTGCTATGTACTTCAGGCCAGCTTTAAACTCACTATGTAGCCCAAACTGGCCTTGGACTCTTTGCCATCCTCCTGCTTCAGCTTCCCAAGTGCCGGGATTACAGGTGTACGCCACCACACCCAGCTTCAACAGAGTCTTAAAAACACAAAAAAAATCAAGAGTAGGAAGACTGGCCAGTAATTAATTAAAAAGATCAAGTCCAAAAAAAAATATCCTTAAGATTCTACTTTGTAGCCATCCATTTCAAGGGTCAGGGACTTGTTGGTTTTTGTAACCTCACTACCTAGAACAACATCTAGCATATAATAGAGGCTAAAATTGCTCTTTAGTAAAAAAAATAAATTAGTAAGGTAACAATACATAATTTTGCCGGTACCCACAACTTACATAGGCTTGTTTAAATTTTTGTCCACATGAGATTAAAGAACTCCCAATGTTTCAGGAATAGCAAATGGCTACTACTGAAGATAAGAAACTGTTCACTGAAAGTCACATTTCGTGAAATAGTCACGAATGTTCTGTCGGGAAGGGCAAGCCCAGGCCCACTAAAGGCAACCCAAGCACCCATTACTAAGCCCGGCTGCTGCTCCTCCTGCACAAGCGACTTGCTCGGACTGTAAGGAGACCTTAGGGATCAGAGCTCTAAGAACAAAAGTCACATTTTAACATTTCACGTGTTCTGCATTAAGAATATAAAAGGTTTAACATCCTAACACAGTCAGGCTTCCTAAAGCCCTCAGAGTGGGAAGGGGCTCTAGGGGACTACTCTCAGCTTTCTGCAAGTGACTGGAGAGCGAAAAAGCTCCAAGTCACCCCACCAGGAAGAGATATTTCACCTCTCACTTCCAAAGTTTGAGAGCAGAGACTTTAAAGTCAGAAGGGAGAAACATATTCAAAATGCACGTTAGGATTATTACAAAAGTAACTTGACAGCCTTATCTATGTTTGCTAACTTAGAAATTACTATGAGTTACTATATCATTACTCTTTGTTACTTTAGTTACTATATAATTAGTACACTACATATATACTCACTCTTTAGTTACTGTACTTACTATATGGTTATGGTTAACACTTTATGGAGTTTTATTGTCACAAAATCATTACATAAATAAACTAGTATCAGTTTTTTTGGAAGGTACTGCTAAAGACAACTTTCTGCCACAATCACTTAAAAATCACTTTAAAAAAATCAATGTTTGTAACTCAGCTAGCTTCTTTAAACACACAC
Organism: Chinchilla lanigera; assembly: GCF_000276665.1. Taxonomy (NCBI): domain Eukaryota; kingdom Metazoa; phylum Chordata; class Mammalia; order Rodentia; family Chinchillidae; genus Chinchilla; species Chinchilla lanigera. The sequence goes on along the minus strand of NW_004955505.1, from coordinate 4,237,223 downwards.
AATAAAATGAAAATCTAAAATTTAAAAAATAACTGTCTTCTACAGCATTAAAAGAACTAGACTTAGCCCTTTAATAATGTGAAGCAGGGATATATTCTTTCTGTAATTTTTTACTTACCTCTAGCACTTTAGAACACCTTAGGATTTTTTTTTTTTTAAAGAAAAAGGAGGAATGAAAAGATTTATTTGGCTAACAGAAATTATTAATTCATTTCTCATTTAATGCTTCTCAGGCAAAACCCCCAGGAACACAGCTGGTGTGAAGCTGGGTGTATTGCTTACGGGAAAGGGAAAAGGCACGGCTCACGGCACTTGTGGGTATCCTAGTGAGGAAAGGATCTGTGATAGGAGTTGAGTTTTGCTTGGATAATTCTGAGGACAGTCTGAGGAGATGGAGACTGGGTTTGGGTTGGGAGCTGTGAGAAATTAAGGCGACTCTGTGAGGGTTTAGCTCAAATCTGATCTACAGCGAGGGAAGACTGAAGTGAGTATAAAGCTGTAACAGGGACCGGGGTGTAGCTCAGTGGTACAGCACTTACTACTATGTGTGAGACCCTGGGTCTGGTCCTTTTTTATTTCTCCCTCAATTATGAACCAGATGCAGGTGAAAAACTCGGGGGCTTAGCAGTCACATCATGTGCCAGTTACTCACTGACTGCCTTGCAGGTCCACGTCCATTCAGTGCACGCTCCATGCTAATCAGTGGGACTCTAAGCACTGTCTACACTGAGCGCAAGGTTACAGCTTTGCCAGGGCGAGGCAAAGGACAGACCCCAGAATGGGCTTTTCTTCCTAGCCTCAGGGAGGACAAAGTGCTGTTTGCTTGTCCTTGCCGTGCTGTGAGGCTGACCAGCACTGTAATATGTTGAATGGCTCGTGGCACCTGCCCCAGCCACATGCCCAGAGGTGGCTGGGGCAGGTGCCATGAGCCATTCAACATATTGGTAGTCCTGCTTCCAGGTCCCTTCAACCAGACATTGTACATTTGGACGCCCCACCATGGTGCCAGACGGCCTCTGGCTGCTCACCAGCCACAGCTCATTTGTGCCTTGGAGGTTGGCTTTTTGCTGTCCCCAGACGGCACACCAGCCCTGACCCAGGTAACCAACTGACTTTCTCCAGACTTTGTAAGGTCAGTCCTCCTGGGTCACCTTAGCAGTTCTATGTCTCTATGGCTAGGCCCCTGTCAATACTTCATAATGTTGCACTATATCCCTCTGTTTAAATTATTGTGTGGGTTTGGTCCCCTGGTTGGGCCTAAACTGAAAGGCACAGGGCTTAGAGCAGTCAAATCAAAGCCTAGCAGCTTAGCTATGTTATTTACAGCTGGTGGGGAAAATTTTTAATCTCCTAGAAACACAAGTTCTAAAGGAATGGTGTCTGGTTTCTCCTTTGATTATGGAAAACAACACTGTGGGGAGCAGAAATAAACTACTTATTTCCTCCTTCCACCAGCATTCAAAGGTTACTGCACATAGTTCCTCTTCCTTCACCACATTTCTGCCCACTTGTGGGTGTTTATGTCTATTCTTTGCAGTTCTGTATACTCCGGATGACTGTTTAAGATATCAGACGATTTTAAATATTGCAATTAGTGAGCAAAAACAAGACCATTCTTTTAAACTAAATTAAGACATAGAATGTTTCTTTCAGAATTTTAAAAACTAAAATATTTAGGGAATACTTTCCATTGATACTCAAGGTGATGGACATGTAAAGAAGTCACTGCACTGCTAAGACAAGCCTCTGTGGGGCACATAAGGCCACCCCTCCTCTCATCACCTGCCTGCAGCTCACTCCTGCAGCGTGCTCTGTCCTCCCTGTCCCCACGTCCCTCTGCTCAGAATATCCTCTGGTCCTGCAGTCTGGCTGAGTCCTTTATTTTCTCAGGCAGATGTTCCCTCACTCCAGAGAGACTTTTCCATGGGCTTCTGTAGTCTCCTATCTTTATTTCCATCAGGAAGAAATTATTCATCTCATAAATGTATTACAATTCTATTATAATTATGTATGTGTCTCTCTGCCCTAATTTACCATCTTCTCCCGGAGAGTAATGACGCTGTCTACACACACTGGGTCTTGCTATGTTGCCCAGATTGGTTCCCTCAGCCTCCTGAATGGCTGGTCTGTGGGCACCAAATATTTAATGAGCATACATAATCTAAGAATTTTTAGCACCTGATATAGGGTTTACTACATGGTGCGTAGCCAATAAATGTGTTAAGAAAATAATTTTTTTTTTTTTTTGGTTTTTCTCCAGTACCAGGAACTGAACTCACGACCCTGTGCTTGCCAGGCAGGCGCTGTGCCGCTGAGCTAAATCCCCAGCCCAAGAAAGTAATTATTAACATGTAATCCAAGGTATGTAAAATGAAATTAAGCCTAGTTATGTTACACAATAAAACATCATCAAAACCTTGCTTAGCAGAGGCTCTGGTGCGAACCCCATGGAGGCTGCTGCCTCAGCCTGGTGCCAGCCCACTGTGCAGAAGAAGGTCTGCCTGCCAAGGGCAGCCGTGGGCTCAGGATAGCGGCGGTGTGGCCGGGTAGCACAGGCGCTCTGGCGGGGCTCCTGTGTGATGCCCCAGTGGGAGGCCACATCTAAGGCAGCTAATGCACGGCCACGCCTGTGCACTGCCAAGGAGCGGAGAGGCTAGGAGTGTCCAGGGCACCTCTGCCGGACTACCTGGGCAGCCGGGGGACAGCAGAGCTCTGAGCCTGGATATACTGACTGGCTACTGCTTGAATCATGTGTGAAGGAGCACTGTAAGCAATGCAAATGGGTCTGGCCAAACCAGCGATGTGTAGCCTTTGAAGCAACGTAACAGGTCAGTGATGCCCCACCTGTAGCTCCCTACTACTAAGCATGAGCTAGGGCATGAACGAGGCTGAGAGACGCCAAAGTGTTGGCTGAGCCTGAGTCATCTCAGGGCAGAGGGGCCAGACATCAGAGCCCAGGCACCGACCAGAAACACAAGACACTTCCTCAAGCTGTGCAGATCCCTCCAAACTTAGAGGCTGCCTATTACAGGGATTCCTTCTGCACACCTCTCTCTATATATCGCAGAGGTGCTACGGTGCTCCTACCCAGCCCAGCTCACAGCACTCACATACTTCCTGCCAACCCAGGTTCCACCCTGGCTCAAGGCCTTTGTTCCTCCTGGACTTAGGACACCCTGGACTCGCCACAAGTGCGGATATGTGTTTGTCTCTTTATTCTCACCATGGGTTGCACTGGAAGTGGTACACTGGAATTTACTTACTAGAATTCCAATAACTTTACCCTTGGATTACAAATATAAACTCCTTCAGCTCTCCATACCAGGAAGGCAGTGTGGCCTCAGGCTACGACACAGATTGGCTCAGCTCCCGAGCTGCAGAGAAACTCACCTCAAATACTGCCAGCAGTGCCCTCCTGCACTCCGGCTTCTAGCCAAGAGCAAAGGCAGTAAGCAATGCGGTCACAAAGCAGCTGGTGCACACAACTGCACACCAGCGACCCAGCCTAAACATGCCTTTTGTCCTTGTGTCCTCATGTCCACCTGTCCTTATTCAAAACAAAACACCTTACATGTAACTACAATGAAAAGACAGATTTCTTGGCTACAAAATTAAAGGGTTTTTTTTGGTACCAGGAATTGAACTCAGGACCTTGCGCTTGCCAGGCAGGTGCTATCCTGCTAAGCTATATTCCCAGCCCCTGAATTAAAGCAATAGCTAGCTTCTCAACATCTACATGGGAAATCAGAAGATAGAAGGAAATTATCTTCATACTATTAAAAAAATTTTTAATCTAGCTTTTAATATTTAAAGAAACTGTCACTTGAAAAAAATGACGAAATAAAAAATTTTTAGCAGAGTATGGTGATGCATGCCTGTAATTCCAAGTACTTGGGTGGCTGAGGCAGGAGGACCCAAGTTTAAGGCCAATCTGGGCAATTTAGACAGACTCTGATTCTAAATACCCACATACACACATATGTAAATATGTGCACACATATGGGTAGGGTAGCTTGGTTAAGGCCAATCTGGGCAATTTAGACAGACTCTGATTCTAAATACCCACATACACACATATGTAAATATGTGCACACATATGGGTAGGGTAGCTTGGTGTTCCCTGGGTTCAATCTTCTGTAGCACACACATATATTTCTGTCACACACACCCCCTCTTAGAACAAAAATACCAGATATTAAGATTTATGGGGTGGAGCTAAACCTGGGATAAAAGCTACTCCAAGGACTGTTTACCCTAAAGGGGTAGAGGGTCTGCCCTCCCTGGGAAATGCCACAAGACTCAAATGTTAATTCTTACTGGGAGGAAATGAGAAATGCTTAATGAGCCCACTGGAAGTGGGGGAAAGAGAGGGCAGCACACTGAAGAGGTCACTAATGCTCAGCCCACCTCATTCCATTCCCACTCTCCCATTCACAGCTTCCACTTGGTTGTTCCCAAGTTGTATTCAAAATACCCTAGTTAACGGGAGGTAAAGGGCTATCGTGATGTCTGAACCATCCTAGCAGGTTATGTAACCTACAGGTTGGAAGGGTGTCAAGGAAACCCCTGAATCTGGAGTTGGAGAGAAAGAAATGTAGGTAGCTCTGTGCCCTGTTTGTGGCTGGAACTGGAAGTGAGGAAAGCCTCGTGGGACTTAACTCTGGGTAGTGTGAGCTGAACTGGATTGTAAGGCAGGTGTCAGGTGGGAGGTATCAGAACGCACTTAATTCACTAGAGGTCCCCGACTCTGATAACACCTTTGGGAAGAGAGCTGGGAGGATGAGGAACCCTTGATTTCAGAGCAGCCACATGGGCACTCACAGATGAACTAGGTTTGGTGCCACAGATGTAGTAGGATCAGTCAGCAAAGGTAAAACCAGTGGGATTTAGAGATGGATCAACACCGGGGCATTAGTTCACGGGATATTTAAAAAACGCAAGGTAGTAAGAAAAAAAGCAAAACAAAATCCCTTGGTTACTGTTATATGCAAAAGCTAAAATGAAATTAAAAGACTGCTAGGTTAGACCTTGAGGCTGGATTAAGCTCAGACTCCAGCTGTTCTGGGCTTGATCACGAGCCTCACAGCCATCCCCAAGTGGAAAAATTATGTGGTAACAACAAAGAGTACCTCTGAGACCTATGATCATAAAAGCAATCCACGGGGAGGGCAAAACTAAGAAACCACTGAAGCCGGCACACAGTGTGAGGCTCCTCTCGTTAGCAGATCAGTGTCACTGGCTTCCTGAAGAACCTTTATGACACTGACTTATGTTTGTTTTTTTGAGACACGATCTCAATACACAGTTCAGGCTGGCCTCAAACTCACAGCAATCCTCCTGCCTTAGCCTCCTAGAGTGTTAGGATTACAGGCTAGAATGCCTGGCTGGCAATAACTAATTTAGCGGTAATACCTCTGCTTGCAAAAACTTGAGAGCAGAATATGCTTGGGTTGGTGTAGGAGCCACAGGCTCACTGTGCAACAGTCATAGGGGGCTACCTGTGATCCAGACACACACAGGTCCTCCTGAGGGGCCAGCCAGCTCGTGGACTGGCCAAAAGCTGTGGTAAGGCCTGTTCATCCCAAGGAGGACTGGCGGCTTCCTTGGGAAACGCCAAGTGGATGCCCCAGATGAAGTAGCTGGTCCACTGTGTCTGACAACCCTGTTGCCCTGGCTTGATGACAATCAGGATATTCACCTACTGATTATTCCTGTCCCAGGGTCAGATACTGTAGCTAAGGAGTCCCTTCTATGTGGATATCTCCTGGAATCCAACTGCTACCAAACTAGACAATCTAAGAAGCTTTTATTGATTTTTTTCTGTCAGTTTCTTCTTTTCTTACAGATGTTAATGAAAACATCAGATTAGTTAATAAGAGATTATGAAGATGTAGAGAGGCAAGCCAAGAGGCCTGTTCCAGCAGGGTAGAAAGTTTTCAATGGTTATAACAAAATGAGGCAGATAAAGCAGTCACTCATAGAACTGAAACAAGGGTTTTTTTCTTTTGTGTGTGTGTGTGTGTGTGTGTGTGTGTGTGTGTATATGTGTATGGTGTTGGGACTTGAACTCAGGATCTTTACACTGAGCTACATTAAAGGGCTCAAATAAAGCCAGGCATGTGCCAGGGGCACATCCATAATCCCAGCACTCTGGGAGGCTAAGGCAAGAGGATCACAAGTTTTGAGTCCCACCTGGACAACCTAGCAAGACTCTAACTCAAAATAAAAAATATAAAGGGTCAGGGATGTAATTCAGTGTCAAAGCTCTGGATTTAATCCTCAGTACTGAAAAAAAAGAAAGAAAGAAAAAGAGAGAGAAGGGGAAGGGAGGGGAGGGGAAGGTAAGGAAGGAAATAAAGGATGGATGGACGGGTGGGAAATCCAATGGGGCAACAGACTAATCAAGAGAAAGATCAACCAAAGGACCGAGCTCTTTTGGCTCAGCTCCCTGCCAGGGCCCAAACTCTACCGCCCAGGAGTACATAAAAACGTTCAGGGGCGGGGAAGAGAGGGTTCTGAGACTGGTGCACTGCGGTACCAACATCTGCTGATGTCTTTCCACGGATTAAGACATCACATTAATGTTAAGGTTGACAGGATTAATGCGGACTTTGAATGAGTAAAATGTTTAAAACGGTTTTACGGGGCTGGGGATTTAGCTCAGCGGCAAAAGCGCCTGCCTGGCAAGCGCAAGGTCGTGAGTTCGGTTCCCGGTACCGGAGAAAAACCAAAAAA